>NC_033798.1:82644757-82693525 GCF_001876935.1 Asparagus officinalis | reverse complement strand
TGAACTGGGACACCCGGGGTGTCTCGGGAAAGTCGAAACACCCCAGGGGTGTCTAGGCCAAGCCGAGCAACCCAAGGGTGTCTCGGCCATGGCCGAGACACCAGGGGGTGTCTAGGCCCCCTAGACCCCCCTACACACTCCTATATGCCTATAAATAGACCCCTAGTGCCTTGCTTTTGAAGGGAGGATTTTTGGAGAGCCTTGGTGAAGCCCTGCTGCAGCAAAGAGTGGTCGAGCGCTTCAACCAAGGAGGAGAGGTCTACATCAGTCTTCATCACCCATTCCCTGTCTGATCCTTAGTATTAGCCCTTGGCGTTAATACTAAGAAGAGCTAATATCTCGCTTTAGCCGAGATTGACGCTTTAAGCTTCTAGATCTCACGCGGATCGACGAAGCTCTGTCCGATATTTCTGGATCAGAAGTTTCTAGATCTCACGCGGATCGACGAAGCTCTGTCCGATTTATCCGGATCAGATCTGATTGCCCCGGTGGTCCACGGATATTGACGTCCCCGTCACAGGCCAAAGACCCACGCAAGCGAGACCGCACCAAAACGGGATCTCGTGTTTATTTTCGATAAAGTTGTAATCTTTGTTTTGTTGCACGAGGAGGTCTTATAAAAAGACCGACTTTTTATCGATTCTTGTTGTAACGCTTGAAGTTGTAACAGATTCAAAAGGCAATGAAAACAGCAACTTTCCCCGAAAACAAACTTAGCAATAGCGTTCTACACTTGCTGTCCTCATACTCTACCTGCATCGCTTGTCTCAAACTATATCGGTGCATCTCTCCTACTCCACACTATGAACCAGATGCCTCTATCTCCTCTGTCACTTGGCTTGGAATGAATATGAGCACTCATCATCTTCAAGTCCAATGCTACCATCTCTATCTCCATGTATGTCACTCAGTCATGCCTACTTGTAAGCTCTACCTAATCTGGCACTGTCCTCCTTGAGTCTACACACTAACCAACTCGTGCTCCCATGGTGTGTAACATCACAAAGTTTTTTTCCTTTCGGTGATCAGATACCGTTATCAATATCTGTTCAAGAATCAATAATTCTTTTCCTTCCTTATATTTCATATAATCTTCTAGCATGAGGATTATAACTTATCTAATTCTCATTTTATGATCCAGTCAACTAAATCATAGCATGCATATAAATCTAGCATGTATACCTAAACAACCATGTTTTAAACTTTGAATAGAGATAACCCAAACTGTTAAATACCTATTTTAAAAATATCTAATTAACCTAATTAATTATTTTGGTCAGCCATGTTAATGGGTGAATTTTTGCGTAAAAACCATCAACTTTGGCCAAATTTGAAGATTTCTCTCCACATGGATCTTATATAGATGAACACTCAATTTTTTCTCTCTCGTTTTGTCATTCCAAGAGATTATTCATTCCAAGAGAATATTTTCAAAACCCTCACTACTTCCCCTCTACTCTGGCCGACCAACACCACAGCCATTTCCTCCTTTGATTTCAATTTTTTTTCATAACTTTTTCATCTCCCAAGCTCTAGAAATAGAACAAGAAGAAGAGAAAGAAGCTAGTTAGAGGATTTTGGAGGAGGAAGTAGAGCAAATCCTCAAACCTAGGTATACTATCTTAAATGCTCTTCTTGATGTAGTGATTAGGGATTTAAAACTAAAATTATATGATTTTATTTCGATTTTTGGTTTTGCATGTGAGGATTTGTGATTGCATGTTATATTGAAGCAAAAATTGGCCTTGTATGTTAATGATTAGAGATAAAAATGTGATCTTTATATTTATTGTAGGTGTAAATTTTGATCTCCCAAAAACAGGGAACTTCGTTTGTATTGATAAGAAAGCTTATTACAAACTAATAATCAAATGTTTACAACAGAAGCGGAGGGAATGCCCTCCTTGTTTAACGTGGGTTCCTCGGTGGCGATAGGACGCCTCGCTCAGTGCTCGGGACGAGTCTGCTTCCCTTGGACGGTCCGATCGAAGTTGCTGCCGAAGCTTCAGTTCTCAAATGAGGGAGCCTTTGGCAAAGGTCCAGGTTCAACCTTTGGGAGATTAGCCAGCAGAATATGCAACAGCCAATCCCCTGTCAGATACTCGAGTGGATATGGCCAACTCACTGAGCGCCGGCGGCCCTCCCTTCTGCTTGGACAAGTGAGGTAAGCTGAATTTATGAGGGTGCAGGCTGTTTCGGTGCCTGTCCGCTCATTCGTACTGTGGACAACCATCTGACGGGCCTGGAGTATTGTGCCCCCCCTACCCTCACATCACGGAAAATAAGGAAGGTTTGTCCTCGCGAGCTTGGGACTGCAGGCAGACTTGGGTCTGCAGGTAGACTTAGGTCTGCGGGCAAGCTTGACCGTGCAGGCGAACTTCGAGCTGTAGGCGAGCTTCAACTGCAGGCGAGCTGGGACCGCAGGCGAGCAGGCAGACTTGGGTCTGCAGGCGAGCTTGCAGGCGAGCTGAGTCTGCAGGCGAGCTTGGGACTGCAGGCATACTTGGGTCTACAGGCGGAGCTGGGGATTGCAGGCAGACTTGGGGTCTGCAGGCGGATTTGAGACTGCAGGCAGAGCTGGGGATTGCAGGCAGACTTGGGTCTGCAGGCGGATTTGGGACTGCAGGCAGACTTGGGTCTGCAGGCGGATTTGCAACTGCAGGCGAAGCTGGGGACTGCAAACGAACCTGGGTCTGCAGGCGATCTTCAAGCCGTTGGGCGAGCTCTATAGCATGGATCGAAGAATAGGCCGTAACTTTCAAACCGTAAGTTGGAATTGGACGAATTATATATGAAAATCACCTATCTCGACGAGATGGAGCCATCCGAACCGAGCCAAAGGCTTCGATTCGCTTCCTCCGTTTCACCAAATTCCTTACGGTTTGGGAGATATCAGCGTTTTCTCCTTTTTCTGCTATTTCGGGCGAGGTTTTAGTAGTTTTGTTCTGAACTTCTCTGATAAGGATTAAAGGCAATTTTTATTGCCTACATTTATAAACATAGAAAATAAGATAATTACTGGTTTTTAGGCCCAATGTGATCAAATAATGATTGTCTTGCTCTGAATTAATGTAAACATGGGTTGCATATTGGTTTTTATAACAAAATTTCATACAAGAATTCCAGCAAGATATCCTACTAGTAAAAATAACATAACTCTCTATGTATATCCAAATAAATATATTCTTCATGTTTTAGAAACAAGACTTCTGTAGCTTTTATTTGAGACCTCTTTTGTTTAACTCTAATATCATTCACTAGTTCTAAACTGTGGGCAAACTCAATGTATGTGTCTGAAATAGTTTGTCTGAGTTATGTTCATTCTATAGAACATAACTCTCAATATATACTATGCATGTATGAAATTCTTTCTATTACTAGAACTAGACTCAATCATATTTTTGTTGGCTCAAGTTTGAATTAATTTGGATAATATTTGATAAGTGTTTGTAGTTTTAACATATTACATATATACTAGCAATTCCAATCTGCCCCCTTGTGTTGTTTTGCTTGTAACTTGCATTATAAAAATGGTAATTTGATGAAACTCATGGGAATAAGAAGCTAATCTATCATATTACTTGTATGACAAATATGAGCTCATTTATATAATATTAAGTACCTGAAATGAATTAATCATTTCGGATAGTAATCTCTATTTATTCTGCTATAGTCTTGATATGTGTAGTTTGTTGAGAGCATAACTCTCACTATATACCATGTATTGATATAAATTTTATATATTCCAAAAGTAAACTCATATTAGAGTCATATGGCACTAGTTTCATGCATTTTTGGTATCAATTGCTCCACCATTCATTCATCTCAAGCTACTGCATGTATACTACTTATGCCGCTACGTATATTATACGTATTAGATATAACCATCTAGAGAGTAGCATAAACCATGATATAAGTTATTGAAAGTACCCTAGGGGGGTGAATAGGATTATTGATAATCTTATTAGATATTAATGCTTATTAAAACTTATTAACAAATTATTCTTGCAAGATAGATATACAAAGTGATATGAACAAGAATAAGCAATATAAACAAAGTGCAATATCCTAACAATTGGATACACAATGAGATATATGTAAGGATAAGCAAAAATAAATGTGATAGGGCAATATAAACAATAAGCAAAGGCGAATAAAATAGACTAAGTAATAGACACGAATGATACGCCAATGCAAACTCTAACACACAAAGATGATCACGAAGTTCAGACCTTCCGTCCTACGTCTCCGCTCCCCACTCCCGGGGAGAAATCTACTATCACGACCGGGTTTTCTACGCTCACCCGAACAATATTTACACCTCACAATTCGGTTTTCTAGTTCACCGAAAACTTTACAATACACACAATTGCAATCACACTCTATACCCTCTAAGTGTTGGTCTCTAGCCTGTGTTTCCCTCAAGTGCTCGGAATTATGACCTACCTCTAGGCATTACAGCCGACGCCACTCCTCTTGGGACAACCCTGTCTCTCACCATACACTCCTCTCGGTGTACAAGTGTGATACAACGTGTAACTTATAATTAGGCTCAACAACAATAAAATGTTCTCTACAATAGGTGAGAACTCAATGTAAACTCAATCTCACAAATTACAATCCCACAACCCAATATATGATGTATGAAATCCTACAAGCTCAAATAGGGTGTGGGTGATAAAATGAGTATAAATAAAATCTAACTCAATTAACAAACTAGCAATAATAAGAATATGAAAAACAATAATAAAATTGCTAGAGAAAAGAGTTAGAAAAACTTCTCTATAAACACAAAGAGGTTGAAGAAGATTGAGGATGAATTCCTTAATTGAAAATGCAAGCCTCCTCTTTGTAAATTCAAACTTAGAAACTTAAACAAACTTTAAAACTCTTTAAACTCCTCTTTAAACCCTCTTCTCAAAATCTTGATTCTCATGAGAACAATAGGGGTTTATATAGGAAGAAAACCAAGGCACAAAACCCAAACAAATCCAACAAAAAGATAAGAAAACAGAAAGCTAGAAAAACTAGTCGTTGGGCCGTCAATCAACTGACGGGTTTCATCAGTCAACTGATGAGCTGACCATTGTAGGTATTTTCAGCTCATCAGTAGACTGACGACCTAATCATGCGACTGATGACCACATCAGTCGACTGGTCAGTCAACCAAAACAAAACAGAAACTTTTAAAGATTATAGACACATTCTTCAGTCGACTTATCAGTCGACTGATAACAGGTTATCAGCCTGAAACGATTTTAAAAAATGAATTTTAAAGTCTTTTTAAAAATAGCAAATAAATTCCAAAAAATATATAACTTTGGAAAAAGTTTATAACCAAGATTATGAACATGTTGGAAAAGGAATTTTTGAATTTGCTCTTGCCATTTGTGAAAACTCAGAAATATTCAAAAGTGCTAAAATACATATTTTTCAAATATGTTGTTTTTGCTATTTTAGCTCAAATCAAGTTCTGAAAACTTGTGTAATCATTTTATGGACATAATAAAAGATGTTAGCATGGTTTGTATAGTCCAAAACATATTTGAATGTATTTTACATAAAAACACCTATTTTCATGAAAATTCACAAATGTAATGTGTGTGTATATTTGAGCTTATAGAATTAACACACATTATATAAACCTTAAACTAATTTACCCAAGCTTGATGGATCTTCATGTAGCTTGACTTGGTTACAGATGAAGCTTGATCTTGAATATGACTTGATATGCAATGGCTTCATACTGATGTTCCGCCAACCTCCATTTGATGTGATGGTGAAGGCTCAATCCATCCAACCTCCAACATATTATTTGTCTAAAATACCGGATAAGAAAATATAAACACTAGACAAATAATATTAGGAATTGTTTGTAATCATTAAAATAAGATTAGAAGATGTAGGCTCATAACATGAGACCTAATAATTTCCCCCTTTTTGATGATGACAAACAATCTACACAAAGAGTATATAACATATGTAATAAGACACGATACTCTTAAAATATACTCACACAATCCACTTGTTTCTCCCCCTTTGGCAACATCAAAAATGGGGAAACAAAATAATAAGAGAGCAAAAGCTCCCCCTATCATAAAGCATAGGTGAGTATAAACAAAAAAAGATATAGGGATTGTTCCTCCTATCAAAGTGCCATATGGAAAATATGCCATTAAGAACATGGCAAACAAATGTGAGCAAGCATAGATAAAGGTATGCTAAACACCACTCACATAAGAGACCAAGTGAACACTCATATATGTATCATTAATACAAAGTGTCACTAGGGTCTAACACATAAAACCTAAAAGATTAAAAGAAAATCAGACATAAAAAAATTACAAATTGTCCACCATAAAACGTGATTGATTGAGAGCACAAATAGATATATAAAAGGTGTCTTAATATCCAATCATAAAATATTATTTGGATATAAACAGAAGTAAATCATGAAATCAAAAAAAATGAAATCATGAACCTCATGAAGGTTCAAATAAAAGCCTCAAATGATACTAAAAGAAATTCAAAGTGTATATATTGTATCATTTTCGTCAAAAACAAGAGAGGTGAGCATAACAAGCTCTTGAAAAAAGTTTCAACCCAAATAAAACTTTTAGCATCCGGTAAACCTCCCGGAGGGTTGCTCAAACATATAATCTCTCATATGCAACTACAAAACAGCGTATCTATCTAAAAAGTGTTTGATCAATAGAAGAAATCCTTTTTGCAAAACTTGATCAAACCACATAAGGAATACATTATAAACCACAACTAGATGATCCGGAAGCTCAAACACATAAATATCATCATAAGAATGATTTAAAATTATCCCATAAATATAAACACTTTGTTCAAACCAAAAAAATAATGAAAATAATGTATACTATAAAAAATTATGTTTTAGTATAAAAAATTTATCTTGATAAAAATTTGTATCAATTCATAAAGGATGAAAACATGAAAATCTATGAAAGAAAATCATGAAAAAATATGAATGATAACTTTTCAAATCAAATACCAAGCATAAAAATTATTTCTTAAAAATAAAAACATCTTTAAGAACATAAAAAACTAAAAAGCTAAAGAATTCGTTCTTAAATAATAAACATGTTTTGGTACCCAATCACTCTTGGTACCGAAGAGTCTAGGGACATGACCCCTATCATTAAAGCTTAAAGCCCTAGGGTTAGGAACCCATTTGGGCGCATTTAGTGCACAGGTCCGGTCATAGCAAAAATTATGTAAATGACCCATTCGATTGTAATAAGTGCAATGAAGAGGATGCATTTGTTTATGTTGATCATGTGGATGTGCATGTGGAACATTTGCAAACAAATGTGAATTATTTGAAGCATTTTACAAATACGAAACACTTTTAAACATGGGTCTATTTGGAACATTTTGCAACATAGAAGCTTTTTGTAAATCATAACAAAATTTTGTAAGATGTCCAAATCTACTATAAATATTGCAATTAAACACATGTGGTATTTTAGAATCATTTCGCAAAAGAGAATTCCTTTTTAAATCAAAATAACACTTGGCCAAATGACCAAAATGACCATAAAATTTACACTTATACACATGGGCATTTTTATGATTATCACTATGTGTGTGTGCATGTGTATGAGATGGAGAGACTTGATGGGATGCACTAACTTGATTAGGCTTGTTAGGATTTTGTTCATTATAACAAAATTTAGTAATATGGCCTTTACGGCCGCAAATTGAACACTTTTAAATTTTGTTATACTTGTGTGCATAGTGAATAGGTTTCTTGAAAACAATTTTGTGGGACTTTGCACACAAGTCCATAAGCTTGTTGCTATTTACAATGCAAGTTTTTAATGTTGAATCTAAAGTGGATATTTTATTTCTAACTTGATTTAACTCATCATCATCATTCACATAAGCATTGTTATTAGAAGTAGAACATGCACTATCAATTTTAAAAGAATTAAGATCTTTTCTAATATTCTCAACTTCTAACATAGTATCATATTTTTCATGAAACAAACTAGCATTTTCTAATTTTAATTTTTCATTGCATTCTTTAAAATTTATATTTTCATTTGCAATGAGATCAAATTTAGTGGCTAGTGTTTCATGAGAGGGTTTTAATTCGACATGCTTGCTTTTCATATTAATATAGCTACGTTGCAATTTCTTATACTCATACATCAACAATTTATAACCATGTGCGAGTTTATCAATAGTAAGATCATTTTCGTTATCGAACTCGCATACCTCACTTGGGCTATCGCCTAGTGGCCGTGTGCATGAAGAGGCTCCTTGTGAACTTGAAGAGGGAGCCGCCAAAGATCGTCGGATCGCCTCCAAGTTCATTTGATGTGCTTTAAATAATTTCCAAATAGTATAAGCACTATCAAAATGAGCAAGTTTGATAGAAATACATGGACCAAAAGCTTCATGCATAAATTCTAACACTAACTTGTTCATAGTAAACATTTTCTTATCAAGTTTGTTCCACTTGAATTTCTCCAAAGTGGGCAAAATATAAGCATTATCAATAACTTCCCATAAATCTATGTTTCTAGATTCAACAAAAATTTTGAATCCACAACACCATTGTTCAAAAGGAAAGTTACTATATCTAGGAGCAACATTTATATCGTAACCTACACCAAACATATCCATAATATATGAGCGAGCGAATCAAAATTAGATTAGCAACAATATTAAAGCTTAGACCGTTAACTCAAGGCGGTTAAACCTTAAATAAAGAGCACCAAGCTCTGATACCAATTGAAAATACCCTAGAGGGGGGTGAATAGGGTTATTGCTAATCTTATTAGATATTAATACTGATTAAAACTTATTAACAAATTATTCTTGTAAGATAGATATATAAAGTGATATGAGCAAAAATAAGCAATATAAACAAAGTGCAATATCCTAACAATGAGATATACAATGAGATATATGTAAGGATAATCAAAAACAAATATGATAGGGCAATATAAACAATGAGCAAAGGTGAATAAAATAGACTAAGCAATAGACACGATTGATACGCCAATGCAAACTCTAACACACAAAGATGATCACGGAGTTCGGACCTTCCGTCCTACGTCTCCGCTCCCCACTCCCGGGGAGATATCCACTATCATAACCGGGTTTTCTACGCTTACCTGAACAATGTTTACACCTCACAATTCGGTTTTCTAGTTCACCGAAAACTTTACAACACACACAATTGCAATCACACTCTACACCCTCTAAGTGTTGGTCTCTAACCCGTGTTTCTCTCAAGTGCTCGAAATTACGACCTACCTCTAGACATTACAACCGATGCCACTCTTTTTGGGACAACCCTGTCTCTCACCACACACTCCTCTCGGTGTACAAGTGTGATACAACGTGTAACTCACAATTAGGCTCAACAACAATAAAATATTCTCTATAATAGGTGAGAACTCAATGTAAGCTCAATCTCACAAATCACAATCCTACAATCCAATATATGATGTATGAAATCCTACAAGCTCAAATAGGGTGTGGGTGATAAAGTGAGTATAAATAAAATCTAACTCAATTAACATACTAGCAATAATAAGAATATGAAAAACAATAATAAAATTGCTAGAGAAAAGAGTTAGAAAAACTTATCTATAAACACAAAGAGGTTGAAGAAGATTGAGAATGAATTCCTCAATTGAAAATACAAGCCTCCTATTTGTAAACTCAAACTTAGAAACTTAAACAAACTTTAAAACTCTTTAAACTTCTCTTTAAACCCTCTTCTCAAAATCTTGATTCTGATGAGAACAATAGGGGTTTATATAGGAAGAAAACCAAGGCACAAAACCCAAACAAATCCAGCAAAAAGATAAGAAAACAGAAAGCTAGAAAAACTAGTCGTTGGGCTGTCAGTCGACTGACGGGTTTTATTAGTCGACTGATGAGCTGACCATTGTAGGTATTTTTTAGCTCATCAGTCGACTGACGACCTAATCAGTCGACTGACGACCTAATCAGTCGACTGATGACCACATCAGTCGACTGATCAGTCGATCAAAACAAAATAGAAACTTTTAAATATTATAGACATATTCTTTAGTCGACTGATGTCATCAGTCGACTGATGTTATCAGTCGACTGATAACAGGTTATCAGGCTAAAACAATTTAAAAAAACAAATTTTAAAGTCCTTTTAAAAATAGCAAATAAATTCTAAAAATTATAAAACTTTGGGAAAAGTTTATAACCATGATTATGAACATGTTGGAAAAGGAATTTTTGAATTTTCTCTTGCCATTTGTGAAAACTCAGAAATATTCAAAAGTGCTAAAGTACATGTTTTCAAATATATATGTTGTTTTTGCCATTTTAGCTCAAATCAAGTTCTAAAAACTTGTGTAATCATTTTATGGACATAATAAAAGATGTTAGCATAGTTTGTATAGTCCAAAACATATTTTAATGTATTTTTTTATAAAAACACCTATTTTCATGAAAATTCACAAATGTAATGTGTGTGTATATTTGAGCTTATAGAATTAACACACATTATATAAACCTTAAACTAATTTACCCAATCTTGATTGATCTTCATGTAGCTTGACTTGATTATGGATGAAGCTTGATTTTGAATATGACTTGATATGCAATGGCTTCATACCGATCTTCCGCCAACCTCCATTTGATGTGATCGTGAAGGCTCAATCCATCCAACCTCTAACATATTGTTTGTCTAAAATAATTGATAAGGAAACATAAACATTAGACAAACAATATTAGGAATTGTTTGTAATCATCAAAACAACATTAAAAGATGTAGGCTCATAACATGAGACCTAACAGTTATAAGTTAAAAAATAAAAGATATTGTTGTTTAGAATCTCATATGGATACATGTATGTGTATATAGGATTAGAGAATTTTGGATTCATTCGTTGGTCCAGAGGAACCCTGCACAATCGGTAGGTAACCTTTCATTGTCTCCTCTCAATTCTTTGAGAGTTCGATTGATTATTTTCTTAAAGTTCCTGCGAGTTAGTTTCCTCATGCTAAGTTGTATATCTTATCACTTTTGTAATATTCCTATTTGATTCACTTTATGCGTGGGCTCTTTGTTGATTGCTTAACCATTGCTATCCTAATGCTATTTATTTCAGTTTTATACCTTTGATATCCTTTGAATGATTATATTGTAGCAATTCGACTTTCTTCAATGATTCGACTATTGAAAATGATAGTATTATTTTCTTTGTTGATGATTTATAGTCTATATTCATGGATTATGCCCTGTGTGAAGTAAGCTTCACCAGTGGGTGGTAATAGTAACGGGTCCCAGTGGGGATAATACCCTGTGTGAGGACGCTCACCGGGGGGTGTATTAAGGTTTATTGATTATCCTATAATTGGGTAGTTTGAAATCCTGAATAATAGACCTTGAGTATTTGACATGTTATTTCATTTCAATCAATGATCATGATATAATTATGATTTTTTTTAATGTTGAGATCCCTTCATTCAAGTTTAAATATCTATGGTTATTCCTTTCATTCATCCTCTTATGTTATACTCGAGATTTTATGGTTGCCTACTAGGCCTTAGGATCACCCATATTATTCTATATCCATTCGCATGTCATACAGTTAGCGAGGGCAAAGGGATTACATGCCCAAACATAGAAGATTAGCTCCGAAGGAAATCATAGTAGGAGTTAATTTGTATTACTTATGTAGTATAATTCGTATTTACTTATGTAGTACTTTTGACTTATTGAACATGTATTAATGTGTATTGTAGTTATTATCAGAGTTGTAATGTATTGTTGTTCGCTTTAGTTTCCTACTATTCTGGTATTCTGTGGACTCTGCTATCAACCTTAGGATTCTGAGTGTTGTACATATTTCCGCTGCTTTATTTCGCTCTTCATTATTGTTGTACATATATATTGGAGTGTACATAAAAAATTGAGCAGGTCGACCCTCATTTTATGGACGGGTCATGCCTAATTTTCATGTACCTCCAGGGGCATTACACGATGACTCTAAAAAATTATATGCTAACAACTCTACTGCTAGAATCACGTCTGATTCTCTATACTAGTCTTATCCGTCGCATACTAGTTTGACCTATCTGCCATCAAATCTGTCTCGTTACCACCATCAAAACTTATGAGCACTTTTTAACCAATCTGAGCAAAATCTAAAAAATCAAACTCTCCCATCGCGTTCAGAGCACTCCAAAATCTAGGAATTAACTCCTGGATCGTCGAAATCTGCCTCCAAACCCTCGACCAGAAGACAAATTAATCTGTACCGTCGGATTTGATTTAATAATTTTTAAGCAAACCCTCACCCACGTGAATAGTGTTCTCGTCGCTATAGTGTTCCCATCGCTACAATACCTTCTTTTTTCTTTTTCTTTTTTTCATCTTGATTCTTATAATGCAGCCGATCTTCACTTTTGTACGACGTCTATCTTGCAAAGTCGCTTCTGGATCCATCATCATGGCTCTAATACCACTTACTGGTTATTTTAGGTCTCTTCACGTACTACGATCTCCGTAACTCGGAAGCCAACCCACAAATAATAAGATAGAAAACGACCACAATCAAGAAGAAAGAACACCGAGATTTACGTGGTTCTGTCGACCAACTTCGACCTACATTTACATGGCAACAATACGATAAATCCACTATGTATTAGGGAGAACTACAAGAGGAAACACTCAACCCTCGTCTCTCAATCTCTCAACCTCACATATATAATCAACTCTCATATTCTCTCCGAAACTCACTCCTTACAATCATTTTAACGAACGACTACTACGGAACTCTCTCCCAATATTGTAATCTTTTGCACGGATAAAGACTACGAAACCTCGTCTCATGCACAACATTCTTGAAACAGGCTACATCCTCTCCTTACAAGACTATTCTAATGGAAAATAAGTTAGTAGGAGACTCCAAGATAAATGTTTGTGAGAAAAACATTGGGAGTTTCTGAGTCATCATTTCTTCATGGCCGTCTCTATGGAAATGTCAAAGGATGAGTTTATCTCTTCAAGAATGCCTCTCGCTCCATAGTACTTCCCTCCTACTTAAAAAAAGAAAAAGAAAAAGAAGAAGGAAATATTTGAATCCTCATTGCATTGATATTAAAAGGGGTTAGTTGCAGCCATTTCCTTTATACTAACGCCCAATTGCAGATAAGCCACTGTATTTCTATTATTGCAGATATATCCTGTATTTCTAAAATTGCAATCTGCCCCCATAGTTCTAAAAAATAAATGCATCAGCCATTACTTTTTATAACCACTAAACCAGTTAGCTACCAATTTGCATTTAGCATGTTTGACATTAGTAGTTCATTTGAGTTTTCAAACAAATAGCTCAAATATATATTTATCGTCTGCTCGCTTTAGAAAGTTTTTCTATAGAGCCGCCCCTAGATCCATAATCATCAATAAAAATGCTCAAACTATTATTAATTCAAATCCAAAAAGATAATTATGTGGGACTTTCACAGGAGTAGGCCCCTCTTCTATTCACATATATAGTACGCATCTCTTAAGAAAGATTTATCAACTTGTAGGGAATGCATCTTTCACATAAGGCAAGTGCATTTATCAACTTCCATATATAACAACCAACTCTCCATATATTTCATCATGCAATCTCCCTCTTCTTCCTTCATCTCCACCGTCAGCCTCTCCTTGACACTAACAAAACTTCCAACCTCCATGGAATCCAACCAAATCACCTCCACAGACAGCTTCTCCTACAGCCTTCGCCTTAATTCTTTCGGCGCTGAATCCTTCATCGAGTTCGATCCCAAACTCCTGTCCATGCGTTGGAGCATCAAAGCCCAAGAAGAAGAAGAAGAAGAAGAAGAAGCCAAAAACTCTTATATAGACTCATATACAATCCCCAAAGTTGCAAGCAATCAGAAAAGTACAGTTTTAAAGAATCACAAGTTCAGGTTTGCTCTTCGAAATTTCTTGTGGATTTCTTTGGTGAAGATATGCAGAAAGATTGCAGGTAAGTCATCTGCAAGAAGAGTTAACGTCGATTCTGGTAGAGGCAATAGGGTGTTTCATGTCGATGCTGAGAGTAGTATTCAGGATGCAGTTCTCCATTGCAAGAATTCAAGCTTGAGTTCTTTGATGGATGAAGAAGTGTAAAGATCAAGTCAGCAGTTTGATCCTTGTTTATGATATTTGTACTTCAATGACCTGTTGCATACATAAAGGTTATCAAATATTTAGTAGAAGATTGAAATGATGTCAATAAAAAGGGATTAGCATCATATCTACTATTGAATTTTTACACATTATTTCTCTCTGACTTGTTACTGAATTAAATTTAGATATTTTCTTCACTGCCAAAAGAACAGTAAAGAAGTCAAGTCTTCAGTCATAACCATCTATTATTTAGCGAACAATTATGACTCGTTCCAATTTTTTGTACTCGTTCCCAATGTAAATCAAGACAAATAATAATTATACACTAAATTTGTGCAATTTCTCTTAATTCACAAACCCTAGGTCACTTTTCCCTTTTTTCTAATATTTAAGGTCATATGATTTATGGTTGATTCTAACTTCTTTTTTTGGGGGGGTCTATGGATTCCTAATGTCCTATATGTTCACAGCAAATTAGTTGCGATCAGAATATAATCTCAATGACAGCCTGTTAGCAGTCCTTAATTTGTAAAAGTTAACAAAGAAGGGGACTCTCCTTGCCTCTCCATTTGTCTTAACAATGGGGCCACGTAATCTGCCGACAATAAAAAAGACACATATTCTGCTCATAAAAGCCAAGGAAGAAGCCCAAAGAAGCGCCTTTTTGTACCCCACTATTGGCCAAGGTATAAACCGTTGAATATTTTACGCTGAGGCTGCTAATTAAAGAGAGACTCAAGGTGCTATGAGCAGTTCTTAATCTTTTCATTTGTTTATGATAGTGACATAGAAACATAAGAGGTCAGAACAATTTGAATATATATTAGAAACTGTTGTGCCTCGAGAATCCAAACCCAAACGCCGAGAAAAGGATAAACCAACAACTAAACAAGCACAAACAATCACAAACACCAGTTTTACGTGGTTCGGCGAGATGCCTACGTCCACGGGGGAAGGAAGGGGGAGTTTTCACTATTAGAAACAAGAGGATACAACTAGGGTTACAAATCTCACACCAAAACCCTCAACAAATCAACTCTTGATCTCACCAATACTTCTAGAATAGAAGCCCAAAGAAAACCCCTCTCTATCAGCTCAAAATCCCTCTCTCAAACCCTAGAAAATACCCATTGGGTATTTATACTAAAGCCAAACGAAACGGGTCTGGAAAACAGACCCAGACCGAAACCCGCATCGCGGTCGACCGCAGCTCCATGTGCGGTCGACCGCGAAAAGTCCAGAGGCTCACCATCGGCTCTGGACAAATGCCGGTCGACCGCCGCTCCATGTCCGGTCGACCGCCCAACTTCCAGAGCCCAGAAAACATCTGCGTGCACATTGCGGTCGACCGCAGCTCCACCGCCGGTCGACCGCCAGACGCCCAAATGCACTCCTTCGACTTTTCGCCAATACGTCGCCTCGAATCTACAATTCTCCACCTCGGCGAACGTTTTCCCAAAACTGAGCCGACACCGATCAAACCAATGCCTCCACTGTTGCATCCAGTACGCCATGGCAACGGACTCATGACAACAGACTCCAATCACAACACGTCGAGACCCAAACGGGAGTGCGAACACTCACCCAAACCAACTGTGTCTACTCACCAAACAACTGAGCCAACACCAACCAAACGGGAGTGCGAACACTCACCCAAACCAATAGTGTCTACTCACCAGATCGGCTGCATCAAAAACTGACTGCCTACGTATCCTCTCCGAGGAATCAAGCCTTCACGGAAAACAGTCCAACACCTCCACCTGAGATGAAACAATGACCGTATCCCCACCATATCCACCAGCTGCATCCAACTCAATTACCTCATCATCTGCACCCATAAATAAATGACTCCCACGCTGTGCCACCTCAGCTGGAATCCCAACCAATGCAGAATGACCTGGAGTACGTGAGGAAATCCTCACCCAATGTGGAGTAGCATCACCCTCCACCCGCTGCGATATCCCTCTGATCTGATCAATACTCTCCACCTGCTGAGAGTCCAAAGTGACAAACCTGCTCAGACCAAACTCAGAAGCTCCCCACTGATAGACAAGGGAGCCTCTGAATCCCAAATGCGCAATCGGATCCAATCTCACATCCATGATGTGACCATGTGCTGGGTAGCCCAATATCCGACGCCAACCAAAATCTGAAACAGCTTCACCAGATCTAACATCTCTATACGCAGCAGTCGGCAACCTCATAAGATGACCCAAATCTGTCGAAGCCTGAATACCAGATCCACTGCTCGACAACCAATACCGATCTTCCTCCAGAAAAGAACGGCCCAATGAATCCGCCATCTCATCACGTAGCCCCACTGTCTCCTCTCCTCTGAAATGTCTCCAACTGCCATGAGCTCGGCACCGATGCAAGAAAGGACCCCTACTAGAACAAGTATGACTGGTAACCTTTCTGCCCATACACCTCCTCCAACTGTTGCGGACTACTAGGGCTTTATACCAAAGGGACTTGGTTGCAACCCAAATATGCCTAGTACAATCCCCAACATAAGAAACAAAATACCGATTACCTCCCGATGATGCCTCCTCGGAAAGCCCCCCAATGCCTGACTGAACACCTCCAATCATCCCACTGTGCTCACAGGACTTCAATCTGCAGGTCATAGCACTCCTCAACAATCTGTGCACGGCATAACCAATAATATATCCCAGCACCAACCGATGCCACAGTCTAGCCATAGAAGTCGTCAGTTCCCTATCCACTATCGTGCTCCCAAGCAGATAATATAAGTTACTCCTCCTGACGCCCTTCATAACAATCATGGACCCTGATGTGACCTTCAAGCGAGAATCCGCCAAAGTCACCCTATAGCCTGCTGCCTCCAATACACCAAGTGAAATGATGTTCTTCCTCAGCTGAGGAACGAACCTCACATCAACCAACTCCCGAATCATACCGTCACTCATCCGAATCCGAATGATACCAATACCACCAATAGGGCATCTGTGATCATTACCCATGAGAACAGCATCCCCTCTTTCCAACTCCTGAAAGCTGGAGAACCAATCCCTTCTAGGGCATATGTGGTAAGTAGCACCAGAATCCAACATCCACTCGGTGGAGTCGGCAACAACTACCGACGGAAGAGCTGGGCATGAGTAGCCTGAAGAATTTGAATCTGAAACATCGCCACTAGCCTTGGCAACGTTCACCTCTGAAGCTTGGATAGCTTTCCCTTTATTCTTCACAGCTTGCAATTTCGGGCATTCGGCTTTCCAATGTCCATCCTCTCTACAAAAGGCACACTGATTCCTACCAACTGCAGGATGCCCCCCTCTAGACTGTGATCTTCTTCCACGGTTTGGACTTTTAGCTCTTGCAACCAATGCCCCCGCGCAACCGCTTCGATGAAGTCTCCTTGTCCCTTCTTTGGAAAGTTGATATTCCGAAGAGCCGCGGTGACCTCACTATACGAAAGAGATGCCTTCCCATTAATAAGAGTGAGGACGAAGGTCTCATATTCCTCGTCGGGCAAGGAACTCAACAATAGCAACGCCTTGTCCTCATCTTTAACAATGACATCTACATTCGCTAAATCTGCAAGTAGCTTCGTGTAGTGGTTCATGTGATCACTAATGGATGTCCTCTTCTTCAATTGGAAGCGATAAAGCCTCCTCTTTAAATGCAAGCGATTTTTGACGCTCTTCGTCAAATATTTGCCCTCTAGGACCTCCCAAATCTTCTTTGCCGAAGTTTCATTCATCACATCATATTTTAGATCTTGGGTAAGGCAAGACCTAATCACACCACACGCCGTTCTATTCATTTTATTCCAAACCTTATCATCCATGTTGTCCGGTTTCCCGTCCAACTCCAACGTATCTTCCAAATTTTGCGCATTTAGCGCATCCATGACTTCACATCTCCAAAGTCCAAAATTATTTGTGCCGTTGAACTTTTCCACATCTATTTTCATAGAATGAAAACTCAAAGTTTGGATGGCCTTCACACTAGAAGAACCCTCCCCTTGTTTATCCTTTCCGGCCATTTATCTCAAAGCACCCAATACAATTGCGGAACTATAAGAAATAGATCCAATTTAAAAAAGATAGAAACTTTACCATAAAGATCCCACCTTTATCACCAATCGAAGCTCCCGATGAACTTCCCAACTGATCTATACCTCCAAAAAAGCCCAAGCGTTGCCCGGAGCTCTGATACCACTTGTTGTGCCTCGAGAATCCAAACCCAAACGCCGAGAAAAGGATAAACCGAGAAAGGATAAACCAACAACCACACAATGGCACAAACAATCACAAACACCAGTTTTTACGTGGTTCGGCGAGATGCCTACGTCCACGGGGGAAGGAAGGGGGAGTTTTCACTATTAGAAACAAGAGGATACAACTAGGGTTACAAATCTCACACCAAAACCCTCAACAAATCAACTCTTGATCTCACCAATACTTCTAGAATAGAAGCCCAAAGAAAACCCCTCTCTATCAGCTCAAAATCCCTCTCTCAAACCCTAGAAAATACCCATTGGGTATTTATACTAAAGCCAAAAGAAACGGGTCTGGAAAACAGACCCAGACCGAAACCCGCATCGCGGTCGACCGCAGCTCCATGTGCGGTCGACCGCGAAAAGTCCAGAGGCTCACCATCGGCTCTGGACAAATGCCGGTCGACCGCCGCTCCATGTCCGGTCGACCGCCCAACTTCCAGAGCCCAGAAAACATCTGCGTGCACATTGCGGTCGACCGCAGCTCCACCGCCGGTCGACCGCCAGACGTCCAAATGCACTCCTTCGACTTTTCGCCAATACGTCGCCTCGAATCTACAGAAACTTCTCACAATCATGAAATGGGGGCATCTATTTGGGGTTCAATATTAAACCCATATCTTTAGTTTAAACAAACTGTTTCTCTATTGTTGGGAATTTAACGCTGAAACCCCTAATGCAACAGAAACGCAGTATAGAAAAAAGTACACCAAGATTTACGAGGTTCGGCAACTGCCTACATCCTCGGGAGCCACACAGATAATTTCTTATTAATCAAACAAGAAATTACAATTATAAGAGCAGATCAAAAATTGAGATCTCTCAATTAAACATTGTAGCTACAGTGTTAATAATTAAAGGGTATGAACCCTTTCAATTCTCACTTGAGAATAAATACCCCACAATATAAAACCCCTTTTCAATTTCCTCTCTTTCTCTCTCTTCTTTAATCTCTTTTAAATCTCCCCTCAAATGAAATTGAGAGCTGGAGATGTTTCCACCCCCAATTCTAACAATCTCCCACTTGGAGACCAAACCGACGTCGGCAGGCTATCTCATCAAGCTCCTCCTCCTGTGTGGCTTCGCCCTCATCATCTATGCATGGAGGCCAACTGAAGTTGCGCACAACTCCAGTTTCTGAACTGTCACCGTCTTTGTTAACATGTCTGCTGGATTCTTACTTCCTGGAATCTTTTCCAGTTTCAACACGTCATCTTCCAACAGGGATCTGATGAAGTGGTACCGAAGCGCAATATGCTTCGTTCTGGAATGAAATGCTGAATTCTTCGCCAAGTGTATCGCACTCTGGCTATCACTGTGCAAAACATTCTTCTCCTGTTTGAATCCCAGCTCTGTTAACAAACCCTGAACCCATATCATCTCTTTACTGGCTTCAGTCACTGCAACATACTCAGCTTCTGTAGTGGATAGGGTAACGATCTTCTATACCTGTGACATCCAACTAACAGCTATAGTTCCGACGGTGAATACATAGCCAGTGGTGCTTCTTCGTTGATCGACTTCACCGCCGAAGTCTGCATCTACGTACCCTTGCACTTCCACCTCTTCCTTACCAAAGTGCAAACACTTCTGTGTGGTGCCTCATAGATATCTCAGAATCCACTTGACCGCTTCCCAATAAGCTTTTCCTGGATTCGACATAAACCGGCTGACCACTCCCGCTGCATGCCCAATATCTGGTCTCGTACAGACCATTGCATACATCAAGCTTCCAATAGCTGAGGCGTAAGGAACCTGAGCCATACTCTCTTTCTCTTCTTCTGATTGAGGAGACTGATCCTTTGACAGACGAAAATGGCTGGCCAAGGGTGTGCTCACAGGCTTGGCAATCTCTGCAAAACACGGTTGATGTACTCCGTCTGAGATAACTGCAAGAGACCTCTCTTCTTATCTCTCGTGATTTGCATTCCAAGGATCTTCTTCGCTGGACCCAAGTCCTTCATGTCAAACTCCTTTGACAGCTGTTGCTTCAAACTCCTGATATCCTCCATATCTGCTCCTGCAACTAACATATCATCAACATACAGCAGTAGGATGATATAGCTGGACTGATATCTTTTGAAGTAGAAACAGTGGTCGGCGTTGCACTTCTGGAAACCTTCCTTGTGCATGAAGCCGTCAAACTTCTTATACCACTTCCTTGGGGCTTGTTTCAGGCCATACAAGCTCTTCTTGAGTCTGCACACCAGGTTCTTCTTCTTTTCTTCTGAGAAACCTTCTGGCTGGTGCATGTATATCTCCTCTTCCAGATCTCCGTGAAGAAACGCCGTCTTCACGTCTAACTGCTCGAGATGAAGATCTTCAATTGCTACAATACTCATCACGGTCCTGATAGTATTTAGCTTCACCACGGGAGCGAAAATATCGGTGTAGTCAATTCCTTCCTTCTGCTGGAAACCTTTGACAGCCAATCAGGCTTTATATCTTCTGGAACCATCCTGCTCCTCTTTCACCCGGTACACCCATTTGTTGTGGAGTGCCTTCTTACCCGTGGGCAACTAAGCTAGTTCCCACGTCTGGTTAGATATGAGAGACTTCATCTCATCTTTCATTGCAAGCTCCCACTTGCTCGCATCTCCACACTGACAAGCTTCATCAAAGCTTTCAGGCTCCCCACCATCTGTCAACAACAGATAGTTCATGTATCTCCTATTGGGTACAGGAGGACGAGAAGATCTTCTTAATATCGGAGCTGGTGCGTCGGGCTCCTGCGCACCATCTTGTCCAACAGGCTCTTCTTGCTGAGGACCCTCTGCATTGGGTTCTTCCGAGAGGTTACTCGGGACATCATCTGCATCTACAAATATTGACTCGCTCTCTGAGTTATTTGTCTTGTGCATGTCCTTGTACATCACCTTCTCGTTGAATATCACATCTCTGCTCCGGATCACCTTCTTGTTTTCGTTGTCCCAAATGCGGTAGCCGAACTCATCTTCACCATAGCCGATGAAAGTGCATTTCTTTGACTTGGGATCAAGCTTATTCCTGCCTTGATCACTAATATGCACGTAAGCTACACAACCGAAAACTTTAAGATGTGAGAGTTTTACCTCCTTTCCGCACCATACCTCCTCTGGTATTCTGTGCTCCAATGGAACCGATGGACCTCGGTTGATCAAGTAAGCTGCTGTGTTGACCGCTTCTGCCCAGAACTGCTTCGGTAGGCCTGACTGTACTCGAATGCTTCTGGCTCTCTCTGTCAACGTTCGGTTCATCCGCTCAGCTACACCATTTTGCTGAGGCGTGCCGGTCACGGTTCTCTCCATTCTGATCCCGTGCTCATAGCAGAACTTCTTGAATCCGGTGTCTTCATCCATTGTCGGTCCTGAGCTTTTTTATTCTCAGACCGGTCTCATTCTCGACCATGGCTTTCCATCTTCTGAAAGCCTCAAACACTTCTGACTTTTTCTTCAGAAAGTAGACCCATACTTTCCGAGAGTGATCATCGATAAAAGTCACGAAGTAGTGTTTTCCACCAATGGACGCGGTGGTTGTTGGTCCCCACACATCTGAGTGAACGAGCTCTAGCTTCTGCTTCCTGGGGGTTCTGCCACTTGTCTGAAAGCTGACTCTCTTCTGCTTTCCAAGTATGCATTCTTCACACATATCCATCTCCACTGACTGCAGTCCTGGGAGTTTTCCCTTTGTATGCATGATTTTCATCCCCTTCTCACTCATATGACCGAGTCTCTGGTGCCACAGCTTTGAAGTCTCATTGCCTGCTGCAACTGAGATCTGTAACTGAGATCAAACAACGTGCACTTGCTGTCATATACAGGGTATCAGTCTTCTTACCTCGGGTAATTGTCATTGCGCCCTTTGAGATCTTCCAATCATCTCCATGGAAGGTCGTGGTATATCCTTCGCCAGCCAACTGGCCTACGGATATTAAATTTTTTCTCAGGTCGGGAATATGCCTGACATCCTTCAGCTCCCATACTGACCCGTTCAACTTAATTTTCACCACGCCTTTGCCCACAATAGCACATGGTTGATCATCACCAAGATACACGTATCCAAGATTTCCGGGGGTATACTTCTCGAAGAATTCTTTCTGAGAGGTAGCATGGAACGACGCTCCTGAATCTAACACCCAAGATTCCTCCTTGCTCTCCAAAGAGCATATCAATGCGTCGTCTCCTCCTGAAGTGGAAGTGACATTCACCTCTGCCTTCACTTCCTTCTCCTTCTGTGCGCTCTTGCACTGATTCTTGTAATGCCCGGTCTTTCCACAATTCCAACACTCGATAGCCTTCGAGTTGTTGCTTGGATTCCTCGATTTGGACCTCCTGTCCTTTGATCTACCTCTGTAGTTTGATTTTCCTCGTCTGTTTCCTCTGGTTGAATTTCTACCTCTTGACTCTGTATGCAATACTGAAGAGGTTGTAGCTTCACCCGTCTCTCTCCGTCAGATCTCCTCGCTGAGAACCAAATCACGAACGTCGCCGAACTTCAACTTTTTCTTTCCCGACGAGCTACTCACAGCTGTGACTGTAGCGTTCCAACTCTCTGGTAGGGAAGACAGAAGTATCAACGTCCGAACTTCATCATCAAACTCAATCTCAACTGAACTCAATTGGGTTGTAACCGTATTAAGTTCATTGAGGTGTTGTGCTACTGACGCGCCGCATCAAATGAACTTTGTTCGCGGCTGATGGCTTCTCATACATGTTTGAGAGTGCTGCCATAAGACCTGCCGTGGTCTTCTCCTTTGCTATGTTGAACGCAACATTGCGAGTCAACGTTAATCTGATAACTCCTAGGGCTTGTCTATCTAAAAGGTTCCACTCTTCTTCCTTCATAGAATCTGGCTTCTTCCCCGATAGTGGTTGATACAGTTTTTTCTGATACAGATAATCCTCTATCTGCATTTTCCAGAATCCGAAATCTGTTCCATCAAATTTCTCAAGTCTCATTTTTGCCTCATCTGCGGCCATGGCTCCCACTTGAATCTGACTTTCTCTAGATCGTTTCACGCTCTGATACCAGTTGTTGGGAATTTAACGCTGAAACCCTTAATGCAACAGAAACGCAGTATAGAAAAAAGTACACCAAGATTTACGAGGTTCGGCAACTGCCTACGTCCTCGGGAGCCACATAGATAATTTCTTATTAATCAAACAAGAAATTACAATTATAAGAGCAGATCAAAAATTGAGATCTCTCAATTAAACACTGTAGCTACAGTGTTAATAATTAAAGGGTATGAACCCTTTCAATTCTCACTTGAGAATAAATACCCCACAATATAAAACCCCTTTTCAATTTCCTCTCTTTCTCTCTCTTCTTTAATCTCTTTTAAATCTCCCCTCAAATGAAATTGAGAGCTGGAGATTATCAAAATCGCTACTGCGATTTGGGGAAAACGCTGCTGCGTTTTAGGGCTGATCGCCGCCGCCAGAGAGAAACGAAGAAAAAGGGGGGAAGCTTCAGCGACCACGAAAAAACCCTAGGCTGGGGGGGGTTTTATAGGCGGATGGAAGGGCTGGCGACAGCCTGTCGCCAGCGGCTAAACCTGACGCAAAGGTCAGGTTCGAACGCAGAGCAAAGGGGGGGTTCGAACGCCGACTTTGAAGAGTGCGTTCGCCGAAGTGTGCGTTCGCCGAAGGTTGCGTTCGTCGACTTCGCCTGCGTCATCTCCGCCATTCTCGAGCTCGTCGGAGCTCCTCCGCCGTCGGAGGTTTGGTTTCCACCCCCAAATCTAACATCTATGTCCAGAGATCTGTAGGATTGGAATGAAAACATTCTTGCTTAACTTGTTGGCTTTCAGTATTTCTTTATTCTATTCTGCCTTTGGGAATAAGTTGCCTATTTGAGAATATCTTAAGATGTTACATGAGATATTCATCCTTCATCACTCTGGTGATGTTCTCTTTTGGTTATGGACCATGATTCGGGTAAATTGAACAACTCTATTCCATTTGTCTGCCAATATGTGCAGCAATATCATCAAATGGTTTCTCTTTTGAAGATAGATTCGAAGCGTAATTTTGCTAAGATATGGTTTCTGTTTTTAATGTCTGATATCGTCTCAATGAAATTCCAAGTGCTCGATACCTCGAAGAAAGAAGAAAGAAGAAAGAAAAAAGGAGAGAAAAAAGAATGACGATAAATGAAGGTTGATACAGTATAAGCAAAAAACTTAGTAGAACAGTTGCTTCAGCGCATGAGCTAAAGAACAGTTGAAGCAAGATTCTTGGTGCAGACTTAAACTTCAAATTTGCAAAAATTAACTGAAGGGAAGAGAAGGATTTGAATAGATTAGATCATACTATATCTTCCACTTGAATAAATTAGATCATATCATAATAAATCCTATTAATAGGCTGAATTCAACAAATCAATCATGGGTAACATATCTTTCGACAAAAATTTCTTCTCTTTGACCAATGAGATAGCTGCTTTCAGGTATCTGTTCTTCTCATTTGACTTAGGTCTCTTCTCTGTAATGGAAATGGCAAGCAATATCATTTGGAAAGAGATTGTGGAGGACAAAGGCGTCGATGATAGCTGCAGTAAGAAGAGCCATCACTGTTAAGGCAGAGATGGCAGAGAGACCGAAAGAAAGTGATTTAGTGAACACATTTGTGACATTTGTCGAATATCTAAAAGTTGCAATTGAAGCCCCCGTCACTGGGAAAGTATATGCCCACCATGATAGCGAAAACCTAATGAACCAGATACTTTTTTCCATAAATATGTAAGTAGAGGGACAATAAATTATTTGAGAGACAAAGTTCTTTAAAAGGAAAAAAAAATTAGTACCTGAACCCTGTGAAGAAATTAACTCTTACAGCCTACATACACAGGAGAAGAAGCACAAGGAAGCAAATTAAACACAATAAGAGGTAAAAAGTTAATGTTGTTGGAGGAAAGGGGTAAATATGATTGATACACAAGAGATAATCAATCCATCCTTTGAACGAAGTAGTACGGAACGAATAAATCAATAAATTATGATGAAGAAGAGGATAGCAGCAGTTGCAATTCAAGTTTCTCAGATAAGTTTTGGATCCTCAGTTGTATCAAGATCCTGTTGCATTTAGATTGTAATTGATCCTGCTAGTAACCGCTACATTAGCCTATCACATAATCCACTGCTTTGTATTTAATGATTTCTTAGATTAACTCATCGATTAGTAAAAGATGCATGTGTTTCTCATTAATTTGATATTGTTACCACGTCTTATTCATCCCATCTTAAATCATTAGTAAATAGCAAATTTATTATTCACTAAAAGAAACTTGGTAAAAAGTGAGAGAAAAACTTACAAGTGAAGCATAGAGGAATAGTGCAACTAAATAAGCTATTCTCGACCCATAACCAAAGTCGCCAGAAATCTCTTCCCATGCGATACAAGCAACACTCGGTGCTGCAACAAACAAAAAGAATACTGGATGAAGATCTTTGGGCAGCGTTTCATTTGTCGGAAGTCTCTGATACAGAGTCACAAACAGTACAATGTAGTGAGCCAACCCAATAGCAAAGAAGAAAACAGGCCCCTCTTTAAGCCCCATATGTGCACCTAGCAAAGCGCCAACAAAATTCCCCACGATTGATAAATGATTTGAAGGATTAGCCACCTTCGACAGCCTACGTTTTCCACCAGACATCCATTGGCCATAAATCTTGAGCTCAAGACAAAAGATTGGAGCCATAAGCACATACCAAAGAGCAGGACTGAGCTTTTCACCAACAACCGGGGGCAAACCAAGAGCTAAGAAGAGGAAAGCTATCCATGGAGCAAAGAAAAAGTTGACCCTATTCGGGTGGTAATACTCTCTTCGAACAGATTCAAAGTAAAATATTAGCTTCAGCGAATAGATGATGGACATAGTAACTATCAATACAAGAGAGATGCACCAAAGAATGAGGTTTATCGCCAAGCATGCATGTAATGTTGGGAAGAAATATTTGGAGGTGATGGGGAGAAAGTGTTTAAGAATTCGGGAGACAATAGAAAATTTAGGAAGAAGAAGATTTTTATTTTTTTTGAACACCTTATAACAACTTGGAACTTCTTGATTACAAATGAGAGGGAAGGGGAAGTATTTATAGCCTCCAAAGTACAAAATATCTAGAATATTTTAATCCTAAATCTAGAGAGTTCTAGCATAATATCTAGAATTTTATATTACAATTATCTAGAGAAATATCTAGATATTCATTCTCTATAATTTTCTAGAACATTTTAAGGAGGTGAAGATGTTTAGATATTTCTAGAGAAAACTCTAGAACTTGGATCAAGTATTGGGTTTTGGCCCAACAAGTGATAATTGGATCATTGATCCAATAATTAAACTTGATCCAAAATCTAGTTTACTTTTCAACACCCCCTCTTAAACTTGATTTTGCTACTCCAAGCAAACTCATCATCTTGATAAAATCTTCGCGCTTGAGAGGCTTGGTGAAGATATCAGCTATTTGATCATTCATCTTCACGTACTCCAATTGAACGTCCCTCTTGGTAACACACTCTCTAATGTAGTGCTAACGAGTGTCAATGTGCTTACTTCGATCATGGAAGACTAGGTTCTTCGTCAAAGCTATTGCTGACTTATTATCCACTAAGATCTTCGTTGGCTCCTTTTGTGGCAAACTCAACTCCTTTAACAGGTTCTGTAACCAAACAACATGGCAAACACATGAAGTTGTCGCTACATACTCCGCTTCACAAGTAGAAAGGGTGACAATTGGTTGCTTCTTTGACATCCATGTGAAAGCTGTATCTCCAATGAAGAACACGAATCCGCTTGTGCTTTTTCGGTCATCTACATCTCCACCCCAGTCGTTATCGCTAAATCCAACAAGCTTGTAATCGTCAGAAACAGAGTAATACAAGCCAAAGTTTATGGTACCTTTGATATAGCGAAGTATCCTTTTAGCTACCTTGAAATGAGTTGTTGTTGGATGCTCCATGTATCGGCTCACAACTCCGACTGCATATAAGATGTCAGGTCTTGTGCACGTTAAGTAGCGTAGGCTTCCAACCAAGCTCTTAAATAGTGTTGGATCTACACTCTCTCCTTCTTCTTGCTTTGACAATTTGGCTTCACATTCCATTGGCGTGCTTACTAGATTCGAGTCATCCATCTTGAACTTCTTAGGAACCTCTTTAACATAGCCTTCTTGAGTAATAAAAATTCCATTATCTTCTTGTCTCACTTCAATTCCAAGGTAGTAAGACATCAATCCAATATCGGTCATCTCGAACTCCTTCGTCATCTCCATCTTGAATTCCTCGAACATACTTGGATTGTTGCCTGTGAATATCAAGTCATCTACATACAAGCATGCAATCAATATATCATTGTTTTGAGTTTTGATATAGAGTGCATGCTCATATGGACACTTGATGAAACTTTTCTCCTTGAAGTACTTATCAATTCGAGTATTCCAAGCTCTCGGTGCTTGTTTTAACCCATAAAGCGCCTTCTTTAACCTCAAGACTTTGTCTTCTTCTCCCTTGATTATGTAGACTTGTGGTTGCTCAATGTAAACTTCTTCTTCAAGATCTCCATTTAAGAAGGTTGATTTGACATCCATTTGATATATCCTCCAATTGTTTTGAGCTACCAATGAAATGATTAATCTAACAGTTTCTAGACGAGCAACAGGAGCGAATACCTCGTCATAGTCGATTCCCGCTCTTTGACTATAACCTTTTGCCACCAATCTTGCCTTGTATCTTTCAACTTCTCCTTTAGAGTTCTTCTTTGCTTTGTACACCCACTTCACACCGATCGCCTTATGCCTATTTGGAAGTGAAGCTAACTCCCATGTCTCATTCTTTTGTATCGCCTTGATCTCTTCATCCATTGCATTTCTCCATGTCTTCTTCTTCATAGCTTCTTCGAAATTCATGGGCTCACAATCCGCAAATAGACAAAATAAAGTAAGATTGTCTTGATTTTCAGTTACGTCGTAAAGTTCTTGTAGACTTCTGAAACGTGGAGTCCTTTCGCTCGAACTTTCATCTTCTTGAGAACTTGTTGTTGGTGAAGTTGGTGGGGTAACAGGCTCCTCTCTTGGTTGCTCCAATTTATATTCTTCAACATGTGAAAAGAAGTTGTAGTCTTCATCATTTGATCTCCAATCCCATTCTCCTTCTTCATCAAAGATGACATTTCGACTGATGATTGTCTTCTTTGTATCAGGATTGTAGAGCTTGTAGCCTTTGGAGTTGGCATCGTAACCAATAAAGATGTACTTCTCACTTTTGTCATCTAGTTTGCTCCGCTTCTCGTCCGGTACATGAGCGTGAGCAAGGCTTCCAAAGACTCTTAGATGAGAAACACCGGGCTTCCTTCCGCTCCAAGCTTCTTATGGTGTTTTTTCCGAAACACTTCTTGTTGGAGATCGATTTGATAGATAAACCGCGCATGCAACTGCTTCTACCCACAACTCTTTTGGTAGTTTCTTACTTTTGAGCATGCTCCTCGCCATTTCAAGGATTGTCCGGTTCTTCCTTTCCACAACTCCATTTTGTTGAGGGGACCTCGACACCGTCAATTGTCTTCGAATACCGTTATCTTCACAATACTTCTCAAATTCCTTGGATGTGAATTCTCCTCCACGGTCGGATCTCATGGCTTTGATCACAAGGCCACTTTCCTTCTCAACATGGGCTTTGAACTTTTTGAAGTTTTCAAACACTTTTGATTTTTCCTTCAAAAAGTAAACCTATGTTTTTCTTAAAAATCATCAATAAAGAGAAGAAAGTAGTTACTTTTACCGAGTGATCTTGGTTTGATCGGGCCACATACATCTGTATGTATGAGTTCCAATAGCTTCCGCGCTCTTGTGTCTGACTCCTTTGGAAAGCTCATTTTGAATTGCTTTCCAAGTAGACACCCTTTACACACTTGATTTGGATGGTTGATGCAAGGCAATCCTCTCACCATCTCCTTTTTAGAAAGTAGCTCTAATCCTCCAAAGTTGAGATGCCCGAATCGAAGATGCCAAAGCCAGGACTCCTCCTTGTAGCACATCTTGAGACATTGTGCGATGTCATTTTGAATGTTAAGAACAAACATTCTATTCTTTGACATCAGCACCTTGGTAATGAGATTTTTTTCTTGGTCTCTTATAGAAAGGTTATTATCCTTTAATCAAATATCATAATCTTTCTCTAAGAGTTGTCCAAGGCTCAATATATTGGTCTTCATGCTTGGGATATAGTAAACGTTGGAAATAAATTGATGATCTCCATTCTTCAATCGGATGAGAATATTTCCTTTACCTTTCACCTCCATCTTCGATTCATCTCCCAAAGCCACATTTCCTTTCACCGATTCATCAAGCTCCACGAACATGCTTCTTTTCCCGCACATGTGATTGCTTGCACCGCTATCGAGGTACCACTTGTGAACCTCATCTTGTTCATCTTTCTTGTAAGCCATCAATAGCATATCATCTTCTTGGCTTCTTTCTTCAACATAATTGGACTTCTCTTCAACTCTATTATTGTTTGGAGCTTTGCATTCGGAAGCATAGTGTCCAAACTTTCCACAATTATAGCATTTAACGCTTGACTTATCGTACCTTGGTTTTTGATTTCCTCTCCCACGACCTCTTGATGAGCTTTCTCCTCTTTGGTTGGTGTTTTCATCATGAGGCCTTCAACTTCGTCCATTTCCATATCCACGACCTCGTCCTCGGACTTGACCGCCACCTCGTCTTTGATAACTTCGTCCGCTTTCTTCTTTAGTTTGATCAATCCGCATCTTGAGTACTTGTTCTGCAATATCTTCCTTCTTCTTCTTTTCTTCATAAGCTTGTAACGAACCAAGAAGTTGCTCCATCGTCATAGTCTCCAAATCCTTTGTTTCTTCAATGACAGTGACAATATGCTCGAATTTTGGATCCAACGATCTAAGAACCTTCTCCATGATTCTCACCTCATCTAACTTCTCGCCATTTCTCTTTAGGTTATTAGTAACCATTAAAACTCTTGAGAAGTAATCGGAGACGAGTTCACCTTCCTTCATTTGCAACGCTTCAAATTCTCCTCTTAGAGTTTAAAGACGTACCTTCTTGACTTGATCTGATCCCTTGTAAGAAGTTCGAAGCTTCTCCCATGCTTCTTTGGCCGTCTTTGCTCCTGCGACCTTCTCGAATGTATCTTCATCTAGACCTTGATAGATTAGACAGAGAGCCTTCTTGTCTCTCTTCCTTGATTCTCTCAAACTATCCTTTTGAGTTTGAGATAGACTACCATCATTCTTCGGTTCAATGAAGCCTTTCTCGACTATCTCCCACACGTCATGTGCTCCTAGGATAGCTGTCATTCTTAGACTCCAATTATCGTAGTTGCTCTTTGTGAGCATCGGGACTTGAAAGGGAACACCGTTACTCGCCATCTTCAAGGGAATCGCGAAACCCATTTATGTGTTGGGAAGAAATATTTGGAGGTGATGGAGAAAGTGTTTAAGAATTCGGGAGACAATAGAAAATTTAGGAAGAAGAAGATTTTTATTTCTTTTGAACACCTTAGAACAACTTGGAACTTCTTGATTACAAATGAGAGGGAAGGGGAGGTATTTATAGCCTCCAAAGTACAAAATATCTAGAATATTTTAATCCTAAATCTAGAGAGTTCTAGTATAATATCTAGAATTTTATATTACAATTATCTATAGAAATATCTAAATATTCATTCTCTATAATTTTCTAGAACATTTTAAGGAGGTGGAGATGTTTAGATATTTCTAGAGAAAACTCTAGAACTTGGATCAAGTATTGGGTTTTGGCCCAACAAGTGATAATTGGATCATTGATCCAATAATTAAACTTGATCCAAAATCAAGTTTACTTTTCAACATGTAAAGCCAAAAAGGGTACATGATCAGACAGTTTTCCATAGAATGGCTTGACTGCTTACTCCAAGGCACATACCGAAAGAGGATATGGGAAAGCGAAGAAGAAATGGCCACTTCTGCTCTGTCGGGAGGACTGATACCTCTGGAGTCTGCAGATAAATTTTTTAATAGGTCAGTATTTCACAATAATGACTAATTTCTCTTTATGGTGCAGTTTTCTCATTATTAGAAACTGCATTACTTGAAAACTAGAATAGCATTAAAGAGTCTTATATGAAAGGATTTTGTTTCAGAATCAAATTCCTCTAAGAAGTTAAGATCATTATGCCTGATAACAAAATCAATGGAAAATATAGGATGCGTATTGGCATATTCAGATCACATTAGAATTTACTAGTTGTCGCTCAGATATCAGCCAAAAAAATCTCAAATTACTTGGAGACTGCTTGACTGGTTGCCACTTTCAAACTTATATTTGTATGATTAGTTCACTTATATGGGCACCTGGTTCCAGTAACATTCATCAGGATATTAAGAAATCATAATTCTGTAGGACGTCTATTGTCTTAAGAAATATTACCAGTCTGCAACATCAAAACAATCAAACTACTGAATTGATCCAAAGAAAATCCTATAATACTAGAGAAAAGTATATGGTCACTGCTACAGTCATCTTTCTGATTTGTTCTGATGAGAAGAATGGTAGAAGAAGATGTAGATGAAAAGCACGTCTCGCATACCAGTTAGCTTTTCTTCTCTCTTAATATGAGATAACAGTTTTCACATGTAAACCCTTCATTTGACATATTATGTAAAAGGCCTGCAACTTATGGTTTATTAATCACCTCTAAAGGAGGTGTTGAAAAGATCATAGAATTTTCTAGTTATACCGTGAAGGATTGCATACCTTGAGTTTGTCAATTTTAGGCCCCTCTAAGCCATTGAGATAGAGATTAGTAATGCATGTTTGGCTTCATTTTTCTTAAAACCATCAACCTCCAGATCAGATTCCTCTGTATTGCGTAAGCTAGATATCAGCCTTTCAAATTTTTTAGACAATGTTTCAAAATTAAAGTGCTTATTCTTCGCATTAGAATCCTTCAACATCCACAAGTTATTGTCGAATGAATATTCTGTAGAGGTGAGCGAAGACTGAAGATTCTTTTCATCAAACAGCATGATTCTTTTCACGTGTTCAATATCATGGACTCCAGAAGATGAGGGTGCATGCTAACAGGAATATAATATGAAAGATTGGATTCAGTGGGCAGAACTGATGCATGCATCAGCAAAAGATTTGCTCCCTGAACAGGACACAGGTAGTGGTGAGCTCATTCACAAAATATGAATCCATTACCTCAGAATCATAAAAGTTATAAAACATATACATAATCGACAGGCAAAAAATGAAAAGCCAACAAAAAAGAACTTGCATAAGTTGGTACTGTGGATGTGACGTGAGTGGGGACCACCATGAGCTGGGCAAAGGTTTTGTTTCTGCGTGAAGAGAAACAGGCCCACCCGATTATGTGTGAGCCTATAAATTATCTTTTTTGCCTAGGGTTTAGGTGAGCAGGCAGAGGGGATTAATCGGGCAATTGAGAGGGTGCAAGCCGGCAGAGAATAATTCGGCAAAGTGCAGGGATTTGTTGGTGGCTACAGTGCAAAGGCAGGAGATTGTTTTTGAGCGCAAACGGAGGTTTTGGCTGCGGTCTTTTGCGGCTACAGGAATTTTTGGGCGGCAAATCCCTTTTGTAGTTGTTCTTTGATTTGTGCATCCCCTTTTGAGAGAGATATTTGTGTGAGGGATCTGAGAATTTGTTTGAGGTTTTAGATTGAGTGATTGTAAACCCTAGTTGTATCTCTCCCTCTAATAGTAGATCTCCCCCTCCTTGTCCCGTAGACGTAGGCAGTTTGCCGAACCACGTAAAAATTTATGTTCTTGTCGTGATTTGTAATAGCTTGTAGGTTCCCTCGACGCGCAGTCCTAGAGCTGACGAGAGGAAGAGCTGATATCTCACTTTGATGAGATATCTGGATTTTGGTTCTTGTTTCCTTTGAGAAACGAGAATTTCATTGTGATCTAATCTCTTGTTGTGCACCTTGCGCACCGGAGGTGCTGCCGAAATTTCCGCTGCGCACAACAAGTGGTATCAGAGCTCCGGGTTAGACTTGGGAGCTTGTTTGAAGGATTCGCTGAAGGATTCCTATTTGAAGATTAGATCGACAACATGGGTGAAACAAGCACATCGGGATCGTCTCTTACGAAGACGATACATAGTTTGAGCATCAATAACATGAAGATTGATATTCCGAAGTTCGACGGCAAGATTAACTTCGGATTGTGGAGGTGTCAGGTGATGGACGCCTTGGACGCTCAGAATTTGGAGGAGACTCTTGAGTTACAAGAGAAACCTATCGATATGGAAGCTAAGCTTTGGAAGAAGATGAATAGTAGAGCGTGTGGAGTTATTCGGTCATGTTTGACGCCGGATCTTATTTATGATGTGATGAACGAGACGTCGGCGAAGAAGATGTGGGAAACACTCAATGAAAAGTATCTTACTAAGAGCATTGAGAATCGGCTTCACTTGAAGAAGAGGTTTTACCAGTTCAAGATGAAGAGGGGAGTTTCCATTAGGGAGCATGTTAACAACTTCACAAAGCTACTTTCAGACATGGCCAATGTGGATATCATGGTTGAGGATGAAGACAAGGTGATGCTACTTTTGTGTTCGTTGCCTGATGATGATTATGGTACTTTTGTCCTAACTATGATTAATGGAAGAACTACTGTTAGTTACAAGAAGGTGACCTCAGCGTTGGTGAATTATGAGTTGAGGAAGAGTGTGGATGAGTCCTCCGAGAAGGCATCGGGAGATGCATTAGTAGTTCATGGCCGTGGTTCAAACCGAAGCAGATGGTCGCGGTCTAAAGGTGCACATCGTGGGATTCGTAGGAATCAGTGTGCCTTTTGTAAAGATGATGGACATTGGAAAGCCGAATGCCCAAAGTTAGATCGAGCCGAGAAAAACAAGGGGAAAGCTGTACAAGCTTCAGAGGTGAATGTTGTCAAGACTAGTGGTGACAATTCAGATTCGGATTCTTCGGGCTATTCGTTGTCTGCACTACCATCAGTTTGTGTTACCAACTTTATAGAGTGGATGTTGGATTCGGGTGCTTCTTACCACGTTTGCCCTAGGAGGGATTGGTTCTCCAGCTTTCAGAAGTTGGAAAGAGAGGATGTTGTGCTCATGGGTAATGGACATACATGCTCAGCTTTCAGAAGTTAGAAAGAGAGGATGTTGTGCTCATGGGTAATGGACATGCATGCTCTATTGGTGGTATTGGTACCGTTCGTATTCGGATGTATGACGGAGTGATTCAGGAGTTGGATGAAGTGAGGTTCGTTCCGCAGTTATCGAAGAACATCATTTCACTAGGAACTTTGGTAGCATCTGGCTATAAAGTGACCTTGGTGGATGCACGTTTGAAGGTCACATTGGGGTCCATGATTGTTATGAAGGGCGTCAGAAGGAGCAATTTATATTATTTGCTCGGAAGCACGACGATTGATAGAGAGATGACGAATTCATCAGATTCGGATAGACTGTGGCATTGTTTGATGCTGGGTTATTTGATTGGTAATGCCGTGTATAGGTTATTGAGGAGTGCTTTGACCTGCAGTTTGAAGTCCTGTGAATCCATTGGTATGAGCAAGAAGACCGAGGTGGAGTTTGGCACTTCTATCCATCATTCGAGGGGTCTTCTGAGGGGTGTTCATTCAGGCATTCGAGGGCCTTCCAAGGGAGCATCATTGGTAGGTAATAGGTATGTGGTTTCCACAGTTGGGGATTGCTCTAGGCATTGGTTGGTTGCAACCAAGTCCTGTTGGTGTGAAGTCCTAGAAGCCCGTAACAAATTGAGGAAGTGTATTGGCAGAAAGGTGAAGGTACTTCAGTCTGATGTTAGAGGGAGGTACAAGAGGGACCTATATCTGCATTTGTGCCGAGCTCACGGCAATAGGAGACACTTTATTGGTGTGGAAACTTTGAGGCGACGTGATGAGATGGCAGATTTGGGGAGCTGTTCCTTTCTAGAGGAGGATAGGCATTTGATGTCGAGCATTGGCATTGGTGTGCAGGCTACGACATGTTTGAGTCATCTTATGTATAGGTTGCCGACTGCTGCATGTAGAGATTTTGGATCTGGTGGAGCTGCTTCAGATTTGATGTGACACAGATTGGGAATCGTGTTGATTTGGATGCAGATGATAGGTTGATTGATTCGAGTACAGCTGATGGATGTAGTCTGGATATGGCCCTTGGTTCATCTCAGGTGGAGATGTTTGGATTGTTTCAGTTTGGGGCCATTGGAGGTGCTATCAGTCGTAGACTTGATCATGATATTGGAAAAGGGTTGCGAACTCTTCTAGTGGATTGAGGCCTTTGGAGGCCATTTGGGTGAACTACGTTCGGCTTGATTCCTTGGGCAAGAGGATACATAGGCAGTCTTTATGATGCAGCCGGGGTTTGGATTTTGATGGGGGTGAGACCGATTTGGTGAGTAGATACCGACGTTTGGGAGAGTGTTCACACTCCCGTTTGGGTCTCGACGTGTTGTGGATGGAGTCCGTTGTCATGAGTCCGTTGCCATGGCGTACTGGATGCAACAAGTGAGACATTTGTTTTGGTTGGTGTCGGCTCAGTTTTGGAAAAACTTCACCGAGGTGGAGAATTGTGGATGTGACGTGAGTGGGGACCACCATGAGCTGGGCAAAGGTTTTGTTTCTGCGTGAAGAGAAACAGGCCCACCCGATTATGTGTGAGCCTATAAATTATCTTTTTTGCCTAGGGTTTAGGTGAGCAGGCAGAGGGGATTAATCAGGCAATTGAGAGGGTGCAAGCCGGCAGAGAATAATTCGGCAAAGTGCAGGGATTTGTTGGTGGCTACAGTGCAAAGGCAGGAGATTGTTTTTGAGCGCAAACGGAGGTTTTGGCTGTGGTCTTTTGCGGCTACAGGAATTTTTGGGCGGCAAATCCCTTTTGTAGTTGTTCTTTGATTTGTGCATCCTCTTTTGAGAGAGATATTTGTGTGAGGGATCTGAGAATTTGTTTGAGGGTTTAGATTGAGTGATTGTAAACCCTAGTTGTATCTCTCCCTCTAATAGTAGATCTCCCCCTCCTTGCCCCGTGGACGTAGGCAGTTTGCCGAACCACGTAAAAATTTGTGTTTTTGCCGTGATTTGTAATAGCTTGTAGGTTCCCTCGACGCGCAGTCCTAGAGCTGACGAGAGGAAGAGCTGATATCTCACTTTGATGAGATATCTGGCTTTTGGTTCTTGTTTCCTTTGAGAAACGAGAATTTCATTGTGATCTAATCTCTTGTTGTGCACCTTGCGCACCGGAGGTGCTGCTGAAATTTCCGCTGCGCACAACAGGTACAGCACTGAAAATGAAGAAATGCTCATGATAACTAAAATTAACAGCCATTGAAGTCTGCTTTAATGATAAAGTGGGAGACTATGTTATGGAGCTCCCCAGGCCCAAAATCAGATATGAATCTTTATTAGGAAAAAAAATCTAAAAGTAAAAGTAAAAGTAAAAGAAGCCTGTACTTGAAAACCGGTTCATTAATGCAAACATCATGGGAGCAACATACTACATTTACGAACGGATGAAACTAAAGAAAAAGAGTAGAACTTGCTATATTTCTCATTCATTATGAGAAGAGTGTAATACCCAATACGTATAAATATTGTATAATATTTATAGAGAAACCTATAAAAGAAAAATAATATAATAAGAAAAGGAAAGTCCAGTAAGAAACGGGACGTGTAATAAGGAAAATATTTAAGAAAAAAACCATAGTAGAAGAAAGTCCTAAGGAAAATATATCATATTTAACATTTTCCATGAGTTAACCACCAAGAGTTTGGATAACAAGTAGAAAAATTGAAAACATCTGAGCCGTAACAACGAAGTCCCAACGCAAGAGATAGACGATGAAGAATCATTGAGATCTGAGAACTGTGCTGAGAAACAGAGTTGAAAATCCAAACTAGAACTAAGCTGAAAAATCAAAAAAGAACTGAATTAAGGATCCAAACAAGAACCGAGCCGTGAAATTGAAAGAGAATCAACTTCAGGATTTAAATGAAAACTGATTGAATGAAAATTGATTGAATGAGAACTGAGTAAAGAACAAGGTATCGAGAACCATGTAGTGTTAGACTCCAAACAAGAATGGCAAACAAGAGGAGCTATAAGGATGTATGGAAGAAAGCTAGTATTTTTATTTTATTTTATTTTATGCTATAGAGGATTCAGAGTGCAAAATCAGAAAGTATTGACATCCATTTGGGAAGTACTACTATACTGGATCGCGGAGAACATTTAATTTCTTTCGGAGAAGTCTTATTTACTCTACAAGATATTCTTGGAGGTTTCTATCCAATAGAATTATGCGCTAGAGAGGTTTCTCCTTTAAATGAAGATCATGAAGAGTTGAAGATGTTATGCGCAGCGGAAATTTTGGCAGCACTTCGGCAGCACAACAAGAGAGATTAGATCGATAAGAATTCTCGTTTCTCAAAGGAAACAAGAATCTGAAGCGGATATCTCATCAAAGTGAGATATCGGCTCTTCCTCTCATCAGTTCTAGGACTGACCTGTCGAGGGATCCTACAAGCTATTACAAATCACGACAAGAACATAACTTTTACGTGGTTCGGCAAATAGCCTACGTCCACGGGGCAAGGAGGGGGAGATCTACTATTAGAAGGAGAGATACAATTAGGGTTTACAATCTCACAAATAAAACCCTCTCACAAACTCTCAGATCCCTCTTAATCTCTCTCTACAAAAGAATGCACGAATCCCAAAAAAAAGAGAGCCGAAGTTATTTGCTGCCTTCTCACATGAATCAGCCGCAAAATCAAAAAGAAGCCTCTGATTGCTTTCGTAGCCGCCAACAAAAAACCCCAGAGACTCTGACCTCGCTCAAAAACCTAGGAACAATTTGTTCCTATTTTATAGTCTGGAAAATTCGAATAGAGGAGTTCGGGTGGGCCAGTCCAAGAAACAAAACATCCGCTGCACATGTATTGCAGTGGGTGGGCCCTCTGTAATTGTCCAATCGTGGACATGGGTGTGAGACCCCCACGTTCAAGAAACCCCCCACGTTCACAATTCTCCACATCGGCGAAGTTTCTTCCAAAACTGAGCCGACACCAAGGCAACCAAATGTCCCACTTGTTGTGACCAGTACGAACGCAATCCACAACAAGTCAAGAATCCTAACGAGAGTCCAAACAATCTCACCCTCATCAAAATCAACTAATTCAAACCGGCTGCATCTGAAAGACTGCCTACGTATCCTCTTGCCCAAAGAATCAAGCCGAACGTAGTTCATCCAAATGGCCTACAAAGGCCTCAACACCGAAGAATGTTCAAAAGCTTCAAACAATGACCAAACTTCACTCCTGAAACAACTTTGGTCAACATATTCGCAGGGTTGTCCTTCGTGTGGATCTTTTCTAACATGACGTCTCCTTCATCCAAAACATCACGAACAAAATGGAATCTGACATCGATATGCTTCGTGCGTGCATGATAAACTTGGTTCTTCGCCAAATAGATAGCTGACATGCTATCACAATATACCCGAAGGGTTTCCTGTGCGATCCCAAAGCCTCCTTTACAGCTTCAGTCAACGCCATATCCTCTGCCTCCGTAGTGGAGAGAGGCACTGTAGACTGAAGTGTGCATCTCCAACATACCGGTGCTCCTGCTAGTGTAAACACATATCCGCTAGTAGACCGGCGCTTGTCCAGATCCCCCGCATAATCAGAATCCACGTAACCAATACAATCCTGCTCGTTCTTATCATTCTTCTGAATACCAAACCAACATCCACGGTACCTTTGATATATCGTAGAATCCACTTCACGGCCTCCCAATGACCCTTCCCGGGGTCGTGCATGTACCTGGATACCATGCTCACGGCATGTGACAAATCTGGCCTTGTACACACCATCGCATACATCAGGCTTCCCACAACATTGGCATATGGAACTTTGGACATGTATTCCCGGTCCTCAACTGAAACATGTGACATCTTAGCTGATAGCTTAAAGTGGGGAGCCAATGGAGTACTCACCGCCTTGGCATTGCCATCATAACTGAATTTCTTCAGCATCTTCTGCAAGTAACTCCTCTGTGTCAACTTCAACCTCCCCTTCACCCTGTCTCTCTTAATCTCCATACCCAATATCTTCTTTGCTTCTCCAAAATCCTTCATCTCAAATTCGGATGACAGCTCTTTTTTCAACTTTCTAATAGCTGAAGTATTCTTGGAAGCTATGAGCATATCGTCAACATATAACAACAAATAGATATACTCATCATTCTGTAGCTTGTGCATGTAAACACACGGGTCATATGGGATCCTTGTGTACCCTCGGCCAATCATGAAGCCGTCGAATCTCTTGTACCATTGTCGCGGCGATTGCTTCAATCCGTAAAGAGACTTCTTCAGCTTGCATACTAATTCTTCCTTTCCTGCAACTTTGAACCCCATAGGTTGTGTCATGTAGATCTCCTCTTCTAAATCTCCATGTAGAAAGGCTGTTTTCACATCCATCTGGACCAAATCCAAATCCAGCTGTGCCACCAATGCTAATAAAATACGAATCGACGAATGCTTCACAACAGGTGAAAATACCTCGTTGTAATCAACGCCCTCTAGCTGTGCATATCCCTTGGCAACCAATCTGGCTTTGAATCTAATCTCCCCAATAGAAGATCCCTCTTTCTTTGCATACACCCACTTGCATCTAATAGCCTTCTTACCTTTCGGTAGCTTTGCAAGTTCCCAAGTATCGTTCTTATGAAGAGACCGCATCTCTTCCTCCATAGCTTCCCTCCACCTATTCGAATCAGAGCTTGACTCTGCTTCCTTGAATGTAGAAGGAACCAAATCATCAACGACTTCTGCTGATAAAGCATATGAAACCATGACATCGTCATATCTAGCTGGCCGACGAATGTTTCTTCTTGGTCTATTAGCTGCAATCGACTCCTGAACATGATCCTGTTCCTGAGTCTCAACATCCACTGTATCCTCTAAATGCCCGGTTGTCATCTCATCTCCTCCTAGTGTCACCTCTGTAGGAGCCTCAATGGATACAATGCTATCTGGAGTGGGTGGAGTCACATCATCCTCTACCTGCTGTGATATCCCAACTGTCTGGTCTTCCTCCACCTGCTGAGGAACTTGAGGCTTCATCATGTACGCCTCGTCAAATGTGACATCCCTGCTAATAACTATCTTCTTGTCCTGTGGATCCCATAACTTGAAGCCTTTAACTCCATCTCTAAATCCCACAAAGACTGCTTTCCTCGCCCTCGGATTCAATTTACCATCACTGACATGGTAATAAGCTGGACACCCAAATATCCGAAGCGACTCATAGTCACTAGCTATCGAACCAGACCAACGCTCCAATGGAGTCTTCCCTTGTATCGCAGTGTACGGCAACCTATTCACGAGATGGCTTGCATAAACCAATGCTTCGGCCCAAAAAGATCTTGATAATCCACTCTGTGTCATCATACATCGCACCTTCTCCAGCAAGGTACGGTTTAACCTTTCAGCCATCCCGTTTTGTTGCGGTGTCTCACGTACTGTGAAGTGTCGCCTAATGCCGTGATCCCGGCAAAACTGTAGAAACGGATCACTCTTATACTCTCCTCCATTGTCCGAACGAAGAGTTTTTACCTTTCTACCTGTCTGCAGCTTCACTTTCTTCTTCCACTCCACAAAAATATCCAGGACCTGATGTTTATGCTTCATCGGGTATACCCAATTCCTCCTGGAATAGTCATCAATGAAAGTGACATAATAGTTGGCCCCACCAAGTGATGTGTGCTTGGAAGGGCCCCAAACGTCTGTGTGAATGTAGTCCAAAATACCTTGGGTATTGTGAATAGCGGTGCCGAATTTCACTCTTGTCTTCTTCCCAAGTATGCAATGTTCACACAGCTCCATCTTGCAGGTCTTTGCACCCTTCAATAGCCCATGCTTCGCCAATACCTGCAGGGACTTATCACCAGTGTGTCCCAATCTCATATACCATAATCTGGTAATATCTTCCTCTGTGGTAATCGAAGCTGTCAGACCCCCTGTTACTGTCTTGCCCTTCAAGTAGTAAAGGTTAATTTTCCTAACACCTCACATCACCACCATGGACCCCTTTGTGACCTTCAGAGTCGTATTCTCCAAGATCACCTTATAGCCAGCTGCCTCCAAAGTTCCAAGCGAAATGATATTCTTCGTCAATTGAGGAACGAATCTCACTTCCTTCAGCTCCCGAGTCACCCCGTCACACATCCGGATCCGTACTGTACCAATACCACCAATAGGGCATACGTGATCATTACCCATGAGCACGACATCCCCTCTTTCTAACTCCTCAAAGCTAGAGAACCAATCCCTCCTAGGGCAAATATGGTATGTAGCACCAGAATCCATCATCCACTCCGTAGAGTCAGCGTAACAAACTGACGGTAGTGCAGAGCAGGAATAGCCTGAAGAATCTGTATCTGAATTGTCATCACTAGCCTTGAAAACATTCACTTCCTAAGCTTGTACAGCTTTCCCTTTATTCTTCCCGGCTTTATCTTTCAACTTTGGGCAGTCGTTCTTCCAATGTCCTTCTTCTTTGCAAAAGCGACATTGATTCCTACCAATATTTCTATGGCCACCTCTTGACTTCGATCTTGAGCGATCACCTGGACGACGGTTTGGACCACGGCCTCGAACTGCTAATGCATCTCCCGATGCCTTCTCGGAGGGTTCGCCATCACTCTTCCTCAACTCATAATTCACCAAAGCTGAGGTCACCTCCTTGTAGCTAACCGTAGTTCTTCCATTTATCATAGTGAGAACAAACGTTCCAAAATCATCCTCCGGCAACGAACACAATAGTAGCATCGCCTTGTCTTCATCCTCAACCATGATATCTACATTGGCCATATCCGAAATTAGCTTTGTGAAGTTGTTAACATGCTCCCGAATGGAAACTCCCCTCTTCATCTTGAATTGATAAAACCTCTTCTTCAAGTGAAGTGACCGAATTACTCCACAAGCCCTACTATTCATTTTCTTCCAAACCTTGTCCTCCATATCAGCGGGTTTCTCTTGTAACTCAAGAGTCTCCTCCAAATTTTGTGCATCCAAGGCGTCCATCACCTGACACCTCCACAAACCGAAATTGATCTTGTCGTCGAACTTTGGAACATCAATTTTTGTATTATTGATGCTCAGACTCTGTATCGCCTTCGAAAGAGTCGATCCCGATGTCCTTCAAACAAGCTCCCAAGTCCAACCCGGAGCTCTGATACCACTTGTTATGCGCAGCGGAAATTTCGGCAGCACTTCGGCAGCACAACAAGAGAGATTAGATCGATAAGAATTCTCGTTTCTCAAAGAAAACAAGAATCTGAAGCGGATATCTCATCAAAGTGAGATATCGTCTCTTCCTCTCATCAGTTCTAGGACTGACCTGTCGAGGGATCCTACAAGCTATTACAAATCACGACAAGAACACAACTTTTACGTGGTTCGGCAAATAGCCTACGTCCACGGGGCAAGGAGGGGGAGATCTACTATTAGAGGGAGAGATACAATTAGGGTTTACAATCTCACAAATAAAACGCTCTCACAAACTCTCAGATCCCTCTTAATCTCTCTCTACAAAAGAATGCACGAATCCCAAAAAAAGAGAGCCGAAGTTATTTGCTGCCTTCTCACATGAATCAGCCGCAAAATCAAAAAGAAGCCTCTGATTGCTTTCGTAGCCGCCAACAAAAAACCCCAGAGACTCTGACCTCGCTCAAAAACCTAGGAACAATTTGTTCCTATTTTATAGTCTGGAAAATTCGAATAGAGGAGTTCGAGTGGGCCAGTCCAAGAAACAAAACATCCGCTGCACATGTATTGCAGCGGGTGGGCCCTCTGTAATTGTCCAATCGTGGACATGGGTGTGAGACCCCCACGTTCAAGAAACCCCCCACGTTCACAGAAGATTCAACTCCCTCACTCAACACCAAACTTTTGCAAACATAAGTTGAAGAAGGCATGCTTTGCAGCATGGGTTAATCGCTTCATAAAGGGTAATGATGATTCAGCAGCAGAGGATGTTGCTTTCCTGTCTTTATGGTTGTCAAAGCATGTCTTTCCCAAATATTTTGGTAAATAGAAAGAAAATGATCCGCTATCCACATTTGCACAATATACAAAGGTGGGAAAATTGGTAAACTTGTCGCACTTCTCATTCTTAGTCAAGAGTTCCTTCAGCAACTGCATAACGCAGTACAGGCTAGCAAGAACTGTTGGACCAAGGGCAAAGCGTTCACCTTGTGCCGACGTTATAGCTAGTGGAAACAATTCCTTCTGTACTACATCACCAAGTTCCTTAGGACAGACATGCTTTGACAACCATAAAAATGAAAAAGCAACATGCTCCACGGAAGCATCATTGCAGTTGATGAAGTGACTAACCTGTGCTGAAAAGCATGTTTTCTTTGACTCAGATTTGTTGAAAGCTCGATGTTAAGTGAGAAGAGTCGCGCACCTATGCGGAAGCATGCTCGCTCACAAAACAAGTCGTAAGCACGGGAGAAGAATAACCAATTACACATGAGCACAATCCAAAACTGAAATACGACAGATCAATCACAAACACAGAGATATACGTGGTTCGGTAATTTGCCTACGTCCACGGAAAGAGGATGAGAAAATTTTACTAAATCAATGAGAGTACAAAGGGTTACAATCTCACAAAACTCACAAACTAATCCTAAACCAAAGCTCTCAACTTGCTCACAATATCTCCCTCTCACAATGCTAAAAAAGTCTTTCTAATCTCTGATTTATAACTCTCCTTTTTTGATGATCCTAATCTCTTCTAAGGCGTTCCATATATATAGAAAACCTAAAACCAAAACAGACTAAAAATTTTAAAACAAAAACAAAACAAATTAGGAATCCTAATAACCTGCTACCAAAACAGATTAAGAATCATGTTACCAAAATAGATTAAAAATCCTAATAACCTGTTACCAAAACAGATTAGGAACCTGCTATCCAACAATTCTCCACCTCGGCGAAATATTCTCAAAACTGAGCCGACACCAACATGAGTACCAATGTGTCGTCTCACCAAATTCGGTTGCACCAATATGGTTGCCTACGTACCCCCTCTCCCAAGGGATCAAGTCGTCCGTAGTTCATCCAAATGGCCGTCAACGGTCTTAACAATCACGAATGTGCAATAAGTTTCGATAATGATCAAACTTGTTGTTCGGAACCACCTTAGTGAGCATATCCGTCGGATTATCCTTCGTGTGGACCTTCACAATCTCCACATAGCCATCTTCAAGAACATCTCGAACGAAATGATAACGAACGTCAATTTGCTTCGTCCTCGCATGAAAAACCTAATTCTTTGCCAAATAGATAGCACTCATACTATCACAACGAATAGTGACAGACCTCTACGATATACTAAGTTCCTCCAAAAGTCCTTGAAGCTAAATGGCCTCCTTCACAGTCTCTGTTATCGCCATATACTCTACCTCCGTCATAGATAAAGCCACCGTAGACTGTAAGATGCATCTCCAACACACTAACGCATAGGTCAAAGTGAACACATACCCCGTCGTAGACCGGTGTTTATCCAAATCTCCGACATAATCCGAATCAATATAGCCAATGCATAACTGCTCACCTGTAGTGTCCCGCTCAAAAACCAAACCAACATTGAGCGTACCTCGAATGTACCTCAAAATCCATCTCACGACGTCCCAATCAACATTGAGCGTACCTCGAATGTACCTCAAAATCCATCTCACGACGTCCCAATGACCCACTCCTGGATCGTGCATGTATGAATGTACCTCAAAATCCATCTCACGACGTCCCAATGACCCACTCCTGGATCGTGCATGTATCTCGAAACACTCCTCACTGCCTGTGACAAATCTGACCTCGTACATATCATCGCGTACATCAAGCTCCTAACCACACTCGCATATGGACTTTTCGATATTAACTCTCTATCTTCAACTGTCTTCGGTGAGAGTTCAGCTGAAAGCTTCAAATGGGCTTCCAAAGGTACACTAACTAACTTCGTATCCATACTAACATGAAATCGCTGTAGAACCTTCTTCAAATAAGCCACGTGTGTCAAACAAATTCTGTCATTCTCTTTGTCTCTATCGATCTTCATCCCTAAAATATGCTTAGCTTCACCCAAATCTTTTATCTCAAACTCATTTGAAAGCTGTGCCTTCAACTCATCTATAGAAGACCTGGAAATGAAGGCAACCAATATGTCATCAACATAGAGCAACAAATAGATGTATGCACCTCCTTTCAACTTACGAAAATACACGTAAGGATCAAACTGGCTCCGAGTGTATGAATGACCAAGCATAAAACCATCGATTCGCTTATACCACTGTCGAGAAGACTACTTCAAACCGAATAGCTATTTCTTTAACCTGCAAACTAATTTTTTCTTCCCTGCAGCTCGGAATCCTAATGGCTGAGTCATATATTATAAGGATCATGAATTTTTGATACTAATTAAAATAATTTTTTGGTATTTTAAAATATTTAATTATTTTTTTAAAAGAGTATTTGTATTTTTCTTGATTTTCTAGAATTTTCTACGATTTAAAGTCTAAGTTTTATATTTATTTAAATAATTTAGATATTTATAAATTTATTTAGTGCAGTAAACATTTTTGGAATTAATCTGTTGTGTTGTCGATACTATTACGTATCATTTTGAATAATACGTTGTATTATTTTTACTATTAAGTATTATTTCATATAATACGTTGTATTATTAATTATGTATCATTTGTATAATTTATTGTATTATTTGTATTAATTACGTATTAGTACAACATGTACGTTTTTATTTGTAGATTATTATTCTGTAATTATTTTAATTTTTAAATATCAATAATTATTTATTTTAATTAATTTTCATTTAATTATATATAAACCCTAACCCTAATATATATATATATATATATATATATATATATATATATATATAATATATTATTATTAAATATATATAAAATATATATATATATATATATATTATATATATATCATCCTCTCTCTCTCATTACTTTTCTCTCTCCATCCAACACCCCAAATCAGCATGCCCATCGCCCCATTCTCTCTCTCTCATCCTCTATTCCATCTCTACCTGCAACCTCTTCATCCTCGAGCTCCTTCCAACCCTCAGCCAACACCGTCGCCGCACCCATCAACTCCGACGGACGCCTACGCCCCCCGTCTGATCCTCCCGAGCCGGGAATGCCCGCCGCTGGACCTCCATGCGAGCCCTAACTCCGAACCAATCCTCCGCCAAGCCTTGTAGAACGTCAGCCATCACCGTTCGTCCCAACCGTCATCAGCGCCAATCTCTCAGATCCGCGTGTCGCCCAACTCTCCCTGACCCGCACCCCGATCCAAGGCCCACCTCCTCCTCCATTTTTTGTCGTCCCCTCCCCTGTTCACCGCCAGACCGACCCCACCTCCTCCCGCTGACCCAAAGACCCCGAACAGCCCGACCCCCGCCTGTTAGCCGCCGCCTTGGCCATCCCCGCCTCTCCCCTAACGTCGACCCGAGCTTGTCGCAACTCAATGCCTCACCTCGCTCGCCGTCGACGTTGACCACCACCGACAATCGCGCTGCCTCGAGTGCCCAGCAACGTCTTTGGATTCGTAGTCCACTCATTCGATAGCCGAGGCAAGATCCCTCTTGCTCTTCGCCTCGTCAACTTAATATTTATATCTATGATGAATTGTTTTGATTATTTACTAGGATATATGTGAAATTATTTGATTACTGAAACTAATAACATAAAACATGATCAGAGAAAAAGAAAGAACAGAAAAAGAATAACATGTTTAGGAAAGAATATCATTTGGACAGTGTCTGAGTCGACCCGACCTGACGTGTTGACACGCGTGAGTCGATACAAAAGACGGAGTGCGACGACCGATCTTCGAGTCGACGCCGTAAGTCAACTCGAAGGGCGGTAAGACCCGGCCCGACAAGTCGTAGGATTTTATTGAGAGTAATATCGACATTTCATGTGTAAATTAACTACTAATTGTGATCCCTCTTATACTGTTCATGCATAACGTATTGTTCGTAGTTTCTAATCACGTTTTATAATCTTTATTTTATTGTATTAGTCTTAATTACTTGTTGTTTCATGATGTGATTGAGAACCTTAGTAGTTCATGACTTAGTGGCTTTGTGCGTCATGAACAGACCTAGTGACATGTGTGGGTGTGTTGACTGAATTTAGGTGGTGAACCAGAGATAGTGTGGATTATGTTTGACTTAGAAAAACGAGAAGAGTTAGGATGGTGAAGTCTTGGTTCATGTGATCGAATAAAGCTGTTGATATATCTTCCACGCTCGCACCAGTAGATCGGTGTCGCCACTAGGGTTGGTTTGTTGGGTCAAAGTAGATCGGTGTCGCTACTTTGGATCGTGAATTTGATATTCACCTGAGTTTAGCTTGAGTCCAGACCAGGCTAAAAACAGATTGCGTGTAGTCCTCTGACCGAGTTTGTGTAGCGATATTGGATGCACGTAGGGGATTTGTGAACAGTCAGTTATCCGATGATATAAGCATTGATTCTGTGTGAGATGCGGACCAGTGACCTTGTTTGTGTCGAAAATCGTTTTCTTCATTGTATAACTCATTACAACTTCGATCGTTACAATAAGTTCAAAAAGATCAGTCTTTTTATAAGACCTTTACATAATAAAAATAAAAGATACAATTCTCATTCAAACAAAACGCAGAGGACGTTTATCACCCGCTACTTTGCGTGGGATCTTTGCCTGTGCCGAGGTTTATCCGTGGACGACCGTCGATCAGATCTGGTTGTTAAAAATTTGACAGAGCTCCGCCTTCGCCAAGGAAGTATTTGATTTAAAGCGCTGAGATCGACCAAGCGAAATCAGTAGCTCTTCTCGAGATCAAGACCAAGCCTGATCTTAAGGAAATAGGGGAAACGGGCGTCGGATCTCTCGAACTCTCCTTCTTTATGCCGAAGAACTCTCCAAGATCTGTCAACCCTCACTGAAATTCGTGCTCCTTTGACTCTTCAATCCAGCAACACCTCCTCCTCTTGATAATTAATCCCCCCTGTGAAATGAGCCCCTAGGCCTGTACTTATAGGCTTCGGTTGGGGGGTTTTCGGATAAGAATGAGTGATTTGGCCTTATCTTCAGTCAATAACGGCCTAACCATGTTTATAGATGATATCTAGGCAGTTAGAAACCTCTGGAACAGAAGAAACCGATCGAAACAGTCTAAAAATACGTTTTGAAGGTTACAGATAGTTCTGGGCGTGAGACGGACTGATCCGACCCGCCGTCGCGCGGGTCGGATGGATCCGACCCGCT
>NC_033798.1:82604009-82643757 GCF_001876935.1 Asparagus officinalis | reverse complement strand
AAATGCTGCTGGAGATTGGATTTGTAAATGGGCCGGATTTTTATTTTTGAAAATCAAATGCTCATCACTTGAATGGGCCGAAACTCTAAGTGGACTTGATTGCTTCAATTTTTGAAAATGAAATAGCTAAACACTCCATGACCAGACTTGAGGTGGAGTTGAAATCACAGCAAAGAGTTGGGCCGAAATTGTGATCGGACTTGGGCTTGGAATTTGCAAGAAAATTCTTTTGAAAATCAAATGAACATGGGCTCAAGAATTGGATTTTATTTTTCTTTTGAAAATCAAATAAATCAAAGGTGGAGATTGTTGCTTGGGGCTCAAGACAAATCCAATGGCTCATATTCATTGAAGATTACTATAAATAGGGGTAGAGAGTGAGGGGTTAGAGGTGTGAAAATTTTGTAAACTCCTTTTGGAGAGGAGGGCTACTCTTAATTGAGAAGGCCTTCCAAAAATTGTAACTTTAGTTGCAATTAATAAAAATAATTTTTTCCTCTTTAAATTTGTTCTTTCTCCTCTTTGTTGAATGATGAGGATGGAGATGAAGAGCAATTTGAAGGTTTGCATTTCTTTTCTCTTTTATTTCTTTTTAGTAATTTCTTTATTATTGCTTATTAGTTAGATTTAAATTCATGCTTGTAGTATAGATTTACTTTCTTGTCTTTTTTATTTTCTTTTTGCACTTTAATTTGTAGAGTAGATTTATTTTTCTTGCATTTAATTTCTGCAATTTATTTTGTAGTTTAGATTTTTATTTTCTTTGTAATTAGATTTATTTCTTGTTCATAGTTTAGATTTTTCTTTTCTTTTTAATTTTGTAATTAGTCTTCTTTTTCTTGTTTTTATTTCTTAAGATGTGAATTTAATTCTTGTAGGAATCTTAGAATTGTATGAAACTAGTCTAATTTCTTTTATATTGTATGAATTATTCTCTTGTACTTAAAATGTTCATGTTTAGGATAATCAACTAGAGAACTAATCGGTAGAAGAAGAATTTGATAATCTATGCTTATCTTAAATGGTTTGATAGGTTATGCTTATGAATTCTAGGATTATTATCATGTTGTTGTTCTTATCATGAATAGTAATTTTAACTTAGATGATAATTTGATAGGTTACACTTTCCTTAAATGGTTTGATAATCTATGCTTAATAAATCTAAGTTGAAATATGATAAAAAGAGAATAGTTTATATTTTGTAATTGAAATTGGTTAGTGGATTATATTCTAGATTTCTTACCTCTTTTGAATCCTTCATCTTAACTTTCTTAAATTTTCTTTTCATTTTTGGTTTTATTTCTTGATTTTATTAATTCATATTTCTTGCCTTATGATTTCATTTATTCTTTAATTCTTCCTTCTCTCCTCTAAAATTCAATTTATTACCTCTTGCATATAAATCAAAACAACCACTCATACAATCACACTTATTCTTTATTCCTAATTGTCACGCACAAAATATAAGAACCAAGTTTAATAATCTCTTAAAATCACCTTCTTCGTGGGATCGATATCTTTTTATACTATAACTTGATAAATTGTGCACTTGCAATTTTGGTACATAATTATGCCGCATCAAGTTTTTGGCGCCGTTGCCGGGGAAGGTGCTAAAATAGGATTTTATTAACTTGATTCTTTAACTTGTGTATTTTTCTTGTGAAGGAACCGCTTGGAGCTTGAAAATCTTGGATTGAAGATCAAGAATTTGGAGCATTGCTTTCGGGTAAGTCTTCTTTCTAGTTTTCAATTCCACCCTCTTTAGCTAGCTTCACAATTAGAGACAATTAGGATTTAAAAAAAAAGAGATTTTATTTTTGTTGATAATAAATTCAAACATCTTCTCACATTTGCTTGTTGTTGACCATAATTAAAAAAAAAGATTTTTTTTATCATCCTTTTTTAGTCGCTTTTAATTTCTAGGGTTGCATTTCATATAGTGTAGGAATTCACCAAAGTGATTGTGAATTCACCAAGTGATTTGAGCATCTTGATTTGACACACACTTAAAAATATTTTTTAAGGGCAAAACCCCATAATCAAGATAAGGTGAGGGATTTCATCACCCTTTCCTTAGCCCAAAAATCACTAATCCTCACTTCACAAATCCAAGCCTTCTAAAACTCATTAGACGTTGGCCCCTAAGGATTCGAGCTCAATAAGGAACAAGAAATCCTTAAGTGAACGGTTTAAGTTTTCTCAGAATAGTTGGTGTCTAAGGCAAGGTTTAGGGGTTGCGTAAAGCGCTCCGCAAGGAAAGAGGTACTTAATTGATCTTTGATCACCCTCTAGTACTATCCTTACCTGGCTAACTACCTGGGTAAAACTTTGATCTTTTCACTGTAGGAATTTTTGGTTAGGAGCTGGTCTAGTGGAGTTAGGCTAAACCCTAGAGTTAGAGTTGATTGAAAAGTGATTGCCTTGATTTGTTTTAGTTAGGATTTTCCTTTTTCTTTATCTTCTCATATTAAAAAAAAACTAATTTTCTTTCTTCTTTCCTTTATAAAAAAAAACTAAATTTCTTTCTTTCCTTAAAAAAAAACTAATTTTCTTTCTTTCCTTAAAAAAAAAACTAATTTTCTTTCTTACTTTCCTTTAAAAAAAACTAATTTTCTTTCTATCTTTTAAAAAAAAATACTTGTTTTGGTGTATGCAATTTTGGGTTCGGGATAATTTTCATCGCTTAATCCGAGTTGAACCAATCCAAGAAATGGCAAATCAACCAGTTCTTCAGGATATGTGTTACCCCACCAGAAATGCAATTCCATCTTGCATAAGACTCCCCGAAGTAAATGGAGCAAATTTCGAGCTTAGACCGCATTTCATTAACATGCTTCCCAAATTCCTAGGTAATGAAACAGAAGATGCATATATATTTATCTCGGAATTTGAGGAAGTATGTATTATGATAAAAATGAGAGAATTAACCGAAGATGCGATTAAGCTTAGATTTATTCCATTTGCTCTAAAGGACAAAGCTAAAAAATGGCTGTACAGCTTACCGATAAATTCCATCTCAACTTGATTACAAGAGAATGCATGAAGGAATGTCCTCGGAGGATGAACTCTCGGACACTTGTTCTGCGATTGCTTCGGATGATACAATATCTAGCACGGGGCAAGCTAGAGAAGTGTTCGCAATCACTCCTGATCAATTTGCTCAAATGCTTCAAGAAGCTCTAGCCAAGCAACGTGAAGAAATTAGAGCTGAAATAAAAATGAAGATGGAGTTGGCTATTCAACAAATGAGAGAATTGCAAGCTCAACGACCTCAACCTCCTGAGTCCAGTCAACGAGATGCATCCAGCCGCCACACTCAGAATGTTATAGATGACAACGATCCAGAAGTGGATGAAGTCATTATGGCTGATACACCTCCCAATGACAATAACGCTAGGGGTGGTTCAACGGATCCTCCCAACAACAATATTGGTGGTTGTTCAATTGTACCTCTTAATAACACTGGGGGTGACTCAATTATTTCTGCTCAACATCACTCAAAGAGAGATGAAGATGAGGACAAGAAAATGAAGAAGCTTGAAAACAAAGTCAATGCTTTGATGATGGTTCAAGAAGTGAAGAAAACGAGTATTCCGTGCCCGTATCCAAGGGAGTGGGATTCAACTCCTTACCCCCCAAAATTCAATCTGATTAACTTCACTCCGTTTGACGAGAAAGGTTCGCCCACTCAACACTTGATTTATTTCAAGTCTCATTTGGGCATGATCTTTGAAAACGAGACTTTAATGGTCCGGTCATTCGTTGGCACCCTTCGTGGGCCCGCCTTCGATTGGTACCGACATCTTAAATCTGGGAGCGTCAACTGCTAGGATGACATTGAAAGTTTGTTCCTCAGTAATTTCTTCGATGATGACACCGAAGTGTCAATCGGAACCCTTCTTGATTAGAAGCAAAGAGACGAAGAGTCAGTCGACAATTTCGTCAAGCGCTTCCATAACAAAGCAATGAATTGCAGAGATCCTGTTACAGAGGAATTCATCCTACAAAAATGCCACAATAATCTCTCCATCGATGTCCTGGAAGCACTGGGGGTCGTATTATCCAAAACATGGAAATATTTGAAAATATGTGGTGAACAAGCTGAACACTTTCTTAAAAGAAAGAAAGTTGAGAGAAGACAACTGACGATATCTGCAATTGTTGTGAACGCGACTCTCGATCCGAGGTTCCAAAAGGAGTATTCTTTCGAAGATGATAAATCTCCAGCCATCTTGAAATACCTCCTCGCCAACGACAAGATCGAGCTACCACCTATTAAAGACGAGGAGGGAGCTAAGAGGATTACGGATCCAAACTACTGTGCATATCACAAAAGGGTTCTTCATCCTACTAAGATTTGCTTTTGACTCAAAAACAAAATCCAAGCCTTAATTGACTCCAGCGTTATAACGGCAAAACAAGTCAAATAAAGACGACTCATACTCCTTTGGGTACATGAGTATAAACTGTTTTCCGAACCTCCGACTAATATAAGAGGTTAAAAACTGCTTCCTTAAATTGTGTGCTCCAATAATGTAACCAAATGTGATTAGACTCAGGTTCACCTAAAAACTAGGGGTGGATACGACGTTATCATGGCTGAATATGAAGGCATGAACCAAGACCTGATTCTGTATCAAGAACAACAACATTGCTCACAAACGAGAAGTTCCTGAAAAAGTACTATCCCCAGTACATTCAGGGTAACCTATTTAACGGGAATTTTCTGGAGAATGCTATATATGGTATTCTTAAGGATAACCCGAAACTAGTTGATTATTCAATGTGAAAACTAATCATCTGAATAATCCACTCTTAATCATGATAAAAATGATTAAGAACCTCCCGTTGTGGCTATTTAATCATGTCCAAAATGATTAAAACCCTCCTACTGTGATTTTCAGAGCACTCTTTCATTAAGATGAGATTCAATGACTTCATCAAATCAATCTTCCTTCACAAAACTCTGAAATCCTTTAAGGATGAAGCATGTCCCATTTTCTTTTCCTTCATCCAATTCTTGGTTGGTTTCAATCGTCAGGATCAATTTCGCCAACTCCCACAGTGACTTTCCAAGCACTCTTTCGTTGAGATAAGATTTAATAACCTCATCGGGTCAGTCTTTCCTCACGAAACTCCTACGGTCTAATTATGGAGTGCTTGATGATTCACAGTCCTCCACCATAAAATCTATCACCAATCAAATCAACTGATAATGGGCCCACCAAAATGCTTCGTGGTTAAATCCACCCAAACTCTCGCTATGTCCGAGCCTTTAACACTCCCACTGTTGAGCTCTGACACAACACCTAAAATTTCAATCCATGACAATTGGCAATCCTCATTTGATCAAACCTTTAAACAGTCAGGACCAAAGCTAAAGTCCCCTCTCGATTCCTTCCATGAACGAGAGGTCCACAAATTGAATGATAAAACCTCAAATTCCCATCTTGGTCAAACCTTTAAACAGTTAGGACCAAAGCCAAAATCCCCTCTCGATTCGTTCCATGAACGAGAGGTCCTCAAATTGAACGATCAAACCTTTAAACAGTTAGGATCGTCTCAAATTCCCTTTTGGTCAAACCTTTAAACAGTTAGGACCAAAGCCAAAATCCCCTCTCGATTCGTTCCATGAACGAGAGGTCCTCAAATTGAACGATCAAACCTTTAAACAGTTAGGGTCGTTTCAAAACTCTCATTTGGTCAAACCTTTAAACAGTTAGGACCAAAGCTAAAATCCCCTCTCGATTCCTTCCATGAACGAGAGGTCCACAAATTGAACGATCAAACCTTTAAACAGTTAGGATCGTTCAAAACTCTCATTTGGTCAAACCTTTAAACAGCTAGGACTAAAGCCAAAATCCCCTCTCGATTCCTTCCATGAACGAGAGGTCCACAAATTAAACGATCAAACCTTTAAACAGTTAGGATCGTTTCAAAACTCTCATTTGGTCAAACCTTTAAACAGTTAGGACCAAAACAAAAATCCCCTCTCGATTCCTTCCATGAACGAGAGGTTGGTCAAACCTTTAAACAGTTAGGACCAAAACAAAAATCCCCTCTCGATTCCTTCCATGAACGAGAGGCCCACAAATTGAACGATCAAACATTTAAACAATTAGGATCGTCTCAAACTCTTATTTGGTCAAACTTTTAAACAGGTAGGACCAAAGCCAAAATCCTCTCTCGATTCCTTCCATGAATGAGAGGTCCACAAATTAAACGATCAAACCTTTAAACAGTTAGGATCGTCTCAAATCCCTATTTGGTTAAACCTTTTAAACAGTTAAGACCAAATTTGAAATTCCATCTCGATAAACGAGAAATCTTCTCTTGGATAATCAAACCTTTAAACAGTTAGGGTTATCTAAGTCCTCTTGATTCTCGGAGTGGAGATCCCACTCTTAGTTTCACCATTTCAGATTCTTAATGTGGAGATCCCACTTTGAGTTTCTTTTGCAACGGGAGATAGAATATAAAATTCTTTCTCTCCGATTTCGGGTTCATCTCTACCAATAAAAAAGAGACCAAGAGATAGAATATAAAGTTCTTCCTCTCCATCATCGGATTCATCTCTACCAACAAAAAAGAGACCATGATACTCCAATAGGTATATGAGTCTAAACTGTTTCCTACCTTTGACGGAAAGTTCCTAGAGAATTTTTTTATATGTAATATTCTTAAGGATAACCCGATCATATAACTGAGTACAATGTCAGACCCAGTTTCGCAAAGGAAGCTGGGGGTGGATGATTCATGTAATGGAAAGTTCCCGAAAAAATGCTACATGTAATTTTCTTAGGGATAACCCGATCATTACGAACAAAGTGATAAACACTAAACCCCCACCGTGATTTCCGAATACTCTTTTGCTGGGACGAGATTAGATCACTTTGTTGGATCGATCTTCCCTCACAAAACTCCCGTTGGTGTTTGACGACTCATAGTCTTCCACCACAAAATCCCCCACCGATCAGACTAATTGACGGTGAGACCACCAAAATTCCTTTCGGTTGAATCCACTCAAATTCCCATTACGTTTGTGCACTCAACACTCCCATTGTTAGAGTCTGGACATAATATTTAGTATTCTAATATCCTGATCATTAACAATTGTTAAATCCCTCCGTGTTAAGGATTTATCACTTAACATCAGGAACCCCCTTTGAGTGACTTATACAAGTCAATACTCTCATTGTGATTTGTACTCCCACTCCCACTCGGTCAAACGTTTAAACAGTTAGGACCACAACCAAAATCCCCTCTTGATTCCTTCTATGAACGAGAGGTCCACTCAAATTGAACGATCAAACCTTTAAATGGTTAGGATCATCTCAAACTCCCACTCGATCAAACCTTTAAACAGTTAGGACCAAAGCCAAAATCTCCTCTCGATTCCTTCCATGAACGAGAGGTCCACAAATTGAATGATTAAACCTTTAAACAGTTAGGATCATCTCAAATTCCCACTCGGTCAAACCTTTAAACAGTTAGGACCAAAACCAAAATCCCCTCTTGATCCGTTCCATGAATGAGAGGTCCACAAATTGAACGATCAAATCTTTAAACGGTTAGGATCGTCTCAAACCCCCACTCAGTCAAACTTTTAAATAGTTAGGACCAAAATCGGAATCACCTCTCGATAAATGAAAGGTTTCCACACATTCTCCTCTCGGTCAGACCTTTAAACAGTTAGGGCCGAAGTTAGAATGTTATCTCGATAAACGAGGAACTCACCTTCAGTTTGGGTAATCAAACCTTCCGACTGTTAGGGTTATCAAAATCTTTCAGATTCTCGGAGTGGAGATCCCACTCTTAGTTTTGCCTTTTTGGATTCACGACGTGGAGATCCCACTTTGAGTTTCTTTTACAGCAGGAGATAGAATATAAATTTCTTCCTCTCCAGTATCGGGTTCATCTCTACCAATAAAAAAGAGACCAGGAGATAGAATATAAAATTCTTTCTCTCCAGTAACGGGTTCATCTCTACCAATAAAAAAGAGACCAGGAGATAGAATATAAAATTCTTCCTCTCCAGTATCGGGTTCATCTCTACCAATAAAAAAGAGACCATGAGATAGAATATGAAATTCTTCTCTCCAGTATCGGGTTTATCTTTTCACCAAAAAAAGACTTAACCCATTTCCAAATCCATGTTTGATGCATGGGGGAATTTATCTTGATCCCTTATTAGAGATAAGTTTACGCCTAACACGTGTTACCGGGTGGTCCGTTCCCATAAAAATGACCAAGCCTATGTAATCAACATCATAGCACCAAGTCTAAGAGATTTTATTCTTTTAGCACAACGTTACATGTAGAACGGACTTAAACAATCTGCATGCTAGCCCGATTTAAATGGTAGTAGGTAAAAGCTCATCAAACCCGTTGATGGCTGAGGCTTTGCCAAAAATCCTATAAATGCGATAATCACTGACGCACTAGCTTCATTAGTTAGTCTCGTGACTTGAGATACGATGAACTCAGGATAAAATCCATACCTACAGATGAACCGACCCAAACAATTGGTCCTGCAGCCTAAAACTACTCCCCCATGCTCCAACACCTTAAGAGCTTAAACTGTGTAGACTCTAATAAACACACGAGGATAAACTGTGTTAACGTCTGTCAACGCGTTAATGATTTTTGCCAAAATAAGACTAAGGAAAAAAGTCCAATGGATGATCTCAGGGGATTCAATTACGAGCCAGATATGAATTCATAATGAAGATAATCAGTTCAACATTATTTCAATGACAAGAGCTAATTCACAAATCAAAACATCAGTTTCAGTTCAAGACTTCGACAACGGTCAAGCGATAAACGCAGCACCGGAAGAATTTTAGCTATTCTACAAAGCACTGAGTAGACTAAAAGATAAAGAAGTCAAGAGTTAAAGCTGTTTACAGGTCCTTCTATATGATCTCCTCAACTAAGTACTGAAGGGATTGCAAGTAAGACCTATCTTATCCAAAGTGTCTCAGACTCCTCTATAAAATAATGAGTCTGAGATACTTTGGAGGGAGTATCTGTAGGCATCTAAAAATACCTGTAGGTATAAATGTCACTATCTAAGTTATAGAAGATCATCCAAAGCCAAAAGAAGCAAAGGAACAGGTGAAATAACATAGAAGAACAATATGAACACCCGTGACAAGGAATATTGACGCGTATAGGCACAGCAACGGAAGGTGTTGTGCACACAAAGAGAGTGGTGTGCCTATGTAAAGTTGTAGATCTCTTCTCTAGCTTTCCAACTCATCTTGTATCACCTCATTCTGAGATCGGACGAGGGAGTTAGAGCCAAAATACTCGAGACAACGCAAACTGCCTCAAAGGTGCGCGACAGTGTACACTGACGCGCATAGGCGCGGCAGTGGATGTGACACGCAAGTAAACAGAGTGATGCGCCTATAGGAGGTTGTAGATCTCTTCGTTAGCTTTCCAACTCATCTTGTATCACCTCATTCCGAGATCGGACGAGGGAGTTAGAGACAAAATACTTGAGACAACGCAAACTACCTCAGATGTGCGCGGCAGTGTACACTGATGCGCATAGGCGCTGTAGTGGAGAGTGATGCACAAGTAAATAGAGTGATATGCCTATAGGAGGTTGTATATCTCTTCGTTAGCTTTCCAACGTATCTTGGATCACCTTATTCCAAGATCGGACGAGGAAGTTAGAGTCAAAATACCCGAGACAACGCCAACGGTCTTGAAGATGCGCGTCAGTGGCGAATGTCATGGCAATATATCGTACATTTAAGTCATGATATGATCCAAATCTGAAGAAGATTAAAAGATAAAAGTTGTAGATCTCTTTTTTATCTTTCCAACTCATCTTGGATCATCTTATTCTGATATCGGATGAAGAAGTTAGAGCCAAAATACCTAGAAAGTACGCGGCAGTGGTAACTGCCGTGGCAATGCGCGTCACCGCCCACTGCCGCGCCCACTGAGAAGCTAAAAATATCATTTTTGACAGTTTTCTCAAGTTTTGTGTTGCCCACATGGTTTATTAACTACTGGGGGTTACTTATGAACGTGGGAGAAGCAGTTACGAGCGAAAATCATGCCCACTACCCACGAAAATCATGGCATTTAAGGAGTTTAAAGTCGTGGGATGGCGGTTACAAACTAAAAGGGGAACCATTCCTTTGACCGTGCCAGCGGCGACTGCCGAGCCAAAGGAATTTCTTCTCAGCCGCATCACCTATGGCTGCCGCGCCAAAGTCACTTCTTCAGCCGCGTCACCCCTGGTTGCCGCGCCCAAAGGAGCAGTTGATGATCGATTATTTTCTTTAGTTATCATCCAAGGAGGCTATAAATACCCCCTAGGGCCATCATTGACAGGGAGCCAGGCAGGGAGAGCAATTAAGGCAGAGAGACTTGAGTTTTTTGGTGAATTGGAGTAAGCGAGAGAGTCTTCATTCTTCACAAACATCCTCAAGAAGCTTTTGGTGATTCCTAGAGATCTAAGCTTCGACTTGATCTTTTGAAGAGTGAACATCTTACATCGATAAGATATTCGCTTCAAATTCTTACTTCGATAAACGAAGGAAGAATCCCCAAAACCTTCACGATTCAACCAGAATCTGTGATTTGGTGGTCCACGGGCTAACGCACCCCCGGCACAGGCAAAGTCCCACAAAAGCAGAAGTCGATAAACGATTTTTGTGTTATTTTCTAGAGAGTTGTATTTTTCTTTTTATTGTATAAGAGAAGTCTTATAAAAAGGCTATTTCTTTTGAATTTGTTGTAATCGATCGAAGATATAATAAATTCCACAATGAAGCAAACTTTCGACGAAAACAATGTTCTAGCTGCTTTGGAAAAATAACAAGCTGCAACTTCCCAAGACCAAGAAACCGGACGAGGCAGGAAAGGTGGATGACCCCAATTACTGTCGTTATCACAGGTTCTTGGGACATCCTACCGTAAAATGCTATGTCTTTAAGGACATTCTGCAAAACCTGGTGAATGTCAATGTGCTTAGATTAAAGCCCGAGCAAAAGACTGTATCCACCAATTTGATAGCGATCCAGTTCGGTGATTTCCCTCCTATAGCAATTGCAGGTGGAGTTATCCCATCCATAAAGAGGAAATGCATATGAAGAACATTGACCCACACTATCAGAAAGATAAAGGGTTAGTACCTCTTACTACCTCAAAATGGGAGATTATGTGGGTCCATCCTGATTTGATTGAAGACCAACAGTGGACAAACACATTGTCCAAAAAGAAAAGAGGCAAGGCTAAGCCATCCAACATGGTTAGCCCCTCCATTAATGAAGATGATGATCATCTCAAACTTCTCACGGACTCAGAAGAAGAGAGGATCGTGCTTGCAGCAGACCAAGGAGGCAACCCTGGCACCCGGTCAGGAAAAGCTTATCTTAAGGACTATGATCAAAGTGCTCAAGAAACAAAAGAATAACTCCAAGACACTAGGGGTTCTGTCCCTCAAAAGTCAACTAACAAGGGGAAGCAAAAAGAGACCCGGTATAACAAGAAGCTTCTTCAAGAAACCGGAGAATCAATTGCTCCTTTCCGATTTAACGTCATGACACAGTTGGCCAATATACCAGCTAGGATTACCTTGTACGAGCTCCTGCGGTTATCTAAGACTATAAGGGAAGCTCTAATCAAAGCCTTAATGAACACGGAGAGCTTTATTACGCAAGTTACTCTAGTTCCAAAAGCTTCTAAGGAACAATCTTGCATACAATGTCTACGAGCAGTAAGAAGTCTACCATGCATATCGTTCACTCAGGACAATATGCAGGTAAAATACAAGCATGATAGACCGTTATACTATATAGGGTACATCGGGTCCTTGAAGATTAGCCGAGTCCAAGTCGACCCAGGTTCAGCACTTAGCATCATGCCTTATAGGGTCATGCAGGTCTTAGGAATTCCTATGCATCGGTTGAACACTACCTAAACTACTATCTTCGGTTTCAACGCCAATAGCACTCGGCCCTTGGGTAAAATCAGACTCAGGTGTCAAATCAGACTCAGGTGTCAAATCAGAGATCTCAAGTCCGAAGTGACTTGTTACATAATTGATGTAGACATATCCTACAATCTATTGTTAGGACGACCTTGGATTCATGTAAATCACATTATCCCATCTACTCTACATCAGATCATAAAATACGTTGATGATGAGGGGGAAGTCTGAACCTTGATTGCTGAGAAGCGCCCTTTCATAGGGGTGGAGAACTTCCATACAGACTCCGTTTTTTACCTGGGTTCTCAAGAGAAATCAAAAGAAGATGCTGACAGTGGCAACGAACCTGATATCGAGCTAGATCCTGAGAAAAATTGTCCATGGGAGTTGAATTTCGATGTAATGAGTCAAAATAAGAGCAATAATAATGTACCAAGTGAGGGCGAGTGGTGCATTAATAAAGATTTTAATTTGGCGTACTCGTCTGATGCGCCCTCTAAAAATGAACAAATAGCGATTGATACTGATGCAGATACCAACCCATAGCACACATTATACACCGAGGCAACACTCACATTGCCGGTTTAATCATCTTTCACGACAGATGGAGAAATGGAAGATGCCTAGAAGGCTTTCTTCAAAGTCACGTCCAAAAGGAAAGGGTAGAAGCCTATTTACTTCGGTAAAGTCAAACCTGAACTACTCAAGTAGGGAAGTTCAGAAGAAGATAATGGGGTTCCTCAATTCTATTACTACGAACCCAATTCCATATATTTGATAAAACGAATGGGTTATAACTTTAATGAGAAGAGGGGTTTAAACTTCAAGAAAGGAAGATGAACGCCCATTCGAATGTCTCTCACTCCCGAAGGAAAACCTCCTGACTATTATCAGAAGACTGGAAGAGGTGTGGGTTATATCACAATCCCTTCTCTTTCAAAAAATGAAACCGGTGACTGTTTGTGTCAAGACCATTCATCTGTGACATCATCATGGGAATCAGATGTTAGCGTCAGACCTTTCTTTAAAAGCCTAACCGTGAACATGGTATCGGTCAGTCGCCCATATAAAGATGCAGGGGTGACGAAGAATTGATCAAATCGACTAATGGCCCTTGGATCAAACACCTTAACATCCTGTGGGATATGGGTTTTGAACAACACGAGTCACCTACTAAAGATAAAGTGATCCAGTTCAACATGGGAGATGAATCCGACCCTAAACCTATCTTTATAAACGAAAGCTTATCACCATCTGAGAAAGAAGATCTTATATCTCTCATTCGAGAATATATAGAAGTCTTTGCCTGGAATTATGAAGATATGCCTGACCTTGATCCAAAAATAGCCATGCATCATCTTAACATTGATCCGGACGCAAAACCCGTTAAACAACAACAACGTTGGTTTCGCCCAGAGATTATAGAAGCAATTGAGTCAGAAGTCAAAAAGCTTATTGACTCGGGCTTTGTTAAGAGGAACAACACCCTGATTTGATAGCCAACATTGTTCCAGTGCCCAAGAAAAATGGTAAAGTCCGAATATGTATTGACTTTCAAGACCTCAATGCAGCATGCCCAAAAGACGAGTTTTCACTTCCTATCACGGATGTCATGATCGATAACACCTGTGGATATGAGAGGATATCTTTCATGGATGGGTTCTTCGGGTATAATCAGATCAAGATGTACCCTGAAGATGAAAACATACTGCTTTCACGACACCATTAGGGGTGTATTGCTACATAGTGATGTCCTTCAGATTGAAAAATGCAAGTGCAACCTACCAACGTGTAATGAATACAATCTTTCACGAACATCTACATAAGAGGATTGAATGCTACGTTGATGATATAGCTGTGAAAAGCCAACACAAAGGTGATCATCTCACAGACTTGAAGGTAATGTTCGACATCATGCGAGCACACCAGCTGAAGATCTTCAGAACCCAACCAAATCATTTCTTGGGGTATCAAGTGGAAAATTCCTAGGATTCATAGTTACATCTAAGGGTATATCTCTTGACCCAGAGAAGGTTCGTGTCATTCAAGACATGCCACCTTCAAAGAATCTCAAAGAGCTCAGAGGTTTGCAAGGCAGATTGGCTTACATCCGGAGTTTCATATCTAATCTTTCGGGGCGCTGCCAACCTTTTTACAAGCTCATGAAGAAAGAAGTTTCCTTCGTGTCAAAAGGCATTTGAGGAGATTAAAAGATACATCGCTCAACCGCCCGTCCTTGTGGCCCTGATATCGAGAAAACCATTCCTTCCTGCTATACGTGAGAGCTATGGATCATTCTCTTAGAGCTTTATTAGCCCATAATAATAACCAAGAATAGGAGTGGACAATTTACTACCTAAGTAGGACCATGATGGGAGCCAAACACCGGTATAATCCAGTAGAAAAAAGAATATCTCGCCTTAGTATTCACTATCCAAAAGATGCGGCATTATCTGGTTGGACAAACCATTCATGTCATCTCTAAGGTAAATCCTTTGAGAGTCCTTATGATGAAACCATCCTCCCTAAATTGTCGACTGGCAAAATGAGCTATCCTCCTGTCGTAGTATGACATACAATTTATGCCCTAGAAGGTTATCAAAGGTCAGGCTTTGGCTGATTTCCTAGCCAATCATCCGGTACCAGGACTGTCTAAGTTGTATAAATATTTACCAGATGAAGTTGACGAAGCTTGTGTAATCCAAGAGGGTATACAAGTGTGGAAATTATTCTTTGACGGTGCATCCAGAGCAAAGCCCCATGGAGCAATTATTGCCGGAGTAAGGATGATAATCATTTTCCTAAATGGTCATGTGATCCCCAGAGGATTTTCCTTAATCGAGCCATGTACCAACAACGTGACTGAATATAACACTTTGCTATTAGGAATTCAATTCACCGAAGAGTTTAACATTCGACATCTCGAAGCTTATGATGACTCTCAGCTCATCGTAAATCAAGTCCGAGGAGAATACAAAGTACGTAATGAGGATCTGCTCCCATACTACTTCGTAGTGTTAGAGCAAGCTCAGAAGTTTGAGGGTTTATTTATTGAATATGTTCCACGAGCCCAGAACACTTACGTAGATGCCTTAGCCTTACTGGTAACCTCATTAGCATTGCTACTAGGGGATGAAACAACAATTCCTGTCACAGGACGCGACTTGTATTACCCCCAAACTTCATTTAGGTGAACGATCAGACAAGATGACGTCAGAAGAGGTCTGCACAACTACAATGGAGTTTGAACCCAGTGATTGGCAATTCCCATATACCGACTATGTCTTATATGGAATTTTGCCGGATAATTCCAAGGAAGCGGCAGCTATTTAACGAAAGGCCTTCCGATTCTACTACGACGCGGTTTCGCAAACTTTGTATCCTAAATCACATGGTGGAATTCTGCTTCGTTGCCTTTCTAGAAAAGAAGCGAAAGAAGCTCTCAGGGAAGCTCATGACAGGATGTGTGGGGTTTATCAACCCGGAATTAAGTTGGGAGGCTATCTCTGACGAATTAGCTATTATTAACCAAAGATGTTTTCAGATGTAATTGACTATGCTAAACGTTATCACACATGTCAAATCCATGGTGACTTTATTCACCAAGCACCGAGGGATCTACATCCGACGTCGGTATCATGGCCGTTTGAGATGTGGGGAATAGATATTGTCGGGCCCATCACGCCGCCAACTTCTAAAGGACGTCGGTTCATCTTGGTAATAACCGATTACTTCTCCAAATGGGCAGAAGCAATTCTGTTAAAAGAAGTCAAGGCTTCAAACGTGATCAAGTTTATTCCTGCTATACGTGAGAGCTATGGATCATTCTCTTAGAGCTTTATTAGCCCATAATAATAACCAAGAATAGGAGTGGACAATTTACTACCTAAGTAGGACCATGATGGGAGCCAAACACCGGTATAATCCAGTAGAAAAAAGAATATCTCGCCTTAGTATTCACTATCCAAAAGATGCGGCATTATCTGGTTGGACAAACCATTCATGTCATCTCTAAGGTAAATCCTTTGAGAGTCCTTATGATGAAACCATCCTCCCTAAATTGTCGACTGGCAAAATGAGCTATCCTCCTGTCGTAGTATGACATACAATTTATGCCCTAGAAGGTTATCAAAGGTCAGGCTTTGGCTGATTTCCTAGCCAATCATCCGGTACCAGGACTGTCTAAGTTGTATAAATATTTACCAGATGAAGTTGACGAAGCTTGTGTAATCCAAGAGGGTATACAAGTGTGGAAATTATTCTTTGACGGTGCATCCAGAGCAAAGCCCCATGGAGCAATTATTGCCGGAGTAAGGATGATAATCATTTTCCTAAATGGTCATGTGATCCCCAGAGGATTTTCCTTAATCGAGCCATGTACCAACAACGTGACTGAATATAACACTTTGCTATTAGGAATTCAATTCACCGAAGAGTTTAACATTCGACATCTCGAAGCTTATGATGACTCTCAGCTCATCGTAAATCAAGTCCGAGGAGAATACAAAGTACGTAATGAGGATCTGCTCCCATACTACTTCGTAGTGTTAGAGCAAGCTCAGAAGTTTGAGGGTTTATTTATTGAATATGTTCCACGAGCCCAGAACACTTACGTAGATGCCTTAGCCTTACTGGTAACCTCATTAGCATTGCTACTAGGGGATGAAACAACAATTCCTGTCACAGGACGCGACTTGTATTACCCCCAAACTTCATTTAGGTGAACGATCAGACAAGATGACGTCAGAAGAGGTCTGCACAACTACAATGGAGTTTGAACCCAGTGATTGGCAATTCCCATATACCGACTATGTCTTATATGGAATTTTGCCGGATAATTCCAAGGAAGCGGCAGCTATTTAACGAAAGGCCTTCCGATTCTACTACGACGCGGTTTCGCAAACTTTGTATCCTAAATCACATGGTGGAATTCTGCTTCGTTGCCTTTCTAGAAAAGAAGCGAAAGAAGCTCTCAGGGAAGCTCATGACAGGATGTGTGGGGTTTATCAACCCGGAATTAAGTTGGGAGGCTATCTCTGACGAATTAGCTATTATTAACCAAAGATGTTTTCAGATGTAATTGACTATGCTAAACGTTATCACACATGTCAAATCCATGGTGACTTTATTCACCAAGCACCGAGGGATCTACATCCGACGTCGGTATCATGGCCGTTTGAGATGTGGGGAATAGATATTGTCGGGCCCATCACGCCGCCAACTTCTAAAGGACGTCGGTTCATCTTGGTAATAACCGATTACTTCTCCAAATGGGCAGAAGCAATTCTGTTAAAAGAAGTCAAGGCTTCAAACGTGATCAAGTTTATCAAACATCACGTCATCTACTATTTTAGGGTACTAAGACGAATAATCCACGATAATGGAATATAATTCATTGGCCATGGATTTTAAAGATTCTGAGACAAGTTCAGAATCCAAAGCGTCGCCTCTATGGCGTATTATCCGCCAGCCAATCGCCTTGCGGAAGCTTTCAATAAGACCATTGTAAAGCTTCTCAAAAAGTTTGTTTTTAAAAGCCGATGCGATTGGGACGAAAGACTTGGTGAATGTCTGTGGGCTTATCACACAACAGTGAGAACCCTGACAAAAAGCCACTCCGTTCTCTTTAGTATACGGCTGCGAAGCTGTATTGCCATTGGAAATCCAAATCACATCCCTGAGAGTTACTCTCGCAATCAGAATGACAGTGGAAGAAAAGCATCGATTACGTCTTCAAGAACTTGAAGCCTTAGATGATAAGTGACTCCAAGCTCAGCAGCAGATTTGTTTATATCAAGCTCGGATTTCTAAAGCCTACAATAAGAAAGTCAAAGAACGAATTTTCAAGAAAGGTGACTTGGTCTTAGCCGTCAGACGACCCATGGTGATGACACACAAGACCAAAGGGAAATTCAATCTCAAATGGGAAGGGCCCTTTGTAATAGAGTTAGTCTATTCAAATGGAGCCTACCGTCTCATCAATCAAAAAGGCGACAGGCTCATGATGCTAATAAACAAAAAGTTTCTCAAGAAATATTACCCATAGGCTATAAAGTCCCCTTTCTCTGAATCCCCAGTTAAGCCCGACCGGAGGTTGCCATTTAAGGAGTTCGTTGGAATAAGGAATAGTAAATTATTTTTCCTGCATTGTATGTCGTCAAGTTAACACTACACCTCTGACAATTAAAGTTTTCTGGAATTATTATAATAAAGAAAATTTCCAAAATATGCTAGATGGTTATATCAATTAGCGTGATCCAATTCAGTGGAAAAGTCCCAACAACCTGGAATACATTCCCAAGGTTAAGAGATAAGGCTTTTAGCCTTCCTGAACGCAAGTTTCATAGATGCGTCTCAATCTCTTAAATGTTGAGTCCAACCCTACGTTTTTGACTTTTAAAAAGGATAGACTCATGTTGAATTCATTCAAACGCAAAGGCTTAACTCTAACAGGGGAATTTTTAGAGATTATTTTTTAATAATAGCAAGGAGAATCCCCAATCCAAAGTTATGACTACCGTATTTCAAGATCACAACAAATAAAATGCAACGAAGGGACAATAAATGTTAGCAGTTCATCACAAGCAGATGATAAATGTTTTGAGAAACAACATACATTTATTACAAAATTGATAACAAGTGCTGCTGGAGCTTAAAGTAAATAGAAACTAAAAAGATGGGCCTCGGTTTCAAATATATCACTCTAGTACTTTGCCAACACCTCCTCTTCGGCCTTCTTGCGGAGTTAAACATTGGTGAATGCAGCCGTAGCAGAAGCTTCTTGTTGCAATGCTTGAACGACTTCCTTTTCTGCTTGAACCCTCGCGTCGAGGGTGGCACCCTTGAGATCGAACTCCTCTGGGGCTAGTTCCCTTGTAACAAGCTTTGCCCTTGCACAGTGGTGCTGCTTCTGCAAGCTCCAGATGAAAGCTTTCTTCTCCGAAATGCTGCGGGCTCGGGCTCTGTCATCAACTTTCTTCTTCAGTCGAACATTACTTATGGCCCATTGTATCTTGGGCCTTAAATCTGTGTGCCTCATCTCTTCTAGGAAGCGAACGACACCTGAGAAGCAGTGGATTTTCTCTACACAACGCTGAGCATAGTGGAGGTTGACTTCAGCGAGATCATTTAATCCTTCCTCGATAAAAGCATGGAATTCAGAGAAGGAGCCTACATCACGATGGAGAAGGCTTGTTTCACATGGTTCTCCAAACACCTATGGAGGAGGAGAGTACAATCGGGTCTCAAATAAGATGCCTCGGAGGCCACTCGCTCATAATTCTCATTTTGGAGAATCATAGAGATGGGTTGCATTGAAGGGGCGTAGCCCGAATCATATATGATGATGAGCTTAGTAGCAGAAGCCCCATCTTGCATTAACAAAACAAATAAGAGCAAAGTTAATAAACTCCCTAACGGATGAATTCAAACACAAGGATCCAGACATGCATCAAAATCAACTTGGACACAAGGGTCTAGACCCACGTTGAATCATTTTGAACGCAGAAAATTAAATATGCATTATGATTTCCCAAAATAAAGGGATTTAGTCTTGCATTATCTTTCTCGAACACAGCAGGATTAAACCAGTGTTTCAAAACGAGGGGATCGACTCTTCATTTCACCAATGAGCGCAGAGGCTTACTTCTACGCTCGAGATTAAGAAGATGAGCAATCTTCATCATCGTCAATCTAGAACCCACTTAAGGGGTTTGAGAAAACTTATAAAAAAGGATACTAAATAGAAAAGACAATGTTGCTTACCTCGATGACCGAACGTCTGTGAAGGAGGCGTCACCGGCGATCCAGACATGGACCTAGAAGTGTTACCTGACGGCGGCATGTTATACATAGCCTCTTCATCCTTTCTCGAGCAAGATCTCTTGAAAGCCATGGCATTAAGCGAGCGGGAATGATCAAAGAGTTCTGGAGTTGATGAGACAAAACTCGTTGAAGAGTTCAAGATGGAATTCGAAGCGTTATGGGCTTTTGATAAGACCGACCAAGTCTATTTATTTGCAATCACTGTGGGAGGCACAGAGTTTTGAGACTCCCGCCCAAGTGTAGTCTCTTCATCATCATAGTCGTTTAGACTTCTAATAATACGTAGGATAAGACCATGTGTTTAAAAATTAAAACGCAACAATTCTAACGGAGCGTTCAAGTTCTAAGTGCTAGTCTGGGCTTGTGAGGGGCTTAGCCCTACGTTCAAATTTCTAAGCGAAGAGCATACCTTTGTGGTCAATTATTTTAAACCAAAGGTTCACCTTGCATTTTCAAAACATGGCACTTGTTCTCTAAGCCCATGTATTATGAACATTCTAGTAGAATGTTGTTAAAACCTCTGTACATCCTTAGTAGGGTTTAAACCAAATCAGCTAATAAAATCTCTCTAATGTTGGCAAGTTAACATTACACTTATGATAACTTTCATTCCTATAGAGTTTGAATTCAGCTTACATCACGCCATCACGTGATAATAATTCCTCTATCAAAATCAACTTATCGATTCTCACCAATAGAACGATAAGCCCTCAAAGTTATCCTGATCACAATATTTTTAACTTATCGACTCTCGTCAATAGAGCGATAGGTCCTCAAAGTTGCCCCGATCGCTACCTTTTTAACTTATCAACTCTAGTTAATAGAGTGATAGGTCCCCAAAGTTGTCTCAATCGTAATATTTTTAACTTATCAACTCTCGTTAATAGAGCGATAGGTCCTCAAAGTTGCCACGATCGTAATATTTTTAACTTATCAACTCTCGTCAATAGAGCGATAGGTCCTCAAAGTTACTCCGATCGTAACATTTTTAACTTATTGACTCTCATCAATAGAGCAATAGGTCCACAAACTCGCCATGTTAACATTACACCTCTGGCACTTATAAGTTTCTTTCAGTATTTAAAGCAAAAACATAATACAAGAAGGAATGAACATATCACTTCTATGGTGACAAAATAGTATTTTTGTTGTTCCGTGTCAGAACATGACATGCAAAAGAAACAGTGAAAAGCCCAAAATAGTACCACTTTTATGCAAAGTAAAGCAAAGCAATACAAGATAGGTGTTGTTCTTACCAAAAGAACGATACAAAATCAAGTTCATCAATTCATCAAACTGAAAGAGGCAAGTTAGGACTTAATGTCGGAAAGCTTCTCTTCATGGTCGGCTCGCACCAGCATCTCAGCCCGTCGCCGAAGCTCATCTTCGCTGGGCAACATGGTAACAACTTCTTTCTTAGCCTCCTCGACAGCACTGACTTCTATGCGATAATCTACTAGAGAAGTTGCACTTTTGACGCTGAGCTTAATAACGATAGCTTCTTCTCGCTTGTACTGAGCCTTCAGCCTGGCCAACTCTACTTCAGTAGCCATGATCTTCTCTTGTAAGGCTTCAAGGGAGGTATTTAAGAGGGCTAGCTCAGCTTATTTTTGAGCATTCAGCTTCTACAAATGCTCAACTTAAATCTCCTTCTCAGCTATATGCCATCGAGCTGCTTCATACTTATTAGCTTCTTCCACCCGAATGTCCTCAAAAGTGGATGCAATCTGCGCCTGGATATCAGCACGACCTAAGGCCTCCAAGAACCTTAGTTGTGCCTCTAGGCGTAAAATGGCTTCCAAGCAACACTTAATGACGTGAACATCACCCACAAATTTGAGGTTGTTCAAACTATTAGTGAGCATAGGCTTGAAGGTTTCAAAAGTATCTCGACCAGCCAGCACGACCTCAATCACTTACTTCGCTAGACTCTCTAAGTAGCTGAGAGAAATCTTGAGGAAATAAGGCACATTCGCTGGGCTCGAGACGACGATGGGAGACGGTGCTGAAACCTCCGAGGTTACCGAGCCGAGTAGGAGGCCAGGAGGTGATTTTGGCGTAGTGGCCTGAGAATGAATGTCGAGATCCAGTTGAGGTGGACTTGATTGGAGAGCCATAAGTTCCCCTACTTTGGACGAGCTCGGCACAGTTACAACCTTCGTCGGGGCCAAAGAAATTGTTAATAAAGTCATCGATGGGAGAGTTGTTATCGAGAGCTCCAAGCAAGGCTGCTCTAATACATGAGTTGGTGGTGATACAAGCTGCTACGTTAAACAATAGTGGTTTCCTCAAGCGTTGTAGAATCTGCACGAGAAAATAGTTTAAATGCAGAAAGAAAATGCATTGTAATTCGGAATAAACGATGCTTACCGGTGAGAGGAAGAGGAACATAGGCTGACGTATTATTAGAAAAAGATGACGGCGGGATATCCCATTCACTGAGATCATCACTGTCATCACTCAAGTTATCATTATTCTCACTATCTTCACCATTATCACTGCCATCATCTACGTCGTTCACATCATCGCTATGAGATGAGGGTTCATAATTCACAGGCTCCTCTTCATCTATTGATGAAAATGTTGGTGGATTCTCGGCAATGATGGGCTTCAACATGACTCCAGTTGTAGGGTTGGGTTGTGTGTCCTCTACAGGCAGCATCAACATGGAGGCAGAAGGAGATTCGTTCTCCCCTAAGTCTTTTTGGACAGCCACTGTGGGTTCCTCGATAGGAGGCATATCTCCTTCAACTTGAGAAGCGGTAGGGGCAGCATCTTAAAGTGCGTCTTCAGGGAAAGATTTTGCATCCCCTACAAGCAATTCGTCTCCACCTTCTTCCTCATTCGGTGGATGAACAGAAGAGGTAGGGCCTCCTAGAGCAGGACCAACTATGAGAAGACCAGATTGGAGTGAGAGTTCCATAATAATAGACTCTTACTCTTCCTCTTCCATATGCCATGCTTTGCGAGCATCTTGCATAAGCTTAGAAGTAGGAGGCTCGAGGATTAGTTTTCGTCGAGCTCGCTTATCATTCTCGGCGTCTTCAGTTGAATCAAGGACTCTTTTTCCAGTGATACTCTTCCTATGAGCCCTAACCCTTGAGGGCTCCACCTCGTGAGTATCGAGTACCCTAATTTCTTCCTGAACCCCCTCTTGTGCCTGTCGTCTCTCATCTTTGGTAATCGCCTCTTCATACGATAAGTATTCACTAACTCCTCTTGTGCGTGACATTTTGGCACTTCTCTTTGAAGCAGACCATTTTCAAATGGCTTACAGCCAGGAAGTATTCATATTGTAGGCTGAGATTTGAGAAGCAGCCTGATACCATGTACAAAAGCTTAAAGAGGTGTGGGCGTTGGGCATTTTGTGTGGCAGCTTGAACTTTACCCCGGTGCAGTCTGCTACCAAATAATACAAAGCTCTTGCTCCTTCATACACATTGCCTGTGTATGTAAGGGTTGGGTTTGGATTTCTGATATAAATTTGATCATAGCCAAATTGTCGAGAAAAGCGATAAGGCTGATATGGCTCAATGAAGCATTTTCTCCCTTGCCGGAAAATAAAATAGCCTGGGCGGATATTTATGAGCCACCAAAAGGCGCCTCTACTGAGTATAGTGAAAGAGTTATGCCCTGGAGTATCCTGATGGATCTCTCCGTATGCACCGCCCTCAAAAGTAGAAAACTTGCAAGCAATCTCGTAATTATAGTCCCGCCTAAATATCTCATGGAATTTAACCTGATACCAACCGACCTATCGAGCGGTCTCCAATTGTTGGACGAGAGGGACCGATGTATTGTTTGATTCATGCGTTGACATTATTAAAGGGGAGTGCAACACAAACCAAGATACCAAATAGATATATGACATCGGCACATGAGGAGTTGGGGTTTGAATGATGGTCTTCCCATCTGATTCTAATTTCTTAACATCAACAAATTCAGAGGTTAGCTCCCGTAGGCCACTCTGCAAGCAACACACCATGGCCGAAAGGAGATTCAAAGGCCGTCCATAAGCTAGAAGAATAGGTGTATATAATACTTCCACTGTGATGGCGTCTACAGGTTGGTACTACACAACGCTTCAACCAAAGGGTAAGGAAAACGACGAACAAGGCCATATCGCTGTAGGCGTAAATTTTGATCTTCCGAAACAGGGATTTCATTTGTATTGATAAGAATAACTTATTACAAACTAATGAATCGAAAATTATAATAGAAACAGAGGTAAGGCCCTCCTTGTTTAACGTAGGGATTTTGGTAGCGATAGGACGCCTCACTCAGTTCTCGCACCGAGTTTGCTTCCCTTGGACGATTCGAGCGAAGTTGCAGGCGAGCTTCAGTACGCAGTAGAAGCTCGTGCTGATCGAGTTCGACTATACCCAAGGCCAAACGGGGGGCTTGTGCTTGTCAGCTGACTGCTTGGAGAGATCTACCATGCAAGAACTTGCAAAGAGCCTAAGAGCATCAAGTCTGAGAGTTCAGACGAGTCTCTTCAAATGAGGGAGCCTTTAGCAAATGATCAAAGGTTTAACATTTGGAAGATTAGCCAGCCAAGCAAGCAATAGCTAATCAACCCCTTTTATGTTGGATGAAAGTCGCTTTAAATAGGCAAGGGATGGCATGGGTCATCCCTTGATTTGTGGGATTTGACCACTAGTAGGGGTGAGGGAGCTAGCTACCCTAGCTGTGGGATGTGACCACTTAGGAGGTCCTGTCATCCGCCCTATTCTTGCTAGGTGAGGAGCGCCATGCTTCCTCCCTTGATTCATGAGATTTGACCACTGATGTGACTGTTCCCATACTCTAAGTGGGCAGCTGACAATACTGGCGGGTTTCTAGTTGTTAGGCGAGCTTAGTCCATGCAGGCGAGGTGCAAGCTGTCAGACGAGCTTGGTCTTCAGGCGAGCTTGAACCTTCGTGTTGGCGAGTCGAACAAACAGGTGAGCTTTGAGCTGTCAGGCAAGCTAGGCCTTCAGGCGAGCTTGGTTCAATGTGCAGGCGAGCCTGTGCAGGCGAGCTGTGCAGGCGAGGCTGTGCAGGCGAAGCTGTGTAGGCGAGCTGTGTAGGCAAATCTCATACATGTGAGCTTCAATGCTGTTAGGCGAGCTCTATCCTTGCAGACGGACTTCCTTGCAGGTGAGCTTTAGCCTTTAGGCGAGCTACTAAACATGTTTCGAAGAATAGGCCATAACTTTCAAACCATAAGTCAGAATTGGACGAATTATATATGAAAATCGACTATCTCGACGAGATGAAGCTGACCAAACCTACCCCATAGGGTTTGGTTTTCTCTTGTCCGTTTTGCCAAATTCCTTTCGGTTTAAGAGATATCAGCGTTTTTTTCCTTTTTGCTATTTCGGGCAAGGTTTTAGCAGTCTTGTTCTGAACTTCTCTGATAGGGATTAAAGGCAATTTTTATTGCTTAAAAAACCCCCTTCAAAGTTTTCAGACCTGAATCAGGTCGCATGGGGTCTGGAACACTTTGGATATGAAGACCTGTAAAGTGATCCCTGCTGAGATGGAGTGAGGAGCCCTCTAACGAGCTCGATGAAGTTGACCTCTTCATTCGCAGCTGATGATCGCCTTCTAGGATTTTGAGCAAACCCTCAGCTATCAATAGACTTGATTTGTCTTTACCAACTACCGTTTGAGTTGGACTAGCCATGCTCTTGCCCTTAGTATGGTAAGTTATCGAGGAGTTTCTCTTAGGCTCAATGCTAAAATTTCTCCTCTATCCTTAGCCTTTTGAGGGGTTTGGATTAAGAGCGTAGAGAGCAGTTTAACCTTGTATACCTGTTGGAGGGTAGGAGCAGTTTCACCTCGTGCACCGGTTGGAGGAAAGGGAGCAGTTTCACCTCGTACACCGGTTGGAGGAAAGGATCAGTTTCACCTCGTGCACCGGTTGGAGGGAAGGAGCAGTTTATACTTGTATACTTATTGGAGTAAAGAAACAGCAGTTTATACTCGTATACTTATTGGAGTAAAGAAACAGCAGTTTATACTCGTATACTTATCGGAGTAAAGGGGAAGTTTAGACTCATGCACTGGTTGGAGGAAAGGGAATAGTTTAGCCTCGTGTACCAATTGAAAGTTTGGGAAATAGTTTATACTCGTATACCCGTTAGAGTCAAGGGGCAGTTTCACCTCGTGCACCGGTTAGAGGAAAGGAGTAACAGTTTATACTCGTATACTTATCGGAGTAAAGGAGTAGCAGTTTGTACTCGTATATTTGTCGGAGTAAAGGGGTAGTTTAGCCTCGTGCACCGGTTAGAGGTTGTCGGTTATCCTTAAGAATATTCTCTAGAAACTTCCCGTCAAAGGTAAGGAACAGTTTAGCCTCGTGTACCAATTGGAGGTTTGGGAAACAGTTTATACTCGTATACCCGTTGGATTCAAGGGGAGAAGCTTGTCTTCTCTTAGGGCAAAGATGAACCCTGATTTGTCTTCTCTTGGGGCAAAGACGAACCCTAAAATAGCGGCACATCGTATGGTAGGCCACTATCAAATAACAACGCTTTTTACGGGAAAGATGGTGCTGGCGGAATCAAATCGTTCAGGGACGTATGAGTGTGACGATTGATTGCTATAGGAGCCATCGCATAGTAGGCTACTATCCATCGATTGTTCTAAGGAAATATCAGAACGCTCAGAATGGATCAAGTCATTCAAGGATGTATGAGTGTGACGATTGATCGGACAACAACATTTGCGGAATGACAGTGTCGGCTATTAGAGGTAATCGTTAACGTGATAGGAATTATCATGATCGGAGCGACTTTGAGGACCTACCATCCTATTAAAGAGGATTAGTAAGTTGATTTTGTCAGAGGTGTAGTGTTAACATGATAATGGGAGTGGTCCCATCATCTTATTAGAGAGGATCGATGGGGGAAATTTAGAGGAGACTATCAGAGGTAACAGTTAACTTGATAGTTTTAATAGATTCATCGTCTAGTTGAATGAGACTGATGGAGAAATAACTATCAGAGGTAACATTTAACTTGATAGTTTTAATAGATCCATCGTCCAGTTGAATAAGACTAATGGAGAAATGACTATAAGAGGTAACAGTTAACTTAATAGTTTTAATAGATCCATCGTCCAGTTGAATAAGACTGATGGAGAAATGACTATCAGAGGTAACATTTAACTTGATAGTTAGGTTTGGTCCTAACTGTAGGAAGGTTTGATCAGGTGGGAGATGTAAGGATGAAATCCTCTGCCGACATGTTGCCCATTTGAGTAGAATATCTCCACCACGAATGGGTATGAAGTTGCCGTTGGATGCAGGTCTTCTGGCAATTGACGTATTTAAGCATCACCGATCATCTTCAGCCAGTAGTAGCCAAGTCTTCGTAGTCGGCCCCATAGTTTGGGTCTGAGATGGTGAACTCGACAGATGCCATTGTGGGCTTCTGGTGCTTCGAAGCATTGCCCCTCTGTTTCGAAGAGGGTTTGGATGGGGAAGTGGTTTCCACTACCAAAGTGAAGTTGCTTTGGTCATCACCTCCTTTAGATCCACATGGCTCTTCAACATCCATACGCTTGAGCATGCTCTCGACTTGTTCTCCTTGGCGGATTAAGTCTTTCCATGAGCGAGCTATGACAGCGCCCATATTGGACAAGATGTCGATGGAGAGATTGTTCCGGTACATCTTAATGAGAGTGGCCTCAGAAACTTGATCACGTGTATGCAGTGATCGATTCCTGAACCTCTTGACAAAGTTGCTTACAGACTCTATCTTCCCCTGCTTTGTAGTTAGCAGGGTGGCCACAGATATTTCTTCGTCATCGTCAAAGAATCTAGCCATGAAGAGCTATTCTATGTCCTTCCAGCAGGTGATGGATTCAGGCTCCAATCTGTGGAACCATTCAAAAGCGACCCCCTTGAGGGTACCAATGAACAGTCGAGTCATAATGGGATCATTCCCCACTATGTGTCTAGTTTGCACCTGGAAGTAGTAGATGTGCTGGGTAGGAGAACCCTTGCCATCGAACTGCAAGAGGTCCAGTGGCTGAAACTTCGTCGAGTAAGAGACTGTATCCAATTCGATTGGATATGGTCTAACAACCCCCAGCTTATTCATATTCTTTTGGAGCTTCAAGGCGTTGAGTTGGCTTTGGAACTCGTCTAGCCTTTTGTCCCTCGGATTATGATCCGAAGATGACGCTCCTCTAGATGACTCGGATGAGGAGTGAAAAGAAGTAGGCACCCGCTCTTTGTACTTCGTGGATTTGCGTGAAGCCCACGAAGTCCTCTCTTTCATCTTCTTCTTCTCGCTCAGAAGCTGTTCCAATATCTCCTTCAGGGAATCGATGGTTGATTGTTGCTCGTCGAGTCTCCTGGATATCTCATCAGGGATGTCGCTCATGTGCACATTTGCGTGCTCGCCCTGAACTGAGCTTGAGGTTTGTGATGCCGTCACTACCGAGCAATCATCATCGTCGTCGTCAGAGATGGGAGTGCATTGGTGGATACCTTCATGCTTAATGGCCTTGGACTTCCCCGTCACATTGACAGTTGCGGCGGGGAGCTCCACCTCATTGGAAGTCTCGTAGGGCATGCGTTTGTAAGTCAAGCATCCTCTGAGATCCCCTGAAGGTTAATAGTGACAACCCCCAGCATCGGAAGGATGAGACGTGAAGTCGCATGAAGGAGGCTCAAGGGAGCCGACATGAGGACACTTGGGAAATTCCCTAAGTGTCGGATCCAACCGACTGCACTGAGACAGGCAAGGTCTGGAATATGGGCGAGCTCTAGCCGACTGGAGGTGAGCTTGAGCATTTGGTCGACCTTCAGCCGACTACTGACGAGGTTGATCTGACTGGTCGTTCAGGTGAGGTTCAAGGTGAGTTTGAACCTCAGCCGACTGTTGGTGCTCAAATGGAGGAGACTCAAGGGAGTCTAAATGGGAACACTCGGGAAATTTCCCAAGCGTTGAACTCAGGCGACCTTGTCTAGACAGGCGAGCTTGGGCCTATTGGTGAAGTTCAGATGTCTGTTCATTCAAGCGAGGTTCGCGTGGTTGGCGAGCTAGAGCCCATTGGTGAGGTTCAACCTCCAGTTCTTTCAGGCAAGGTTCGCCTGTTTGGAGAACTACCGCTTCTTGCAGGCGGGATCGAGCTGTTAGGCGAGCTTGTCGAGGCGTGCCTGTTTGGCATACTTAAGCTCGTCGACGAGGCTCACCCTAGTGAGGTTCGCCTGTTGGGCGAGCTTGCACCTGTTGGCGAGTTCGCATGTGTTGATGAGGTTCGGCCTGTCGAGGCTCGCCTGTTGGGCGAGCTGTAGCTTTGCTTTCTGGCAAAGGTCGGCTTGCGGGCGAAGTTGGGCCGTTAGACGAACTTGATGAAGTTCGCTTGAACTACAGAGTTCACCATATTTACAAAACTCACCAGATTTGGGAGGCTCGCCTGAAGAGCAGAGCCTGCATGCGTAGGGTAGGCTCGCCTGATTTGAGCAGTTCGCCAAAATTGGGAACCTTGCTCATGGAACGAAGCTCATGGGGCTCACTTGAACTGCTAGGCTCGCCGAAAACACTAAATTCGCCCATTTTGGGAACTTTGCATTTTGTCTTGGATCTCTTTAGGCCTGAATAGTAATTCAGGACGTTATCGGAGATGACGGCTTGTGTCTTTTGGCAGGCGAGAGCTTGTTGCCACCGTTGCTTGGCTCTTTTGGAGAGGGGAGCATTCATGTTGATGGCGAAAGCGTAGTCCGCGTCGACATGAATTAGCATCTCCTCTTGCATGGGGGTCTACGAGGATCGTTCAACGACCCATCGAGCATCCCTTGAACCTGCATCCTTTGCCTCCGGCTCGCCCGTGATGGGCTTGGGGGAGATAGAACCCCCTGTGCTTGCTCAGGCGGAGTTCTCCGGTGTGGTTGCCTCGGTCACTTGGGACTGGGCCACACGCACAACTCTGTAGCACTTGCGAGATGCATTGCCGCCAGAAGAGGATGAAAATAAGTACTCTTCGAACTTGATCACGAGGGACTCAATAGTTGTCCCCACCGCAATTTCATCGAACTATGCCACCACCATTTCAGTTGAAGAAACGATTTCTCCCACTGTGGTCGCCATCTTCTGTAGGCGTAAATTTTAATCTCCCGAAACAAGGATTTTATTTGTATTGATAAGAATAGCTTATTACAAACTAATGAATCGAAAATTACAACAGAAACGCAGGGAAGGCCCTCCTTATTTAACGTGGGGACTTTGGTAGTGATAGGATGCCTTACTCAGTTCTCACACTGAGTTTGCTTCCCTTGGACGATTCGAGCAAAGTTGCGGGTGAGCTTCAGTACATAGTAGAAGCTCTTACTGATCGAGTTCGACTATACCCGAGACCAAACAGGGGCTTGTGCTTGTCGGTTGACTGCTTGGAGAGATCTACCATGCAAGAACTTGGAAAGAGCCAAAGAGCCTCAAGTTTGAGAGTTCAGACAAGTCTCTTCAAATGAGGGAGCCTTTAGCAAATGAGCCAAGGTTTAACCTTTAGAAGATTAGCTAGCCAAGCAAGCAGCAGCTAATCAACCCCTTTCACATTGGCTGAAAGTGGCTTTAAATAGGCAATGGATGGCATGGGTCATCCCTTGATTTGTGGGATTTAACCACTAGTAGGGGTGAGGGAGCCAGCCGCCCTAGCTGTGGGATGTGACCACTTAGGGGGTCCTGTCAGTCACCCTATTCTTGCTAGGTGAGGAGTGCCATGTTTTCTCTCTTGATTCATAGGATTTGACCACTGATGTGACTATTCCCATACTTCAAGTGGGCAGCTGACAATGCTGGCGGGTTTCTAGTTGTTAGGTGAGCTTAGTCCGTGCAGGCGAGGTGCAAGCTGTCAGGCGAGCTTGAACCTTCGTGCTGGCGAGTCGGCCAAACAGTCGAGCTTCGAGCTGTCAGGCAAGTTAGGCCTTCATGCGAGCTTGGTTCAATGTACAGGCGAGCCTGTGCAAGCGAGGTTGTGTAGGCGAAGCTGTGCAAGAGAGCTGTGCAGGCGAATCTCATCTAGGCGAGCTTCAACGCTGTTAGGCGAGCTCTATCCTTGCAGATGGACTTCCTTGAAGGTGAGCTTCAGCCTTTAGGCGAGCTACTAAACATGCTTCGAAGAATAGGTTATAACTTTCAAACCGTAAGTCGGAATTGGACGAATTATATATGAAAATCGACTATCTCGACGAGATGAAGCCGACCAAACCTACCTTATAGGGTTCGATTTTCTCCTGTCCGTTTTGCCAAATTCCTTCCGGTTTGAGAGATATCAGCGTTTTTTCCTTTTTGCTATTTCGGGCGAGGTTTTAGCAGTCTTGTTCTGAATTTTTCTGATAGGGATTAAAGGTAATTTTTATTGCCTACAATTGGAGATTAGGATTTTTGCATGATAATGGAAGCTTTCAAATGTAGTGAAGGTCGGAGAGACGTCTTCCTCTGCCTCACAACTGTAGTGGGAGGTTGTATCGTTGATACGCTCATTGATTTCCTCCAGAGTACTGATAGCCAAACGAGTCACCTTTGTATCTTTGTCCCACAAATTTTAGAAAAGATACTCTGCTCATTGCCCTTGTTTGACACCACTCTTCCCAGTAGTTTGTGCACATATCTGGAAATGGCATATCAATTCCTAATAAGTGTTGTTATGGTAATCTACTGTTTATCAACAAATATATCAGAAGATTATGTCTGCAGGCCTAATAGAGTCGTAATTCAAATCGACCCAGCCAAAAATCCTAGCTAGAAGCTAGACGCTTTAGCCGACACGAAGCGCGGAGGTAGTCAGCCTTTTCATCTTTGAGACGACTCCCCCATGGGCGACTCGGCTGTCTACCGAGCCGTCTGACTAGACCGATGACTTACTTATCTAATCAGCATGTTACAAAAATGACCCGCCTTCCAATTCAATCCTGCTTGGGAATATAAGGATCTAAGTCATCCAACTGAGCTATTTCCAAGACATACATCGATCAACCACAGTATTGATCAGTCACGTCAAACGTCTCAAACTCTGACGAAGTCTTAAATACACATGCGGCTCATTCTATTCCCAAGTCACTTCGGGGGTGTAATCAAGACACCCTCTGAGCTTGGATGACCTTTCTCCAGTCACCAGCTATCATCTGTAAAGCAATGAGTGGCTAGATCGGTCAACCTATCTTCTCTTGATCCTTATCCGTCAAACCCGGGACGTAATCGAGGCACCCTCTGTACTTAAGTGTCTCGCCCTCCAATCCCTAGCCGCCATCTATAAAGATACGGGCGACTCATCGCCCCGCCGTATTCTCTGTCATGCGCCATCTAATCAACCCTAGGGGTATTATCGAGATCGTCTTGAAATAATTCTCCTCCAGTCGCCAACCGACACGTGAAGGGACTACTGCTGACTCAGCCTCCAGCTCATCCCCCACCACCATACTTAAACCCCTGATGAAGCCGCGTGTCTATCCTAAATAGCCTATAAAGAGGGAGGCCATGGATCCAAGCAAAAGAGGGGGAGAGGGGGAGGGGGAGGAGGGAAGGAAGGAGGGGAGATAAAGATCTAAAAAAAGAAGAAAAGAGGCGAATCCTTTCAGAGGAGGAGGTTCGAAAAAACTAAAACCAAGAAGTCATTATTTTCTTCAAGTTTTTCCTTAATAAATTCTAAAGGAGAATGCACCCTGCATGGACCTCAATGGTCCATGGACTCTCCCTAAAATCTCCCTCAAATTCATCCTCTAACTTGACCATCGGAGGTACCACAGGGGAAACACGCCCCGTACCCCGGTGTTGCTTGTGCGTGTAGGCCATCAGTCCACCCCTTACGCTCAGAGCTAGGCATAAAGTCGGAGGGGAAGTCGGCCCATTTATCCTTCATCATCCTATTGTGATAGCCTAACGCACCCCTATCGACTGTTTGTTTATGAGCATCAACAAGTGTCATAGACTTCTGGAGCACCATGTTTCAAAATCTCTAATTCCCTATTCCCAGGAACAAACTCTTCATAGGGCAATTCTCCAAAAAGATAATCTTGAGATCTTAAACATCTCATGAAGAGCAAAATCTAATTCACCAGTGAGGGTGAAAAAGGTACCGGTGTGAGGATTGTAAAATTCTAGCATAGCAAAAAGTTCGCTATAGTTTAGAGAAATCCAATATCGAGTAGCTAGTATAGGAGTCCTCAACTCCGAAATCCTCAAGGGTTCTTCCAGCTCCTCTACAACAAAGTTTATCATTCGGGTCTACCAATCTGTCTCACTAGAATGTATCCATGTTGGAGCCCTAAAATCTTAAGCAGGGAATTCTCCCTTGACCGAGATAAATTTTCTGATAAAGACATCTGCCAGCTTAGCAGGTTCACCGATAGGATGTTCCTTTTTGAATGAACCCGACTTCAAAGATACAAAGTGGTTAAAGCCAGCCGGATAAGTACCCCGAGGGGTGATGTGCCCAGTAGAAACACCTCCTTGATCTTGGACGAGTTCCCAATTCATGGACTGTGGGATAGAAGCGCATTGATAATAGGAAATTGGCCACATCTGCTCTAGTTTTGGCAGGAAAAGGCGACAATTATTGATGGTCCTTAGCCATTTGTAGTTTCCATTAAACATCCGTTTGGGATCTATTTTAATAGAGTCTCCAAAAAGGAAAGACGGTTTCTTTAAGATCTCATGTTCTGCGGTTTCAAACTTAGCATCTGTAACCAAGGATCTGAGGGTTTCGGGGAAAGCCTGAGTGATGAGTTTTGCCCGCTCTTTATTTGTGTCTTGGAATATTGGATATTCCAAGCAAAAGCTGAAAATTATATTTTTCTCCGCGCCTCCTGCATGACCGAAGTAATGGTTGAAAGAAAGAGACTTATTGGAGTAGCACACTGCAAATGGAAAAGACAATCGGTTAATACGATACAAATGATAAGTCTAAAAAAAAGGGGCTTAACTCAAAAACACAAGGTCTATACCCACGTCCAAAATTCTAAACGCAGGGTCCATACCCGCATCCAGAATTCCAAACGCAGGAATTGAACCTGCATTCAGGATTCCAAATGCAGAGTCCAGACTCACATCCAAAATTCTAAACGTAGGGTTCATACCCGCATCCAGAATTCTGAACGCAGGGACCAGACTTGCATTCAAGATTCCGAATGCAGGGTTCAGACCCGCATTCAAAATTCGGAACACATGGTCCGAACCTGCATTGTAATATCATAAACAATGGAGTTAACCATGCGTTTCAAATTAAGAAACACTGAGAATGATCTCTGTGTTTTAATGGCAGAATGTGAACTTTTAGTAATTGTTGAGGGTAAAGAACTTGTCAAAACAAGTTATGATCACTCAAACCTACCATTAATCGAGGAAGCCTGAGGCGGCGACGCGATGGTTTGAACACCCCGGTGGCTTTGGTCGACGAAGCACCCTGAGCTTGGACGACCTTTGATTTGGAAGCGGTTCTCTTCTTAGGAGCCATTCTAAACTTGTCAAAACAAGTTATGATCACTCAAACCTACCATTAATCGAGGAAGCCTGAGGCGGTGACGCGATGGTTTGAACACCCCGGTGGCTTTGGTCGACGAAGCACCCTGAGCTTGGACGACCTTTGATTTGGAAGCGGTTCTCTTCTTGGGAGCCATTCTAACCTTGGCAAAGAAGATAGAAAATGGTCGACGAAAGATTTAAGAACAGATCTTTCCTTCGTTGAAGCACCAAAGAAGATAAACAAGAATCTTGTTAAGTGGTCGACAGGAGAGAAAAAAAGGAAAAGTCGAATGATTTTTTGATTTGACCTCAGCGGTCCATTTACATACAGCTATAGCTGTCAAGTCGGTATGTGATTTTAGGCAAAAATCCCACCCAAAATGTGATTTTCGCATTTTCAAATAAGTTGTTTTAACCTCTAAACGCAGCCTCACATTTTGATTATCAAACACACGATTTAGCCCTACGTTTTAGTGCTCGAGCTTCAGACATTAAGAGTAAAATTAATAATGGCCATCAAGGTGACGAAAGGCAAGAAGAAACTAGCCTATGATAATAAACTATGTAGCCTCTTGGGCGAGTACAGACGGGTTATAGTCAATTATCAAGCTCGGTCTTTCACGCAACTCATCCTTTCAAATGGCTTAACATTCTAACCAAAATTAATAACGATGTTATTGAAATCATCACCCCAGTTAAGATAATCAAGAAAGGAGAGAAAGTGGGTTCCTTTGAGGTTGTCCTCCTTGCCAAACTTGGAATAAGATCCTTCTCACATGGGCTAGTGGCCCTCTTTGACTATGACAATGGATCTGTCTTCAGTCTAAAGGTGTTCAACTTCACTGAGGATGATCTCGTTGACAAGTTTACAGCTGGTGTTACTACAATTGCTTCGCTATCCTTGGCTCTCTCTTACCCAACTCTTACAATAACGCCTCACATGTTTATCAATGCCTACAAGAACGTCCTTATTGTTGTTGTTAGCACTGAATACACCTTCATACAAGTTGAAGGAGTATCTCAAGGATCCAAGCAAATTTGCTGTTACTTTCACTTCTATAGCATTGGCTGAGAATGTTGTTATTCCTATTGCCGAAGAAAGAGGGAAGCTAATCCTACTAATGGATCTAATGATCATGACTTAGACTTTATCTTGTTTGACTAAGTTTCTTGTCATAAAGGCACAAAAGTTATCTTGTTTGGTTTAAGGAAGCAGAATTGTGACATTTCGACATCCAAGTTCACAATGTCTTTCAATCAGACGGAGTGAACAATCATTCAACAAACTTTGAGATCCAAAGTATCCTGAAAATTCGACCCAATCAACCGTAAACTTTCGAAAACTTTGGAGGGGGTTCTGTAGGCTGTCTAAAAATCATACCAAGATAGCTAATACCCATCAAATACAAATGATAGAATTTACAACCTGACAACTTCCACATCAGTAATCTGATAAAGAAAGTTATAACCTGATGACTTCCACATCAGCAATCCGATAAAAAAAAGTTACAAACAAATGACTTTCACGTCAACAAAGGAAGGCTATAATTGGAGTATTCTTACATAGATCAAGAAAGGTTATAATGCAATGACCTTCGTGACAAACGATGAAAAACTCTGATTCAACAGTCTTTATAATCAACAACAAGAGTTACAATCTGATAACTCTCACATTTTAAAGAAAAAAAAGCTAAAGTAAAGATTACAGAACAATGATCTTTGTAACGCTATGCCAGAAGAGATGATTACAAGTCAATAATCTCTTCAGTCCAATGCACATAACTCACCTCTGCAATGAAACACAAATAGCCACGTTCCAAAGCCAAAGCAACGCAGCTCTAATTTTGCTACAAATGCAGCTCTAAATGCTACAAACATGGCTTCAACTCAACTGACAACGCAGCTCATGTTCGACCGCAAATGCAGCCTCTGAAAGCTGCCAACGCAGCTTCCATCCACTGCCGAACGCAACTCTTAAATGCTGCCAACATAGCTTCTAACCACTGCCAACACCGTTTAATTCAGCTGCTAATGCAGCTTCCCAACGCTACATTCAAACGCAAGGTTTATGCCCAGCAATGCAGAACCTGCATTTGACCTATTCAAACGTAATCTAAACAGTTCCTAAAACCGTTTTTCACCCACGATCTGGGGAGCGGTTTAAGCGGGTTGTTACACCCGATTAATAGGGCAACTAAACCCCCATTAAGGATCGGATTAAGGGGGCGGTTATACCCCTTAATCCCCATATAAATATCAACAAACTCAACTGAGTTGGGGATCGATTCTTCAGAGGTCAGATCAGAGATTGAGCTTTGAATTGGATTTCTTAAGGCATTCTTCAGTAACAGAGAGTTTTGATACTTGGCTATTAACCAATTTACGGTTCAAAAAACTCTTTGCATAGAGTTTAAACTCGTTCTGAGTTCTTAAAACTCGTTAAGAGTTCCTTCAATCGTGTCAGTAAAGGGAGACGTATGGATCGTCAACGGAAAGCAAACTCGACGCGAGCATTCGAGGGAAGCATTCAATCGTTACCGTGAAGGACCCATAATTAAACAAATGGGAGAATTTACATCAATTCACTTCTCTTTTGTAATCGGGAATTCAAATTGTAATCGAGATTGAGAGAGTTGTAAACATTCTTTTTCTAAGCAGTTAGAGGGAATAAAATCAAATTCAATTCTTTTAATTTTCTTATTGCAAATTTTCCAACAAACATCATGTATTTATTTTTGTATTATTTTCTTGTCTTTTTTATAGCATGGATTTATATTCTTGCATAGTTTAAATTCATTTTGTGTTATTTTATTTTTGTTCATAGTTTAGATCTTTAATCTTTATTCTTATTTTTCTCTTTGTCGTTAGTTCTTATTTTCATTCACTTTCTTTTATTCTCTCTAGTCTAGATTTTATTTCTTTATTTTTATTTTCTAAGATGTGGAATAGATTCTTGTAGAATTCTAGAATTGTATGAAACTAGTTTGATTTCTTTTATAATTTGTAAACTATTGTCTTGTGGTTAAAATAATCATGTTTAGGGTAATCATCAACTAGAAAAATAATTTCTCAGCTTCCCAACACTATTAAACTTTGAATTCTTTGACTATATATTGGTCTCATTTAATCGTATTTTTGTATATTGTGTTGCCACATAGATATCTCCATCACATGCTTATCCTTATCATGGTGAAATCTTTCTTCCCTTAATCTATCTCATATTCAAAGAATTTTTAGTTCCCTCTGTCTGAGCTACGATCAACCGAATGAGATAGTTTTCTATATTAGTTGATTTAGATGTCAACTCTTTAATAATCATAGGCCCTACCCTTTGAAGATGAATTGTCATTTCTGGTCGAAGATTGTTCATGCACATCCTTATAGCTTCTTGTTCTATAATGGGCTGAGGACAATAGAGATTCAAGTTTCTTCATCTGTTAAAGAAATTAGACGCCTTCTCATTATAGGATTGTTCAGTCCGAGTTAATTCGGTGATGCCTATAGTCCTTTGAGTATTATAGAAATGTTGTAGGAAGGCTTCTTGCATCTGCTCCAAATTTCTCATTAATCCAGGTAGAAGATTGCTATACTAAGTGAAGGCGGGACCTAAAAGTATTTGAACAAACTATCTTAATAGGAGAGCCACATTGTGAGCAGTATCTTGGTAGGCTATTAGAGAATGAGCGATGTGCTCATGTTGTGAACCACTCCTATTGAATTTAGTGAATTGAGTTGTCGATAATTTGCAGAGAAGAGAATCATGTCAATCTCAGTAGGATAAGGTTTTGTATAATCTGGTCTCATTACATAGTGATTTTGCATTAACTGTGCGCTTACCCATTGTTCGCGTGGAAAACTGTTTTCTTTTTCATTGATATGATTGTCATCTTGGGTTACAAAGATCCGGTCTTTTATAGATCCGGTTACAACTAAATCAAAGAAAAAAATAAAAATTACAACTTTCCTCTTGTGAACAAATCGCAAGCTCCTGTTTTGCGGTTGCTTGCTTGTGTGGGTTCTTTGCCAACGCCGGGGTTAATCCGTGGACCACCGCGCGATCTAGATCCGGTCGGATCTACACGATTATGCGGGTATTATTCCACGAAGGGAATAATAGCCGGGAGGGATTAATCCACCAAGGGAATAATCGCTCAGATCTCGAGATCTAAGACCAAGCTTAGATCTGGAGTGTAGTCTCGTGTAGATCTCAGATCTGTTCTTTCTTCCTCTCGAGATCCTGCCTTTTCTGACGTGGATGGTCGCCGAGGATCAGATCCGAATGTGCAAGTATTCTGGTCTTCAAAGCTCCGAGTTCACTCTTCAATCCGGCAGAGTTTCGGCTCTTGAAAGTTTCACCTCTGAAAATGAACATCTCTAGGCCTATTTATAGGCTCTCAGGACAGTGCGGGCGGTGTTTTCCGACTTTTTCGAGTCGTTTTCCGTTGTTTCCGGTTCTGTCCGTGATTCGGTTGATTGAGACTCTGATTGGTTGATCTGATTTGGCAGTAAGTTGGATTCCTGATTTGGCAGTAAATCCGCTTCTGAGTTCGAGTCCGAAATTGATCTTGATTCGATCGTGATTCGTCCGAGTCCGCTCTCGGTTGGATGACTCGTTGATTCCTCAACTCATTAGCTTGATTCTGCACGCGGGTGGATTCATTCCGTCGCTTCCGTGCGATTCGTCGATCTCGTCGCCTCGTTGGTTCGTCGGTTTGTGCCGAGCTATGCTAGGGGACCTATAAGCAATTTTATATGCCTACAGATACCCCCTCCAAAGTATTTCAGTCTCGTTCTTTTATAGAAGAGTCTGGGATACTTTGGATATGATTGTCCCTACCTTCAGTCGGTATAACGGGACCTCGGAATGGCTTCTGTTCTTGACTCCTTCAATTCTCCAGGCTTTTCGGTGCTTTGTCGAAAGTCTGTAAGAGTTCCGGTGCTGCATTTATTGTCTGACCGTTTGTCGGAATTTTCTGAACTTGAAGTCGATTCCTTTTAGCTGACCATTGATTGTGGCGTCGAGTCTTTATGCACAACGCGTTGTCCGGCGTAGTGTGGTTGAGTTATCCTTAAGAATATTTATAAACAATATTCTCCAGGAACTTCTCAAACCAAAAATAGGGAATAGTTTATACTCATATACCTTATTGGAGTATTAAGAAGCAGTTTATACTCGTATACTTTTCGGAGTGTTAAGAAGCAGTTTATACTCGTATACTTTTCGGAGTATTAAGAAGCAGTTTATACTCGTATACTTTTCGGAGTATTTTCTGCGCCCAAATGCGCTGAACCGGCTTAAAATGAGCCAAAAAAGGCAGTAAATCGGTTCAAAAAATCCTCTGACTCTTCCAAATATATGGTAGAGGGGTTAAATAGGTGAAGGAATGAACCGTAGGTTGATCAAAAGTCGTTCAAATGTTTAATTCAGCTCCAATTTGAATTCTGGTTTGAATTTGGTTCAAACTGGTTCAATTTGGCTCAAACTGGCTCATTCTGGTTCAATCTGGCTCAATTTGGC
>NC_033798.1:82537224-82603009 GCF_001876935.1 Asparagus officinalis | reverse complement strand
AAAAAAAGAGAGAGATTAGCTTGCCTAACTGTTTAAAGTTTGACCAATTGAGAAGTTTGAAATCGACCCTAACTGTTTAAGGTTTGATCGTTCAAATTTGTGACTCTCGTTCATGGAAGGAATCGAGAGGGCTTTTGGCTGTTGTCCTGAACTGTTTAAGGTTTTGACCAAATAGGAGGTTTGAAACGATCCTTAACTTGTTTAAAAAGTTTGATACTTCAATTTGTGGACTTCTTGTTCTGGAAGGAACGAGAGGTGGGATTTTAGGCTTTGAGTCCTAACTGTTTTAAGGTTTTTACCAAAATGAGAAGTTTTGAGAATGATAACTGTTTATAGGTTTATCATTCAATTTGTGGACATCTCTGTCATGATAGGAATCCGAGGGTATTTTGGGCTTTTGTCTACTTGTGTTAAAGGTGGGACCAAATGGAGAGTTTGAGAACGACCTAACTTGTTACAGTTTGATCGTTTAATGTTGTGGACCTCGTCGTTATGGAAGGAATCGAGAGGGAGTTTGGCTTTGGTCCTGAACTGTTTACAAGTTGCCGCAAATGATGGTTTTGAGAATGGGTGCCGCTAAACGTTTAAAGGTTTGAGTCAGTTCGAGTTTGTGACCTCTCGTTCATGGAAGGAATCGGAGAGGATGTTTGGCTTGGGTCGCTAACTGTTAAATAGGTTTGACGGCGAAATGGAGTAGTTTTTGAAAATGATCCTAATGTTTAAAGGTTTGAGTCATTCAATTTGTGGACCTCTCGTTCATGGGAAGGAACGAGAGGGGACCTTTAGGCTTTGGTCCTGACTGTTTAAAGGTTTGATCAATATGAGGATTGCCAATATGTCCCATGGATTGAATTTTAGGTGTTTGTGTCAGAGACTCAATAGTGGGAGTGTAAAGCTCGACATAGCGAGAGTTTGGGTGGATTACCACGAAGCATTTTGGCTGGGCCGCATTATCAGGTTGATTTGATTGGTGATAGATTTTATGTGGTGGAGGACTGTGATCATCAAGCACTCCATAATTGACACGTAGAGTTTCGTGAGGAAAAGACTGACCGATGAGGTTATTAAATCTTACGCTCAACCGAAAGAGTGCTCTGAAGTCAGGGGGGGCTGTGGGCGGGGGGGGGTATGGCGAATTGATCCTGACGATTGAAACCAACCAAGAATATGATGAAGGAAAAGAAAATGGGAATGCTTCATCCTTAAAGGATTCAGAGTTTTGTGAAGGAAGATTGATTGATGAAGTCATATGAATCTCATCTTAATGAAACGAGTGCTCTGAAATCACAGTAGGAGGGTTTTAATGCCATTTTGGACATGATTAATAGCCAGCAAGGGAGTCTTTAATCCATTTTTATCATGATTACAGAGTGGATTATTCAGATGATTAGTTTTCACCATTGATAATCAACTAGTTTCGGTGTATCCTTAAGAATACACATATAGTAGGCATCTCCAGAAAAATTCCCGTTAATAGTTACCCGAATGTAACTGGGGATAGTAACTTTTTTCAGGAACTTCTCGTTTGTGAGGCAATGTGTTGTTCTTTGGATACAGGAATCAGGTTTGGTTCATGCCATTCATAAATGTCAGCCATGATAACCGCGTATGCCACGCGTAATTTTAGGTGAATACCCTGAGTCTATCACATTTGGTTAGCCTTATTGGAGGCACACAATTTAAGGAAGCAGTTTTAAGGCCTCTATGATTAGTCGGAGGTCGGAAAATCGTTTATACTCATGTACACGCGAGGAGTATGAGTCGTCTTTATTTGACTGTTTTGCCGTTATAACGCTGGAGTCAATTAAGGCTTGCGATCTTTGTTTTTTGAGTCCAAGAAATTCTTAGTAGGATGAGCGGCCTTTTGTGATTAATGCAAAGTAGTATTGGATGCCGTAACCTCTTAGCTCCTCCTGGGGGAGAGGGGGAGGGCGGTCTTTAATAGTGGTAAGCTCGTCTGTCGTTGCGAGGAGGTATTTCAAATGCTGTGAGATTATCATCTTCGACAAGAATACTGCCTTTTGGAACCTCGGATCGAGACGTCGCGGTTCACACACATTGCAGGATATCGTCAGTTTGTCTTCTTCAACTTTCTTTCTTTAGAGAAAGTGTTCAGCTTGTTCACCAATATTTTCAAATATTACCATGTTTTGGATAATACGACGCCCCAGTGCTCGAATCGATGAGAGATTATTGTGCACTGTTTGTAGGATGAATCCTCTGTAACAGGATCTCTGGCAATTCATTGCTTGTTTATGGAAGCGGCTTGACGAATTGTCGATCTGACTCTCGTCTCTTTGCTTCTAATCATGAGGGTTTTCGATTGACACATTCGCGTGTCATCATGAAGAAATACTGAGGAACAAACTTTCATGTCATCCTAGCATTGACGCTCCCAGATTTAAGGAGATGTCGGTACACATCGAAGGGCGGCCACGACGGGTGACCACGAATGACCGGACCTTAAATTCGTTTTCAACGATTCATGCGCAAATGAGACCTTGAAATAAATCCAGTGTTGAGTGGCGACTTTGCTGCGTCAAACGGAGTGAGTTAATCAGTATTGAATTTTGGGGGGGTAAGAGTTGAATCCACTCCTTTGGATATCGAGGCACGGAATCCGTTTCTTCTTCTTGAACCATCATCAAAGCACTTGACTTCTGTTTAGCTTCTCATTTTTCTTGTCGCTCAATCTCATCTCTCTTTGAGTGATGGTTGAGCAGAAATAATTGAGTCACCCCCAGTGTTTATTAAGAGGTCAATTGAACAACCACAATATTGTTGTTGGAGGATCCGTTGAACCACCGCCCTAGCATTATTGTCATTGGGAGGTGTATCAGCGCATAAATGATTCATCCACTTTCTGGATCGTTGTCATCTATAACATGCTGAGTGTGGCGGCTCGGATGCTCTCGGTGTGACGTGGACTCAGGAGGTTGAAGGTCGTTGAGCTTCATTCTCTGCATTTGTTGAATAGGCCAACTCCATCTTCATTTTTATTTCAGGCTCTATATTTCTTAACGTGTTGCTAGAGCTTCTTAAGCATTTGAGGCAAATTTGATTGCAGGAGTGATTGCGAACCTCTCTCTAGCTTGCCCCGTGCTAGATATTGTATCATCCGAAGCAATCGCAGAACAAGGTGTCGCGATTCTCTCTACTGTCTATGATTTTGTAATCTACGTCGATGGCTCTTAACTGGAGTCAGACACCCGTTGAGGCAATTCTTGAATTAATTTTTCGCTTCTGGAAAGTCAGGATTTGATTCTTGGAATACCGTTAGACTTTTCTTTTATCAACCATGTTGATGGTGACTTTAGGGAATTCGTCATCTTGGACAGTTGATCTTCTATTGCGGAAATGTCTCGGCTTAAGCTTCGACATTTTGGTGAAAAGCCTCTGGAACACCGAGACTTTTTGCGGGATGGCTTCTCGTTTGGAGTAGTCACATTCCGATATTACTGCTCTAATAAGTCACATATAGAAATAATGAGAACTCATTTCTCGGACAATCCTTTTTTGAGTTTTGTTCACACCCCCAGCTTGATAGTACAACTCATCGGTATGATTACTGAAGAATTCTATCGCCTGTTGGTATGACCCCCAGGTATAACGATGTCTTTTGACGAACATGTCTTCTTCTGAGGATGGTAAAGCTGTTGGCGTTTCTCAGGACAACTTGTTGTCGCATTGAGTGATCGCAAGGTCACGTCAGGAGTCGCATGTTTAGAAACCACCCTTGCGGGTGCAGAGTCTGAGTCGTTACAAACTCCCAAGCGGGTAAAAATTAGGGTTTTCCCATCCTGGAGTTGTTGCTGACTTGATAGGAGGATATTTACGACTCCCAGTGTAAGAATCTATTTGGGTTCATTCACCGGACCCAAGCGTTTCTTTGACTGGTTGAAATCGTGAAGGTTTTGAGATTCTTCCTTCGTTTATCGAAGTAAGAATTTGAAGCGAATATCTTATCGATGTAAGATGTTCATTCTTCTAAAGACAAGTCAAAGCTTAGATCTCTAGGAATCGGCAAAAGCTTCTTGAGGATGTTTGTGAAGAATGAAGACTCTCTCGCTTGCTCTTAATTCACCAAAACGCTCAAGTCTCTTCTGCCTTAATTGGCTCTCCCTGCCTGGTTCCCTATCAATGATGACCTTAGGGGGTATTTATACTGCCCTTGGATGATAACTAAAGAAAATAACCGATCAGCAAACTGCCCCTTTGGGCGCGGCAAACCAGGGGTGACGCGGCTGAAGGTGACTTTGCGCGGTAGCCATAGGTGATGCGGCTGAAGAAATTCCTTTTGAGCGGTAGTCACCGCTGGCGCGGTCAAAGGAGTGGTTCCCCTTTTAGTTTGTAACCGCCCATCCCACGACTTTAAACTCCTTAAATGTCACGATTTTCGTGAGTAGTGGGCATGATTTTCGCTCGTAACTGCTTCTCCCATATTTATAAGTAACCCCTAGCAATTAATAAACCATGTGGGGCCATACAAAACCTCGAGAAAACTGTCAAAAATAACGTTTTCAGCTTCTTAGTGGGCGCGGCAGTGGGCGGTGATGCGCATTGCCGCGGTAGTTACCACTGCCATGTACCTCCCAGGTATTTTGGCTCTAACTTCTTTATCTGATATCGGAATAAGATGATCCAAGATGCATTGGAAAGCTAATGAAGAGATCTACAACTTTTATCTTTTAAGCTTCTTCAAGATTTGGATTATATCATGGATTAAATATGCAATATATTTCCGTGGCAGTCGCCACTGACGCGCATCTCCGAGACCGTTCGCGCTGTCTCGGGTATTTTGGCTCTAACTTCCTCGTCCGATCTCAGAATGAGGTGATCCAAGATGCGTTGGAAAGCTAAATAAGATATCTACAACTTAACATAGGCATGTCACTATGTTTACTTGTACGTCACTCTCCACTGACGAGCCTATGCGCGTCAGTGTACACTGCCGCGCACATCTGAGGTAGTTTGCGTTGTCTCGAGTATTTTGGCTCTAACTCCCTCATCCGATCTCGGAATGAGGTGATCCAAGATGCGTTGGAAAGATAACGAAGATATCTACAACCTACCATAGGTGTGTCATTCTGTTTACTTGCACGTCACTCTTCACTACCGCGCCTATGCGCGTCAGTGTACACTACCGCGCACCTCTGAGGCAGTTTGCGTTGTCTCGAGTATTTTAGCTCTAACTCCCTCGTTCGATCTCGGAATGAGGTGATCCAAGATGAGTGTGAAAGCTAGAGAAGATATCTACAACTTTCCATAGTCACACTACTTTGTTTGTGTGCGCAACACCTTCCGTTTCCGTGCCTATACGCTTCAATGTTCCTTGTCACGGGTGTTCATATTGTTCTTCTATGTTGTTTCACATGTTCCTTTACTTCTTTTAGATTTGGATGATCCTCTCTAACTTAGATAGTGACATTCATACCTACAGGTATTTTTAGACGCCTACAAACATAGTGTCCACATGATCCTCTTTAAATGAGTACTGCTTGGGTGCTATTTGCTGATTTGGTGCTTTGCCTTGTTTAGCAGGTGATGCCCGCGTGTTGGAATCAGCAGCCAAAGTCTCCTTTCCTTTGGATTGAGGAGCATTGTTTTGGTCGCGTTGCTGTTATGGCTTTGGTTGAGTAGCTTCTTCAGCCTCGACCCAAGCAACGATTTCTTCAGCTTGTTCTCCTTACATAACTAATTGTCTCCAGGAGCGACATTCCGCTACCCTCATTTGAGTAAGGAGCTGGGTCTGCAAGTTATGCCTATAATTTTCGACCAAAGTAGATTGGGTCATACCTGATGGGTATCGTAATGCCATACTATGAAATCTTTTAACATAAGTCTTGATAGACTCTCCCTTTCTCTGCTTGGTGGTGAGAAGGGTTGGGACAAAATCTTTTGTATCATCCTCGAAAAATCTGACTAAGAAGAGCCTTTCCAGATCGACCCATTTTTGAATGGACCCAGCATACAGTTTCATAAACCACTCGAAAGCAACACCCTTAAGGGTGCCGATGAACAATCTAGTCAGAATAGCATCGTTTTCTACCACATCTTTAGTCTGTGTCTTGAAGTAGTAGATGTGTTGATTTGGCGAACCTGTGTTGTCGAAAGGTTACAAGGTTGGAGCTTTAAACTTTGGCGGATAAGGAGCTGTATCCCATTCAACAGGATAAGACCGTACTACTCCTTCTTTGCGAAGCTCACTCCTATTAGCAATTGCGCTAAGACGAGCCTCTAATTCATCCATCATAGATGATAGAGGATTTTTCTCCTTTTTGGCTTCTTTCTTGTTTTCGGAGGAAGACTCTATGTTTTGAGTTTCACGATCCGAATTCTCGTGTGCCTTTTGTTTTCCCCTTGAATTTATTCTTCGGGAAGATTCAGGCTTTTGACAGGCTTTTGACCTTTCTCCGCAAAGAGCTGAGCCAACATATCCTTTATTTGGGAAAGGGTCTCCTGCTATGTCTAGAGCATGACATGATGTTCGTCAACTCTCTTTGCTAAGTCGTTGGCGTTTCCAGTCATATAGGTGGCTTCCTCATGTGCAACAAAAGAGCTTGAGGATTGAGAATCCGTAATTACTGAATGTTCATCATCTGAAGTGATCCCCTTGGCTAACCTTTGATAGTTAACCAAGCGGATAGCTCTTGTGCGAGTCCGAGTGTGCCGATATACCCATTCGAATTCATCATAGATTTCTCGAATAGTCGGAGAATGACTTCTCTACAAATCATCATAATTAGAAACTGATGTCTTCCCTCTGCCGATCACATTGACAATGGCTTTGGGATATTCAGTTTCAGAGATCTTCTTCTTGCGATGACGCTGTTGCTTGGCAGGCCTGGCGATATTTGTTAATCGGTCAAATACCGATCACCGAGGCATGGATGCGCAATAGTGGCATTCTAAAAGGACTGCAGAAATAAGTTGCTCACATTGACATGAGTGGCCTGCTTGTTGTACCAGTCATTCTCTCGACAACAATTCCCGAAAATTAGAGACTTGGGATAAATTTATGGATGGAGGTGGAACCCCCTGCCCATTAGTGGGCGGGATTGGTTTTTTCTAAACATGGATCCTCAATCCATGGTCCTCTTTTTGAATTCGACGGGCCACATCGCATTCATGAAGGTCACGTTCTGTTCGAATGACGTCAGACCGAGGTCTGTATTTTGTTGGTAAGGTGCAGTTCTGAGACTTGCGTTCATGTTCTGGAACATGTTCCTGAGAGTCGTGTTATACTTTGGAAACGCTTCCCTGAAGGTTGCGTTTGCAATTTGCAATGCATCCACTAGGGTCACGTTTAGATATTGAAACGTGCCCCTGAAGGCTACATTTCGAACTTTGGGCATTTTCTTGAGGGTTGCACTTAAGCTAAATTATACGAGGCTCGTATTTGGACCCATCAATCTGAAGCTTGCGTCCCAGATCAGAGGCGCAAGGTTCTTGCTGAGGCTTGCAAACGCGGCTCTCACATTGATTGAGAGATTGGTTCTCTTGAAGATATGCATGTCACAAGGATCTTCTCCTCGGACAAGCGGTATTCTTCTTAGCATGTTTTAAGGCCTTCATAACGAGGTCTTCCGTGTTAACAAAGTTTGTCTCTGCACCGGGCCTCTTATGTCCCGTTACACGTCATGTTGACGCGGGTGTAGAACTTTCAACTCGTTGAGCGAGTTTGGCAGAGGCTTTGTCTATTCCTTTAGAGGAGAGGCTGTTCAAGCAATCTTGGTCGAAGGAGAGGGCTTTCTTTAGCGTTGTAGCAATAGTTAGAGCTTTGGTCTCCTTAGAGACCTTGCGGATATTGCGCCTAGCCTTGGGGATAAACGATCCAGAGGATAAGACTTATTCGTACTTGACTTGATCGAACTCTATGATGAGAGTTTTGATCATCGTTCCAGTAAGATTGATGTTGGATTACTCCACCACTTCTTCGTCAGAGAAGCTCTTCTCTAGCGGAGTTGCCATCTTTTGTTTGTTAGAAAATTTACAATAAAAAATCGAAAGAATTGAATTTGATTTTATTCCCTCTAGCTGCTTAGAAAAAGAATGTTTACAACTCTCTCAATCTCTATTACAATTTGAATTCTAGATTACAAAAGAGAAAAGAATTGATGTAAATTTCCCCCTTTGTTTAATTCTGGGTCTTTTCATGGTAGCGATGGAATGCTTCCCTCGAATGCTCGCGTTGAGTTTGCTTTCCGTTTACGATCCGTACGTCTCCCTTTACTGTCACGATTGAAGGAACTCTTAATGAGTTTTAAGAACTCAGAACGAGTTCAAACTCTACGTAAAGAGTTGTTTGAACCGTAAATCGCTTAATAGCCAAGTATCAAAACTCTCTGTTGCTGAAGAATGCTTTAAGAAATCCGATTCAAAGCTCAATCTCTGATCTGACCTCCAAATAATCAATCCCCAACTCAGTTGAGTTTGTTGATATTTATATGGGGGTTAAGGGGTATAACCGCCCCCTTAATCTGCTCCTTAATGGGGGTTTAGTTACCCTATTAATCGGGTGCAACAACCCACTTAAATCGCTCCCCAGATCGTGGGTGAAAAACAGTTTTAGGAACTGTTTAGATCACGTTTGAATAGGTCAAATGCAAGTTCTGCATTGCTGGGCATGAACCTTGTGTTTGAACGCAACGTTGGGAAGCTGCATTAGCAGCTGAATTAAGCGGTGTTGGTAGTGGTTAGAAGCTGCGTTGTTAGCATTTAAGAGTTGTGTTCGGCAGCGGATGGAAGCTGCGTTGGCAACTTTCGGAGGCTGCGTTTGCGACCGAACATGAGCTGCGTTGGCAGTTGAGTTGAAACTATGTTTGCAGCGTTTGGAGCTGTGTTTGTAGCTGAATTAGAGCTGCATTGCTTTGGCTTTGGAACGCGGCTATTTGTGTTTCATTATAGAGGTGAGTTATGTGCATTGGACTGAAAAGATTATTGACTTGTAATCTCTTCTGGCATAGCGTCACAAAGATCATTGTTCTGTAATCTTCGCTTTAGCTTTTTTTTAAATGTGAGGGTTGTCAGATTGTAACTCTTGCTGTTGATTGTAAAGACTGTTGAATCAGAGCTTTTCATCGTTTATCGTGAAGGTCGTTGCATTATAACCTTTCTTGATCTACGTGAGAATACTCCAATTATAGCCTTCATTTTTTGACGTGAAAGTCGTTTGTTTGTAACTTTTTTTATCGAATTGCTGATGTGGAAGTCGTCAGGTTATAACTTTCTTTATCAGATTGCTGATGTGGAAGTCGTCAGGTTGTAACTTCCATCATTTGTATTTGATGTGTATTAGCTATCTTGGTATGATTTTTAGACAGCCTACACATGAAAGTAAATCTACTCTACAATGCATTAAAATAAATCTAAAAGAAGAGGGTTCTAGCCCCTTAAATATCTAAAGCAAGAAAAGAAAATATTAAAAAAATGTACATTGCAAGAGAGTTCTAGCCTCTTGAAAGCAAACATTCATCTTCATTTTTATCTTTATCTTCATCTTCTAATAGAAGAAAAGAAAAATATGAAGAGGTGAAAAAAATTCTTTTATTAATTACAACAAAGTCACAATCTTAAAATGTCTTCTCAATTAAGAGTAACTCTCTTCTAATAATAAACTTCAACATGAGATTCATCATTATAATTAATAAAAACTTAATTTTTGAGGTTAAATCTTAATCTAATGATAGATATGAAGTTTATTTCTTACTATTTATGTTAGTAACATGATCATGATCATTAGAGATACTTTTAATTTTGTTTTTAACTTGTTAATCATGTCCTAATCATGTTTAAACCCTAGATTTATTATTAATTATGTTTTTATGTAAAAGAGAGATGTTAAACCCTAGGTTTGTAATACCTAAGTTCTGTAAACATGTTTAAATAATTTTTTATCTCTGTTAATTATGTAGAATTTATCATTTTCTTGGCATTATTCTTCTTTCTGTAAATCCCTACGTCTGATGGCTCTTAACTGGTCGAGGACACCGCGTGAGCAATTCTTGAATTAAATTTTCGCCTGTCTGGGGAAATGCAGGATTTGATCATTTGAATACCGTTTAGACTTTCTTTTATAACCATGTTGATGGTGACTTTAGGGAATTCGTCATCTTGGACAGTTGATCTTCTATTGCGGAATGTCTCGCGCTTAAGCTTCGACATTTGGTGAAAAGCCTCTGGAAGCACCGAGACTTTTTGGCGGGATGGCTTCTCGTTTTGGAGTAGTCACATTCGCATATTACTGCTCTAATAAGTCACATATAGAAATAATGAAGAATCATTTCTGCGACAATCCTTTTTTGAGTTTTGTTCAGCACCCCCAGCTTGATAGTACAACTCATCGGTATGATTACTGAAGAATTCTATCCGCCCTGTTGGTATGACCCCCAGGTATAACGATGTCTTTTGACGAACATGTCTTCTTTGAGGATGTAAAGCGTGTTGGCGTTCTCAGGCACAACTTGTTGTCAGCATTTGAGTGATCGCAAGGTCACGTCAGGAGTGCGATGTAGAAACCACCCCTTGCGGGTGCAGAGTCTGGAGTCCGTTACAAACTCCCAAGCGGGTAAAAATTAGGGTTTTCCCATCCTGGAGTGTTCTGACTTGATAGGAGGATATTTACGACTCCCAGTGTAAGAATCTATTTGGGGTTCATTCAGGCGACCCAAGCGTTTCTTGACTGGTTGAATCGCGTGAAGGTTTTGGAGATTCTTCCTTCGTTTATCGAAGTAAGAATTTGAAGCGAATATGCTTATCGATGTAAGATGTTCATTCTTCTAAAGGATCAAGTCAAAGCTTAGATCTCTAGGAATCGGCAAAAGCTTCTTGAGCGATGTTTCGTGAAGAATGAAGACTCTGCTCGCTTGCTCTAATTTCACCAAAAAGCTCAAGTCTCTCTGCCTTAATTGCTCTCCCTGCCTGGTTCCCTATCAATGATGACCTTAGGGGTATTTATAGCCTCCTTGGATGATATACTAAAGAAAATAACCGATCAGGCAACTGCCCCTTTGGCGCGCGCAAACCAGGGGTGACGCGGCTGAAGGTGACTTTGGCGCGGTAGCCATAGGTGATGCGGCTGAAGAAATTCCTTGCAGCGGTAGTCACCGCTGGCGGCGGTCAAGGAGTGGTTCCCGGCTTTAGTTTTGTAACCGCCCATCCCACGACTTTAAACTCGCTTAAATGTCACGATTTTCGTGAGTAGTGGGCGATGATTTTTCGCTCGGTAACTGCTTTCTCGCATATTTATAAGTAACCCCTAGCAATTAATAAACCATGTGGGGCCATACAAAACTCTCGAGAAAACTGTCAAAAAATAACGTTTCAGCTTCTTAGTGGGCGCGGCAAGTGGTCGGTGATGCGCATTGCCGGAGGTAAGTTACCACTGCATGTACCTCCCAGGTATTTTGGCTCTAACTTCTTTATCTGATATCCGGAATAAGATGATCCAAAGGATGCATATGGAAAGCTAATGAAGAATCTACAACTTTATCTTTTAAGCTTCTTCAAGATTTGGATTATATCATGGATTAAATATGCAATATATTTTCCGTGGCAGTCGCCACTGGACACTGGAGGCGCATCTCGCGAGACCGTTCGCGGCTGTCCTCGGGTATTTTTGGCTCTAACTTCCTCGTCCGATCTCAGAATGAGGTGATCCAAGATGCGTTGGAAAGGCTAAATAAGATATGCTACAACTTAACATAGGCGGCATGTCACTATGTTTACTTGTGACGTCACTCTCCACTGACGAGCCTATGCGCGTCAGTGTACACTGCCGCGCACATCTGAGGTAGTTTGCGTTGTCTCGAGTATTTTGGCTCTAACTCCCTCATACCGATCTCGGAATGAGGTGATCCAAGATGCGTTGGAAAGATAACGAAGATATCTACAACCTACCATAGGTGTGTCATTCTGTTTACTTGCACGTCACTGCTTCCAGCGTACCGCGCTATGCGCGTCAGTGTACACTACCGGCGCACCCTCTGAGGCAGTTTGCGTTGTCTCGAGTATTTTAGCTCTAACTCCCCTCGTTCGATCTCGGAATGAGGTGATCCAGATGAGTGGAAAGGCTAGAGAAGATATTCTACAACTTTCTCATAGTCACACTACCTTTGTTTGTGTGCTGCAACACCTTCCGTTCCGTGCCTAATACCTCAATGTTCCTTGTCACGGTTTCATATTGTTCGTTCTATGTTGTTTCACATGTTTCCTTTACTTCTTTTAGATTTGGGATGATCCTCTCTAACTAGATATGGACATTCATACCTACAGGTATTTTTAGACGCCTACAAACATAGTGTCCACATGATCCTCTTTAAATGAGTACTGCTTGGGTGCATTGCTGATTTGGTGCTTTGCCTTGTTTACAGGTGATGCCCGCGTGTTGGATCAGCAGCCAAAGTCTCCTTTCTTTGGATTGAGAGCATTGTTTTGGTCGCGTTGCTGTTATGGCTTTTGGTTGAGTAGCTCTTCAGCCGTCAGACCCAAGCAACGATTTCTTCAGCTTGTTCTCCTTACATAACTAATTGTCTCCGAGGAGCGAGCATTCCGGTGCTACCCTCATTTGAGTAAGGAGAGCTGGCGTCTGCAAGTTATGCCTATAATTTTCGACCAAAGTAGATTGGGTCATACCTGATGGGTATCGTAATGGCCATACATGAAATCTTTTAACATAAGTCTTGGATAGACTGCTCCCTTTCTCTGCTTGGTGGTGAGACGGGTTGGGACAAAATCTTTTGTATCATCCTCGAAAAATCTTACTAAGAAGAGCCTTTCCAGATCGACCACATTTTTGAATGGACGCCAGCATACAGTTTCATAAACCACTCGAAAGCAACACCCTTAAGGGTGGCCGATGACAATCTAGTCAGAATAGCAATGTTTACCACAATCTTTAGTCCTGTGTCTTGAAGTAGTAGATGTGTTGATTTGGCGACCTGTGTTGTCGAGAGGTTACAAGGTTGGAGCTTTAAACTTTGGCGGATAAGGAGCGTATCCCAATTCAATCAGGATAAGACCGTACTACTCCTTCTTTGCGAAGGCTCACTCCTATTAGCAATTGCGCTAAGACGAGCCTCTAATTCATCCATCATAGATGATAAGAGATTTTTCTCGCTTTTTGGGCTTCTTTCTTGTTTCGGAGGAGACCTATGTTTTGAGTTTCACGATCGCGAAATTCTCGTGTGCCTTTTTGTTTTCCCCTGAATGTTATTCTTCGGAAGATTCAGGCTTTTGACAGGCTTTTGACGCTTTCCGCAAAGAGCTGAGCCAACATATCGCTTTATTGGGAAGGGTCCTGCTATGTCTAGAGCCATGACATGATGTTCTCAACTCTCTTTGCTAAGTCACGTTGGCGTTTCCAGTCATAATAGGTGGCTTCCTCTGCTGCAAGCAAAAGAGCTTGAGGATTGAGAATCCGTAATTACTGAATGTTCATTCATCTGAAGTGATCCCCTTGCTAACCTTTGATAGTTAACAACGCGGGATAGCTCTTGTGGCGGTCCGAGTGTGCCGATATACCCATTCGAATTCATCATAGATTTCTCGAATATCGGAGAATGACTTCTCTAAACAAATGCATCATAATTAGAAACTGATGTCTTCCCTCTGCCGATCACATTGAACAATGGCTTTGGGATATTCAGTTTCAGAGATCTTCTTCTTGCGATGACGCTGTTGCTTGGAAGGCCTGGCGATATTTGTTAATGCGGTCAAATACCGATCACCGAGGCATGGATGCGCAATAGTGGCATTCTAAAAGGACTGTCAGAAATAAGTTGCTCACATTGACATGAGTGGCCTGCTTGTTTACCAGTCATTCTCTCGACACAATTCCCGAAATTAGAGACTTGGGATAAATTTATGGATGGAGGTGGGAACCCCCTGCCATTAGAGTGGCGGATTGGTTTTTTCTAACATGGATCCTCATCCATGGTCCTCTTTTTGAAATTCGACGGGCCACATCGCATTCATGAAGGTCACGTTCTGTTCGAATGACGTCAGACCGAGGTCTGTATTTTGTTGGTAAGGTGCAGTTCTGAGACTTTGCGTTCATGTTCTGGAACATGTTCCTGAGAGTCGTGTTATACTTTGGAAACGCTTCCCTGAAGGTTGCGTTTGCAATTTGGCAATGCATCCAGTAGGGTCACGTTTAGATATTGAAACGTGCCCCTGAAGGCTACATTTCGAACTTTGGGCATTTTTCTTGAGGTTCACTTAAGCTAAATTATACGAGGCTCGTATTTGGACGCATCAATCTGAAGCTTGCGTCCCAGATCAGGTGCGATGAGGCTTGTGAGCCGTATTTCTAGGATGCCTACTTGGTAGTCCGTCCCGCACTCGTGTTACATACAGAGATGCGATGAGACTAATGAGCCGTGTATACTGTTAGGATACTGACCGGGTAGCCCCTCTCACATGATAATACGATGAATCAGAATCTTACAAGAATTTGCATTAAGACAATTGTTGATAACATGAGTCTTTGGTGGATGTCAGTTATGTATATGACTCATTGCTGAGATATATGATTGATGTACTTTGCCCTTGAAAGTACGCGAGGTTATATGCTAATATTTATCTTATCTTCTCAGTGATAGTGGAAGATATTATAAATATGATATTATGAATGTCTTTACTTTCTGTATTGCTTTATTTTATTCGTAGGTTGGGATCAATGATTAGCAATTCATAATTTAAGATATATGGTATATACATGAGTATTTTCTTATTTGGATTATTAAGCTCGATGTACCAGTCTCATATTATGGGTTTCTAATTATTGGTTTCATTTAGATTGTTTATCTCTAGTTCGGTATTAATGTTTAGGCGTCTATAATTTGAGACATATGGTATATACATGAGGGTTTCCTTGTTTGGATTATTTTGCTTGACGTACTATGTCTCGTCTTGTAGGTGTCTAAATATTAACTCGATTAGATACAGAGAAAATAATCTAGATAGACTATGCTTAATAGGTAGAGCATCCACTTCATCTAGCAGCCTTTCCCCTGGGGGGGATGGACGTGATCTTGCTGTAGCGCCCTAACGCTCTTGTTGTTATTTTTTTATTTTAAAATTTCTTTTCAGGTAGCTCAAAGTTTTGGAGAGCTGTAATATGACATAGTTTTTGTATACCTCACCGTCGCATGAGTTATTAGTAGAGACTCCACAGTGGATTTATGTTTCCATTCAGTTATTTGAGTTGTATTTCATTTTGTAAAAGCTATGAGCCTTAGTTACATTTCTAGTTGATTCATGTCGAGATATTTTACATTATTTCAAAGATCAGGTGTTTAGAGTTTTATTCATTTGAGACATGGTTTTATTTATGAGATTTATTCTTCTATACAAAAATACCAACTGTGCTTAGGAGTCGAAGTCATATTATAATTGTGAGTGTCGTTTAAATAAAAATATTCCTTTCCTAAAGTAGTGGTTGGTGATTTCTTTAAGGGATTGACCAAGATGAAGCTTGTACAATTACATGAACCTTTCCAGGTAAATAAAAATGCTAAGAGGCATGATGACGGATGATATTGCAAGTATCATGGCATGCTGGGGACACTTCAGTAGAGTTTTTTGTCTTTAAAGATAAAGTTCAAGAAATAATTGATGATGTAACCATTGATCCTGTATTGTTTAAAAATTTCAAGAAAGAAAAACAATCTGTGAATATGGTGTCTATTAGTTAAGTAGAGGAAGAAGATTTGTCTGAGTGCATAGACTCTTGAATAGTATCAATCTATGCAGTTCCTTACATACCACCATCATATTGCATTATAGATGATTCCTCATCACTAGTGACTCCCTTAAGGGTGCCACATTATACAATCTATATGAAAGAATTGATGTCCCCTTTAACTCCACCAACTGTAATGAAGAGGAAGAGTAGAAATCCAATGTCATTTTCTTTCCTCACATGTTTAGCAAAGTAATCTCCACCATCTTACTTAAAGAAGAGCATGTTTACTGAGGGTACAGAACTAGTAGGTGTTATGGTGTTCACTCACCCAAGATACGAGCATTTGCAAAATGATACAATAAGAGTCCTAGCAAAATAACCTCAAACCCACTTAAGTGGCCCAACCCAGCAGAGGTCTTGACCCCGACGACTCATTAAGTCTACATTCTTTCATGTCGACACAAAAGGCGGGATCAGTCGACCCTATCACTGAGGATGACCAACTTAGGGCACTCGACCCCTCACTGGGCAATTCTCGGAGACAACTTGAGGGATATTCCCTACTGTCAGCTAAGTTGAGGACTCGACCCCGGCCTCAAGCCTCTCCCCAGAGCCTATGTTAACATTTTAGTCCACATATGACAAACCTTATCCAGATTTTAGCCTAATGGTCTCCATGACTTTTCAGCTGCCCGCGTGCCTTCTGCCACGCTCTCAATCACTTTTCGAAAAATGCGGAGACACCCTCTCTCATGCCGAAGTGACCTCCCCTTCGGTCGCCAGCCGACACATGTAAAGGAGGGATGATTTAGTATGTCAGCGTGCCTCCTGCCACGCTCTTAATCACTTCCCAGAAACTATAGAGACACCCTCTCTCATGCTGAAGTGACTTTCCCTCCAGTCGCCAGCCGATACATATAGAGAAAAGGATGACTCACCTTTCAGCTCATACTTTGTCACCGCCATTTGCATGGCCGAAGTGATCAATCTGCCCTTGGCATCCCCTATAAATACAGATGCTATTCGCCATAGCCAGATGTTCGCAATCTAAAAACCCCTAAAGCACACACTTCACAAAAACAAGAACACACAGTTCTTCTCTGACCCCACTCAAGTTCATCAACTGACTTGATTGTCAGAGGTATCATGGGAGAACTCATCCCTGCCCTCTTACGACTCTTTGTGTGCAGATTGCTTGGCCATCCTAATTCCAGAATTAGGCATAAAGTCGAAGAAGAAAGCGACCCCCTTTTCTTTTATAAACTCCATGACTTTAATTGGCAGTGTGATATTTAGTATCAATAGTTTGGCGCCTATTGAGGGGTCCCCTTTTCTTTTTTGAGAAGACATGCCAAGTTCTGAATAAGGGTTTAATTCTACCCACCCTGAAGAACAACATCGGAGTTGCACCATCCAAGCTAAATAAAGTCAGGAGTTGTATCATTCAAGCTAAGGAGTGTTAGATTTGGCTAAGAGGAACCAACATAGGTATAGTCCTCGAAGGCCTCAACGACTTATCTAGGGAGTGTTTGCCAAGCACACTATCTGGTAGATGGTAGAATGACCTTCAGCCCCTCTAAAAACCCTCCATAAGAAGACACACCATAAGGGTGATTGTCTTTCTTGAAAAGCAACCCTGGCTTCTAATCGCAATCACATAATAACTTTAGTTTTAATATAGGATCTGATCAAGATAAATATCACTTAAGCTCCAACTGGCACTAGCTCATATGAGCATAGGAGTAATGATTAAGCCTGTGATAGGTGCATTGGACCATGAGGACATTTTGAAGGAAACTCCCATGTATCAAGGATGAGATTGTGGGAAAAGCTTAACACTTATCAGCTGATTGTCTTCTCACGAAGAATGACATTGGCCCTTCAATTGACACCTGTACCACTAAAGTTGCCTAAGCTCTGATGGTCGAAGCATGCAATCTGCATGATCCCCATAAGAAAGAGTTCTCCATTCACAGCATGGTCTAGCCCCTAGTGCTTCCGAAGCTCATTCGAGAAAACTGCTACAGTTTGTCATTTCCAGGGAGTACAATACTGGCTGGTGGATTCTATCTCCATGAGAATTTCTACCACAAAAGGTACCATGTAGCTTCTGGTCGTGCCCCCAACCCTCGCGAACCTGACTTAGAAAATGCCATTCAACATGATTCGTGGCGTCTGGTCAGTTCCTTTTGCTAAAAGCAGGCATGTCAACCATCCGCCTTCAAGGCCTTACTGAAGATTCAGACTCAAAAAGAACATTAGCTGATGAGATGTCAAATAGAGTTTTGACTCATCTTCATCTATTATTGAGTAGTACGCTATAAAAAAAGCAAGCAAAATCCAACTAAAGAGCTTTTATACTGGTAGCCTCATCTGTTACAAAACTGCCTTTGAAACAGAGACAAAGCAAGATCACAAGTGGTTCAATCCCTTTTGAGCATCAGATGCCTACAATGGATATTTTTCATGATCATGTAAATTTTAGAACTGGTGAAATCTTATTAAATATGAATTAACTCTTATCTCGTAGGGATTAAGGCTTCATTATGGCTGAAGACCTAGTCGACTCCCTCGAGCCTAGGCATTTGACTTCCGAGTCGGATTTTCAAGCCCTTGGTACCTTATCAAGAATAAATCCAAGGCACAACCTTTTGGCCGACTCCCACATTCGTCTCTTAGCCTTAGGGGAAGGAAAGACCTAGTCGACTCTCTTGAGTCTAGGCGTTTGACTTCCGAGTCAAATTTTCAAGCCCTTGGTACCTTATCAGGAATAAACCCAATGCACAACCTTTTGGCTGACTCCCACAGTCGTCTCTAGGGCTTAGGAGAATGAAAGACCTAGTCAACTCTCTCGAGCCTAGGCGTTCGACTTCCAAGTTAGATTTTAAGCCCTTAGTACCTTATCAGGAATAAACTCAAGGCACAACCTTTTGGCCGACTCCCACAGTCGTCTCTCGGCCTTAGGGGAAGGAAAGACCTAGTCGACTCTCTCAAGCCTAGGCGTTCGACTTCTGAGTCAAATTTTCGAGCCATTGGTACCTTATCAGGAATAAACCCAAGGTACAACCCTATGGTCAACTCCCACAGCCGCCATTCGACCATATGTGGATTATGAAGATCTAGGCATCTACGTAAGACCTAGACACCCAACCTCAGGATTGTCATTCTGCCAAAAAAAAGGTATTCATAAGCCTAAAATATGAATATTAAGTGTATGACCAATATTTAATTGATCTAAAAACTTAAGCAGTCATCTGTCAAGTTCTGGTCAATTAAACGCTCAGCCAAATTAAGGCATCAGGTGAACTAGTTGTCATAAGTCTCCAGCACAGGTCGACACATTATAATTAACTCACTTCAGCTAACATTTCAGACAAGAACAAAGCTACAAAGCTACAAAGCTAAAAGAATATAAACAATGAAAGCAAGCTCAAGAATGGAGACAAAAGTTAATTTTCATTCAATAAGAGTAAACTTCATTACAAACTTCTCTACAAAAAAAGAAGAGATATGCAGGTCTTCAAAGCTCTTGACCAGATTCGGGAGTTGGACTTGACGGTCTCCTATTGGTAGCAGTTGCAGAAGATTCCCTAGGGGCCCTAGCAACATGCTCGACCTTATCGTAACTCATTAATAAATCCAACCCGCCTCCACTTTTCTCGACATCTTTCAACAAATTAAGACAGCAGGAGACGCAGGAAGGATAAAAGTGATCTAGAGTAGGATGAGAGTTGCGAGGCACAAGAGAAGTGAAGTAGTCGACCTCGACCTTACATGCTAAGGCCACCTCGGCTTTCCCTATAGGACCATGACGCCAGTCTTCGACCACCTTCTTTTTATGCTGCTCTGAATCTAGATGAACGAGTTTGTTCTCCAGTTTTTGGACAAGGACCATGGATGCCCGAAGCTTTGATTGCACCTCTTCAAAGTCCATCCTCATCTTCTCAAGAGATAGGTGACTTGATTGAGCCTTTGTCTTAGCCATCATCCTGCGATGCTTTTCGGACTCCACCTACGCATGTAGATGAACCATCTCCCTTTAAAGATCCTCGATGGTTCCCACTTGCTTGGAGAACTAGATTCGAAAGCTCTTGAGGAGCTCTTCCTTCTCATCCAGACTCCGGTGCCAAGCATCTTCTTTGTGAGCTAACTCGGCCTCCAAGACAGTGATCCTTTTCTCTACCTCTTCCTTGGCCGACTTCTCCTTAGTCAGCCCTGCTTGGCATTCCAGGGAACGCTCAAGTCAATTGAATAGGACGTGCTCCAGCAAAGTCCTCCGAGCCAAACAAGCCTGGAGAGCTTGGTGTATGCCAACACTTAGCATATCCTCCAAAATTCTCCTGTCAGCATCATTCTCCATCTGGTATGACGAAGTTTTAGCTCTCCCCTCAACGTCATCATCCACCTCAATCAGCTCCCTGTCAGGACGACGAGACTCCTCAGGAATAGTATTAGAGCCGACGACATTCTCCTTGACCGCTAGCATCGTTGTCTCCCTACCAGGAGAAGACTCGTCTATCCGCTCCACATTTTCTAAGCGGTTAAGCTGATTTACCCACGGACCCATCACAATTAGTTGGGGCTCCACAATCGGTCTGATTGGATGCTGTCTCTCGACCATTGTCCTCCTCCTCAGTTCAGAGACAATTTTAGTGGCTTGAGGCATCAAGACAGCCACCTCCTCAGCACTGAAGACCCTCCTCAACTTTTTATGGTGCCTAGCAGTAGAACTCAACCCATCGGTCCTTACATTCTTCTTGCGACTTTCTGCTAATAGAGGAATATGGCTCGTCCTTGCCTGGAAGCCAGGGGAAACAAGATCATGGATATGCCTGTCTTTTAGAGAGACACATAATCAAATAGAGCATCACTCTCTCATGGTCTGACATAAGAACAGTCCTTTTTCAGATCCACCATCTCGGAATCACTAAGGGTGACTAGCCTCAAAGCATCTTCATTCTCCTCCGACCAGCCCGAGAAGGCGAAGACGTTGTCGCCACCATAGACCCACATGAATCGCCTCCTCTAGTCCTCATCTAACTCCAAAGAATTTGAGACAAGCTGGAACTCACCAGGATAGTGGTAGAAGTAATGCAAGTCCTTCTCAGCCGACCCTACGCTGATTAAATGCCCAAACAATGTCAAGCTTGGATGGACTCCAATACGGTGGCAAATGATGATGAAAGCCACAAGAACCCCTACTATGTTCGGATAGAACTGGGAAGGGGAAAGTCCTAGAGCAGCATGCACCTTCTTGATAAAAGGGTGTAAGGGCAGTCGTAATCCATGCTCCAAGTAGGCTAGGTATAGCGGCACTCGACCCTCATCATGGCAATATACTGGCTTGCTCATCCCTGGCGCCGCTAATGTGAGAGTCCGAGGGATATTGTATTGATCATACAACCCCACCATATTATCCATATGGACATTCGAGCGGATAAGTAGAAGAATAGCGAGTCTCCCCTCACTATAGTCAGAGTTTAAAACTTGAGAGGCCATGGAAGACTTTTTCTTTAAAAAGCTTGGAGGAATATCAGGAATTTGTCAGAGTGAAAGTTTGTAAAAAAATTATCTTAACATTAAGAGACCATTTATAAGCTTTCAAGGAAGAGTATAGAAGAATTTCAAAGGACGCGGTGATTTTCGAAGCAACCATGCCTGATTCACTTCGGAATCTAAAGCAGTTCACTCGAAACACGAAGCGCCACCCTCATTTAATGCCCCACGTCCCAATACTCAAAAAGCAGAAGATCCTCTATTATATCCATGACACTTCATCTCCTAAAAAAATGGTTCAGATCTTTGATAACGTCAGCCATGAGAAGCGGATGCATCGATAAAGTCAGACACGTCTCTAAGATAAAGACTTCTCATTTTTTCGTCCCCAACAGGCTTGTATTGATCAGAGCATATCTTATTTCCCTCGGAGCCGAATAAAAGTCGACTCCAAGCAAAAATGGTCAGCTGTTATGGTGTTCACTCACCCAAGATACAGACATTTGCAAAATGATACAATAAGAGTCCTAGCAAAATAACCTCAAACCCACTTAAGTGACTCAAGCCCAACAGAGGTCTCGATCCCGCCGACTCATCAAGTCGACATTCTTTGATGTCGACACAAAAGGTGGGATCACTCGACCCTATCGTCGAGGACGACCCACTTAGGGCACTCGACCCCTCACTGGGCAATTCCCGGAGACGACTTGAGGGACATTCCCTACTGTCGGCTAAGTTGAGGACTCAACCCGGCCTCAAGCCTCTCCCCTAGAGCCTATGTTAACATTTTAGTCTACATCGAACAAACCTTATCCAGATTTTAGCCTAATAGTCTCCATGATTTGCCAGCTGCCCACGTGTCTTCTGCCACGTTCTTAATAACTTTTTGAAAAAATACGGAGACACCCTCTCCCATGCCGAAGTGACCTCCCCTCCAGTAGAAGTCTTAAATATCGAATTCACTAATGAAGACTTTCTGTTGAGCTCCAAGCTTTATAATCAGCCTTTATTAGTCACAGGTGATTTAGAAGATACACTAATTAATCGAATTATGTTAGATTGTGGGTATGCTGTAAATTTATTCACTTCGAGAATATTAACAAGGATGGGATATACTATAAGAAATCTTGCAATAAGCAACATCGTCATTCAAAGATTTAATCAAACGAGGCAACAAGGTCTGGGAACTATGTGTTTGTCCTTAAGATTTCAAGGATGGATTTCTACTCCTCTCTTTCATGTGGTTGAAGCATTCACATCTTATAATCAAATTAGACTTAACATGAAACTAGACCTAACATGAAATGCTATTAGACTTAACATGAACTGAATTTAGACTTAACATAAATCAAGTTGGACTTAACATGAAATTAGACTTAACATGAACTGTTATTAGACTTAACATGAACTGAATTTAGATTTAACACGAATCAAGTTGGATTTAACATGAAATTAGACTTAAAAGGAATTAAATTAGATTTAACAATAATCAAATTGGCCTTTATATGAAGTAAAATTAGACTTAACATGAAATTAGACTTAAAATAATTAAAAATAGACTTAACATGATTCATGTTAAGTCCAATTCAACTAATTTTTAGACTTAAAATAAGTTGAATTAGACATAACATGATTTAAATTAGATTTAAAAGGAATTAAATTAGATTTAATATGAATTAAATTGGACTTAAAATAAAATTAGACTTAAAACAAGTTGAATTAGACTTAACATGAATTAAATTAGACTTAAAATGATTTAAATTAGACGTAACAAGATTCAAATTAAAATTAAAACAATTTAAATTAGCCTTAAAATAATTTAAACTGGACATAACACGAACTAAACTGGACTTAACACGAACCAAACTGGATTTAATACGAATCAAATTGGACCTAACATGAACTGGACTGGACTTAACATGAACTAAATTAGACTTAACACTAAATTGGATTAAAATTAGACTTAAAAGGAATTAAATTAAATTTATTCGGTTCATGTAAGTCTAATTTAATTTCTTTTAAGTCTAATTTCATATTAAGTCCAATTAAATTAGACTTAAAACAAGTTGAATTAGACATAACATGATTATTAGACTTAAAATGAATTAAATTAGACTTAATATGAATTACATTGGATTTAACATGAAATTAGACTTAAAGCAATTTGAATTAGACTTAACATGAATTAAATTAGACTTGAAACAAGTTGAATTAGACATAACATGATTTAAATTAGACTTAAAAAAAATAAAATTAGACTTAACATGAACCGAATTAGACTTAACATGAAATAGACTTTCATGTTAAGTCTAATTCGGTCATGTTAAGTCTAATTTAATCCGGTTCATGTTAAGTCTAATTCGGTTCGTATTAAATCTAATTCAACTTAGTTTTAGACTTAACATGAAAGAATAGAGGAGATAATAACATTTTGGGGTTTTTTTTTACTTTTTATTCTCTATCTATATGCATAATTGGTAGGTAATAATTGCTAAAAGAAGGCTGCAGAACATAGATCTCGAATTTAAGGACTGAACCACATGAGAAAAAAAATTAAAGGAGCTGAAGCATATGAAGATTTTGCTTTTGGGGCTTTGACACAAATTTTCCTTTGTTTTAACATTATCAATTTTTCAAACATACTCCATCTTAAACGAACATAGATGCATCACCGAGCTCACTAAAATAAATGAAGATCCAACAACAAGTAGAATGTTTATTTTGATTTGTAGCTAGGAAGGCTTTAGGTTGTAAGCTTGTTGAAAAAGGACGTTACATGCGGGGGGTGAAAAAAATCCTGCTATAAAATATCAAAGGCCTGAATTTATGAAATATTATACTCATTCAATTTCAGAAGTTTTATCTTCTGTTGTTAACAAAGTGACAAGTAAGACAATCTTCACCGTCCATTCTCAAAACGTGCCAAAGTGTCAAATCTCATACCTACACGTGTCCTCTTCACCAACCTGCCATATAATTTCTAGCGGGAAAATTCCACTCCGTCCTTATTTATTTATTTTCCTAAAAAAAAAAAATCCCCAAAACAAAGCCATAAACAACAGTAAGAAATCCCTTCATCATCTCTAATCCGGCGGTCCCCAACCCCACATCTCGACCCCTATGAATTCTGGCCGCACGATCCGAACAACAAATCTCTACCGTCAAAGCTACCTGAACGAAATCCGACCGTAGAATAATCGAATTTGATTTTCAAAACCAGAGAGGGAGAGAGAGAGAGAGCAGAAAGAGGAAACCCATTAGCTTCTTCCCTCTCGCTTCCCCTCTTCCTTCTCGAAATTTAACCCAAATCCCTTCTTAATCCTCTCGTAAATCTTTTCTTAATCCTTCACATAACTTATTGAATTGGGTGTCCAGTATTGGATTTGTCTTCAGCATCGAGATCTCTTTGTTCTTTGCCGTGTTCCGATCTGAGGAGCTTTGAGATTGTTGCGAGCTCAGTTGGGTTTAAAAGGAGGGAAATTTTGTAATAGATTTGCTTATTGTATTCGTTTAGTTCATTTTGTTCATTTCCTCGATTTGAGAAGAGAAGGGAAGAGGAGTGAAATTGGACGGCTCTGATGGAGCAAGGGACTTCATCGGGGCCGTCGGATTTCGCGCCGAAGAAGCTCGTTCGGCAGCTCGATTTCACTACTTCGTACGGCCGCGGAGGGCCGCCGGCGATGGCGGCAGAGGCGGCGGCGGCGGCGGCGGACCCGCAGCCAGCAGCAGCTGCTACGCCTCCTGCTGCTTCCAATATCGCGGCCTTCGGTTCCAATCTCAGTGTGAGTGTTTCTTTGCTCCAATTTGGTCTTCGAAGTCTGTTGAAGTTCAAATCTTTATTAGGTTTCTGGTTTATTTTTGATGGTTTGTTGTTTGGATGCTGGATTATTGTTACTTATGTGGGTTTGGTTTTAGTCTTGCTTCAGTTATATTGGGTATGTGATTTTCTTTCTTTCCAGTTTTGGTTATTTTTGGATATGAATTGAAATTTCTTTGAAAATAAGGCGTCACTTTTATTTCTTAAAATCCATCAATTTGACGGGGGTTATTTGAATACCTTACGCACTCTATCCTACCGAAGTAAAAAGGTGTGAAAATTTTAAATTTACGAATCCGAAGTGCTATTTAGTTCCTCATGCTGGATTTAAATGCTGAGATGAGTGGGTAGAGAATAGAAAAAACCCTAATTGTTGTTTATTGAGAAACAAGAGAGATATATATAGCCATACAAATAGGATTAAGGTTAACGGGTAACAGCCCATTAACCCAATACCCAATACTTAACTTAACACTCCCCCTCAAGCTGGAGCATAGATGTCTACCATGGCCAGCTTGTCACATATAGTAAAGAACATATTTGAAGAAGTAGCCTTTGTAAGAATATCAGCAAGTTGTTGTGAGGACGGAGTGAATATGAGAGATACTATCTTCTTCTCCCAAGCATCTCTGACAAAATTACAGTCAACTTCAATATGTTTTGTCCTCTCATGAAACACAGGATTCTGTGCAATATAAATGGCAGACTGGTTGTCACAATGCATTGGCATGGGTCTAGGCTGAACAAAACCAAGCTCTGTCATAAACTTTCTTAGCCACACCATCTCACAAGCAGTGTGAGTCATTGCTCTATATTCGGCCTCTGCACTAGATCGTGATACTACATCATGTTTCTTGCTTCTCCAAGTCACAAGATTACCTCCAACAAAAGTACAAAATCCTGAGGTTAACTTTCGATCTCCCATGTCTCATGCGTAGCCAGCATCAGAGAAAGCCGAAATGTGAGTATGCCCATGCTTCTTATATAACAATCCCTTGTCAAGACAATTTTTGACATATGCCAAAATCTTCAGAGCTGCTGTCCAATGAACCTCTCTAGGTTTGTGCATAAACCTGCTCAGTACACCTACTGTAAAAATAATATCAGGTCTGGTAACTGTTAAATATATTAGCTTCCCAATTAGTCTCCTATATCGTCCAGCATCATCTAGGAGAGAGGTATCATCACGCCACAAATCAACATTTACCTCCATTGGAGTGCTTGCAGGTTTGCATTCCAAGAGACCTGCTTCTTCTAGTAAATCTAGCACATACTTCCTTTGGGACAACAACAGGCCATGTTTTTAATATGCAACTTCAATCCCAAGAAAAAACTTTGGCTTTCCCATGTTCTTAGTGATAAAATGACGGTTTAGATACTCCTTAGTCTCAGTTAAGGCAATAGAGTCACTTCTAGTCAGCAGAATATCATCAATATATACGGCTAAAATAACCAAACCAGTTGTTGTGCGTCGAAAAAAGACAGAGTGATCAGACTGACAACGTTGGAAACCAACATTAGAAATAACCTTGCTGAACTTATCAAACCAAGCTCGAGGACTCTGCTTTAACCCATAGATGACCTTTCTCAACCTACAGATAATTTTCTTCCCCTGAGCAACATACCCAGGAGGTTGCTCCATATAAATCTCCTCGTCCAAATCACCATAAAGGAAAGCATTCTTCACATCTAGTTGGTGCATCGCCCAATTCATATTAACAGCCTAAGAGAAAAGAATTCTGATGGAGTTGAGACGAGCAACGGGAGAAAATATTTCAAAATAGTCGACGCCATATGTCTGCGTATAACCTTTAGCAATCAGGCGAGCTTTATAACGGTCAACAGACCCATTGGGACGATATTTTAGGGTATACACCCATCTGCAACCAACCACAGTCGCTCTAGTAGGAAGAGAAACCAAGTCCCAAGTCCCTCTAGAAAGTAGTGCATTCATTTCCTAATCCATGGCCTGCTTCCAAGCTGGTACTAACATAGCTTCCTCATATGACCTAGGTATAGATATAGTGGACAAGGACAAGACAAACTGATGAAAAGATGGGTTGAGACGGTCATAAGAGACAAAAAGAGATATAGGATATTTCGGGCAAGACCGTTTACCTTTTCGAAGAGCAATAGGGATATCCAAGTCAGAAGGAATAGAGGTCTCAACATGAGATGGACCGACAGCTAGAGATGAAGGTTCCGCAGTAGCAGATTCAGGGGCATGTACTTTTGGACGGCGAGAGTATGTCAGTAGAGGCTTCGGTGCAGGAGCGACAGGAGCAGGTAATGGAATAGTAGTAGGAGCAGAAGAAGGTAGTGGTACCTGTGGACAACCAATAGTAGTAGAACCAGACAAAAAATATGGGACATACTCAAAAAAGGTAACATCAGCAGACACAAAATATTTCCTGTGATAACACCTATATCCTTTTTGAGTACGAGAGTATCCAACAAAAACACATTTGATGGATCTAGATGACAACTTATCCAAACCAGCAGTTAAATCCTGAACAAAACACGTAGAACCAAAGACACGGGGAATCACAAAGAATTATTTTTTATCAGGATAAAGACAATTGAATGGTATTAAACCATCAAGGACAGAGGAAGGCATGCGATTAATCAAATAATTTGTAGTGAGAACAGCATCAGACCACAAATACTTTGGAATATTCATATGTATCATCAGTGTTCTAGCAACATCTAGAATATGCCTATGCTTTCTCTTAGCAACTCTATTTTATTGTGAAGTGTGAGAGCAAGAAGTCTGATGAATAATGCCATTAAGAGCACAAAATTTTGAAACATCACTTTTCATATATTCCAAAGCATTATCAGTACGAAGAATACGAACAAAAGTAGAGAACTGAGTTTTTATTTCATTATAAAAGAGTTCAATAACGTGCGAGACCTCTGACCTCTCTTTTAACAGATAAAGCCACGTCATGCGAGAGAAATCATCAATAAAGATAATAAAATATCGAAAACCTTGCACAGAGGGAACACGATAAGGACCCCAGATATCGGAATGAACCAACTCAAAAGCAAAACTACTACGTTTATCGACTCGACTTTGAAAAGTAGCACGATGATGCTTACCCAGTTCACATGACTCACAACCTAAAAAGGAAATAGATGGCTGAACAGAAACTACCGATCTAAGTTTTTATAGTGAAGGATGACCCAGACGCCAGTGCCACAATAAAGTGGAGTCAGACTGTGATGCAATAAGGCCAGCTTCTAGCACACTGTCGTCCAAATAATACATACCTCCTCTCTCATGCCCCGAACCAATCTTCATCCCAGTTGCTAGGTCCTGAAAAACACAATAAGATAGAAAGAATGTGACTTTACAATTATTTTGTTTTGTAAACTTGCTAATGGATAATAGGCTAACAGGGAATTTAGGAACATATAACACATAATTATTTTGTTTTGTAAACTTGCTAATGGATAATAGGCTAACAGGGAATTTAGGAACATATAACACATCAGTTAGTTTTAAAGAGGAAGTAGCATGAACTACTCCATCACCACGAACTGGAGAAAGAGTACCATCAGCAATGCGGATAGAAAGAAACTTATCAGAAAGATGTAAAGATACAAAGTGATCATTTATACCTGTCATATGAGATGAGGCTTCAGAATCTAGTACCCAGGGTTTGTGAGAAGAAGCTATGTAAGCATCCATACCTGAAGAGGATGCATGAGTAGCAGAATGAATGTTCTGAGAGAGTTCTAGCTGGCGTAACCTCTCATAATCTGCCTGAGAAATCTGAACAATAGGAGCAGTAACAGCTGGACCACCAGAAGTAGTAGCAGAAATAGATGAGTTAGTTGACTCTGTATCAGCTACCTGGGCCCACTGAGGACGACCAAACTTCTCCCAACACTTCTCAGAAATATGATTGATTCTCCCACAATGACCACACTGTCGTGAGCCCTTATCAGATTCACCTTGCCTCCTACCAAAGGAGTCACGTCCTCCCCCTGAATCACGACCACGACCACGACCGCGGCCTCTGTCTCAATTAGAGAACATGGCAGATGATTCATCGTAGGTGGAGATGGTGCAGTAGTATCAGAAGTAACATCAGTAGAGACCTGCATGACTCTGGAGAATGTAGCAGTCAGTGAGGGAATTGTATCTCCACCCAATATCTGTCCCCTCACCTGGGACTGTAAATTAGGGTTCAACCTAGAAAGAAATTTGGATACTGCCAGATCACGACGATACCTTAATAGCGTCGTTGCATCAACTACTGCAGGCTGATGCATCTCTAGTTCGTCTATCAGTCCCTTCAATTCACCAAAGAATTTCGGAACTGACTTATCTCCCTGTTTGAGCGCAAACAGTCGCTCATAAATTTCAAATACACGGGAAACATTCTTCTCGTTCCCGTACATAATCTTTAGGCTGTCCCACATCTCTTTCTCAGTGGTTAAAAACATAACGCTGCTACTGATCTGTGCTTTCATACTGTTGATAAGCCAAGTCATAACACAATAATCATATGATAGCCATGTAGTGTAGGTGGAATTTGAGGTGGATGGTGGAGATGCCAGAAGATGTGGGAGTTTGCTCTGAGCGCCAATGAAGATGCGAAAAGCTTGCGCCCATAACAGATAGTTTGTATCATTCAATTTGATTGTAGTCCCCAAGACTACCTTAGGCGCAGAGGTCTCTCCAGCAACAACAGGAGTAGTTGAAGAGGAAATATCCGACATCGAAGTAGTAGTTATTTTTGCGTAACAATAGTAGATAGATAGTAGTCAAATAGGCAGTGCAGTAGTAGAGATAGTATTCAAAATAGGCAGTGCATATAGTAGGCATGTAGTAGTCAAATAGGCAGTGCAACAATAGGCATACGAGGTAGAGTAGTAGGTAGTCACGTCCTCACGTCGTGGAGATGATATCACCTGAGGGAGAGAGCCCTGACTTCTGTTTGCACAAAGGCTCCAGTCAAAGTCTATATTCTCGTTTCTCGAATGAAACAAGAATAGAAGTGAAATTCTCGTTTCTCGAAGAAAACAAGAATAGAAGTGAAAGATCTCAACGATGTGAGATAGACACTCTTCCTCTCATCAGTTTTATGACTGAAATCTCGAGGGATACAATCGTCCTCTCATCAGTTCGAAGACTGAGATGTCGAGGGAATAGGCACTGTAGCGGCGGGGGCACTGTAGCACGCGGCAAGGAGAAGAGGCGGCGACGGCTAGAGTTTTTGAATGAGGATTTGTGACGGCTAGGGTTTCATGTTCTGATACCATGTAGAGAATAGAGAAAACCCTAATTATTGTTTATTGAGAAACAAGAGAGATATATATAGCCATACAAATAGGGTTAAGGTTAACGGGTAACAGCCCATTAACCCAATACCCAATACTTAACTTAACAGAATGAATTATCTTTTATTTTTAAAATCATTGTGTTATATTTTAAATGTTGAGATGAATGTATTATCTTTTATTTTTAAATGCTGAGATGAATGTATTATCTTTTATTTTTAAATGCGGAGATGGATTTAAATGCTGAGATGAATGAATTATCTTTTATTTTTAAAACAATTGTGCTATATTTCACTTGGATGGTTTAGATTTTACTTTTGTTAATTTTTGTGCGCTTGGTTTTTGTCATGCTTGAAGTTGCAAATTACGGTTTTTTAAAATTTAGGAATTTGACGTGCTATTTTAGTTCCTTATGCTGAATTTAAATGCAGATATAAAGGAGTTATCTTTGATCGTCAAATTCTCTAGGATGAATTGGGTTTTACTTCTGAACCGGCGTTCCCTCCATCCTCTTGCTTTCTATTAGTTTTTCAAAAAAGGAAAAAGTTCTGACTAATATGTACTGCTTCGCTTATTTAATAACTCCTGCTTAGTTGGAGAAGAGAGATGATCTAATTTCAAGTTCTTATTTATCTCTAGCTTTAGAATCTAAAATATACTCAGATTCATAACTGACAGCCAAAGTCATTAAGTGACAAAATTCATGGTTGTTCCTGGTTACCCACCAAATTTTGTTGGTGCCAAGCTGCATATTTGGAATGTTTCTTTAGATCCATGGACTGATAAATGCTTAACTTTTTTCCCATCCCCTCCTACAACTCCCTGCTTCTTGCCATATTAAGCCAGTAACAGCTAATTGAACTGTACATCTAAATTTAAGAAAATGACAGTTCATTTTATTTTTAGCATATTCAGTCACATGTATATGGTGCATAGCCACAATATTTAGTGAACTTATAGATAGTTAGCTTATAAATAGACAAAATTTCACATTATTTTTGCGAATCAAGACATCTTTAAAGTAAGAATATAAAGTAATATCAATGCTAAGAATATAAATGCAACTCTTATCATCTCCTTGTCCTTTTTAATTCCAGGAAGCCTGAGTCTCCAAAATCACGTCCAAGGGCTATATTTGAAGTGAAAGATGGTACTCCAACAAGGAAAAAAAATTGTAACTGCAAACATTCGAGATGCTTGAAGCTGTATGTGTTACGCCTTTTTTAGTGTTTACATTGTTTATTTATGCTGTGATTTTGGTTTTAAATTAATCAGCCATTAATTGTTATATTCATTCACATTTTCATATGCATGAAATTGAGTTCTATATATTCGACTATTACTTTAATGGTTGGATCACCTGCATAGAAAATTCTATGTAAACATCAAGACCATTTATAGATAAGAAGAATGCAGTGAATCTAACCCATTTCTGTAACATATTTCCCTTGCAATGACTGCTATTGGACTTTATCTTGCTTGGCAAAAGTAGCGATCATGATAAATGCAGGTGTTGTTGGTGAACACTAAGCAGTTGGTTTTGTATTGTTTTGCATGATACATCTTGTACAATTATTATACTATTGATGGCCGTATCTCAGATAAAATCAGTCCAAGCTTCAGATACTGGTCCTATTTTCAGATTCTGCAAGATGTTTAATTTTTAAAACCTTCATCTTCATGTGCACCTGCCACTCTTAGTCATCTTATTGCCAAAAGATCTATTATCTATTATAGAGAAGAGTTCGGATTTTTGTAAAATATAGTAACTGTAGATTGTCTTTCTGTTTGATATGTAATTGTAAATAGAGGATAAAAGAGGAAAGCCCACATCCATCCCCATCACTCAAACAAGATTCAGATTGTATAATAGGATAATAACTAGTGTGCACCCCGTGCAAAGCACGACCTCCATTTTTTTATTTCCACTATAGTAATTCTGTATTTAAATACAGTTTTTGTAAGTGATACAGTATTTTTTTAAAATGCCACAGTATCACGGTTGAGCTACAGTAATACTTCTACATGAAAGTTTTTAAATAATACAATTCTCGCCTGTGCTACAGTAATTTAGTGTAGCACGAATAGTGTTTTTGGAACCCCATGCATGCTCTACAGTAATAATGCTGCAGCAATTTAATTAAGTATTTACTGTAGCATGAATAATGTATCTTGGATCCTCCCATTATTATAGAGGAATAGATGGGATTTACATGTGTATCTGTCATATAAGCGATCTCATCCTTTGAAATTCCAAAAGTTAGTTATCCTTGAATACAGAATCTAACTGGATAGTATTTCAACTAACAATTATAAGATACGGAGTTTTCCTTTCCCAACCATACTTTGGTGTTATGGCCTTTAAAGATAATAGTATTCTCATGAACCATATGGCATATTGTTATTTCCAGTTCAGACATGCATATTAGATTCATACATGGAGATTCCAGTTTTGAGGATAGTTCTTGATTCCGTGACTGATCTACAGTAGGGTGCTTGCGATCACTTCAGTAAGAATAAGTGTGAGTCGCTTTACAGAAAATGTTCTAAGTCAGGTAAAAGCTTTGCTGCTCTTAAGGTTTGTGCTATGGATGTCCTACTTAGTACTCTATGAAGAGAAGTTAACTGTAAAAGCTCTAGGGTTCGTGCTTTGGCTATGTCCTATTCTAAGAAGAAATAAGTTACCTGCAAAAGTTCTAGGGTTGGTGCTATGGCTATATCCTATTCTAAGAAAGCAGATAGCTTAATTTAACACTTGAACATATATGTTGAATTCACAGTGATACACTAGAAACCCAGTGTGTGATTTTGGATGGTTGTTTATTTGATGCATTGTCATTTGCAATCTGTAGTAATACAGGAGTTTCTTATCCTTTGGCATGCTGATTAATAAATATTGTTGACCAAAATTATAACTAAAAAAAGATCATGTTTGTGATTAGATGTGAAAAATCTAAAAAAAAAAAACTTTTTACTGCTAGGTGTTGCCTGCTTGGAAGGGCTGGTATTAGTTAAACCATTGTATTCCTCTGCTCCATGTTCTCTGCAAGCAGTGAGTTGCTGATGCTATGTCTGTGGTGTCCTTTATTTTGGGTCCCTTTATTTCATTCAACATATATGACTTCTCCTTTGACTTCCCAAATCTAATCTGCAGAATATGATATGATTGCAAAATATGCATTACGGATGTATCCACAATTCGACAGTCATGCTTACTTAAGCCAATGCTTTTCTTTTTGGGGAAGCTTAAGCCAATGCTTTTCTTTTTTAGGAAGCTTAAGCGAATGTTTTAGTTTCCTAATATTCTGTGTATTTGCATTTGTAGTGGATATAATTTCCCCCTTGGATTTATCTTCTGTACCAAGTGCATCTAATTTTTAATAATTCGTTAGGTACTGTGAGTGTTTTGCATCAGGCGTTTACTGTGATGGATGCAACTGTGCGAACTGTTGCAACAATGTTGAAAATGAAGCTGCCAGGCATGAAGCAGTTGAAGCTACTTTAGAGCGCAACCCTAATGCCTTTAGGCCTAAGATTGGTAGCAGTCCACATGCCATCAGGGCCAGTAGGGTATGTCCATATTTGGTTTACTTTTACAGTTCACAGTCCATTCTTGGACATCTACGGTCCTGAATCCTTGATGAGGACCCACTTGAATTTTATTAGACATGTTCTTTGTTACATTATATTTCTGGTAAAGAAGAAATCGATGCTTATGATGCAGGTAATTGCTTTTTGGGGATGTTTTTGCCAAAAGACATAAGCATATGCAATTCAAAGTGTCTATTAGATTGCTTACTGTCAGTACATGATGGAGACTATCAAAGCCAAGCATTTTAATAGCAAAAAATTCATCATTTATCACGTATAAAATTTGAGATTAAGGAACTTAATTAGACAAAAAGCATGCAAACTATCATTTATTCAGACGCATCAAATTCGGTGATCAAGAACACCTTAAAGATGCACAAGAAGGTTCTTCGTTATGTTCAGATCATGTGAATTAGTAATTTCCTCTTAAGATTAAATATCTCATGCATTTAGTTATAACATGTAAATCTGGATGACCAATTCTCTAATCATGTAAAAAGCTGAATGAGCAATTCCCTGAGCTAGTATTGTTTTGCGGGTGTCAATTCATTTGAATTATTAGAGATACTATATGCATGTAGAAAAAAAATACAGGTCTTTAAATATCAGCCTGTAGCCCAACTATCTTAAAGCGTCTCTTAGTTTAGACATGTTCTCTTTTTGAAAACATCAAATTTGAGCTAGCTAGTTAATTGGGAGAAAACAGGCTTGGTCGACATCTTAAATTCTTGGATTATCAGGCACTTGCTTGCAAGAATTTTGTTGTTAATAGTTCTGAGCAATTTTCTTGGACTAATTTTACATTGGCAACTGGAATGGCTTATATGGATCCCACTTGCTATGTGTCTCTGTAGGTCTTAAAGAAGATACTAGTCTATAAGGTTCTCTTATTTGAATTACTCGTCTTATTTATTAATAGTAAACTTTTTCCCTACGTCATTAAGCATCACTCGGGACAATATTTGCGCCTACGATTAATTGGGGTTTTAAAGAATATGAAAGCCTAATCATGTATGAAAATCTTATGGGCCTTTATATAGGCCCCTACAAACTTTTAAATAAGTCCCTAACTAATAATAATATGTCAACACTCCTCCTCAAGATGAGCGAAAGATATCTACTAAGCCCATCTTGTCACATCCTCTAATCATATCTACCGAGCTAAGTCCTTTAGTCAGACAATCTGCTGCCTGGTCCTTAGTCGAAACATGACTTAGCTCCAGTAGTCCACTATCCAACTTTTCTTTGATGAAGAACCTATCGATCTCGATGTGTTTGGTTCTATCATGCTGCACTGGGTTGTTGGCGATACTGATGGCTGACTTGTTGTCACACCACAACTTTATCTTAGCTCCTTGATCCAGCTTCAGCTCCACCAGCATACTCTTCAACCATAGCAACTCAGCAATTCCTAGGGTCATAGCTCTATACTCTGCCTCAGCTGTCGATCTCGCCACCACCGACTGCTTCTTGCTCTTCCACGAGACTAAGTTGCCTCCTATAAAGATGCAGTATCCTGAGGTGGACCTCCTGTCATCAGCACAGCTAGCCCAATCAGAGTCACAATAGCCCTCAATGCTCATGTGTTCATTCTTTCTGAAGATTAGCCCTTTTCCGGGGGTATTCTTCAAATACCTTAGAATCTGGTACACTGCGTCCATATGACCCTTCCTTGGATCATGCATGTAGCGACTCACCACGCTCACTGCAAAAGAGATATCGGGACGTGTGTGACACAGATAGATCAACTTGCCCACCAGCCTTTGGTATCTGTCACGATCAACAGGTTCTCCAGCTTCAGTACCCAGCTTAAACTTCTGGTCGATCGGTGTAGTTGCAGGTTTGCATCCTAACATTCCTGTTTCTTTGAGAAGATCCAGTGCATACTTTCTCTGGGATAGGACGATCCCCTCCGCTCCTCGAGCTATCTCTATTCCAAGAAAGTATCGAAGCAAGCCAAGATCTTTCACCTCGAATTCCTTACCCAGTCTCACTTTGAGTTGGGCAATCTCCTTCTCATCATCCCCTGTAATAATCATATCATCCACATATACTGCAAGCAAGGTGATGTGACCTCCACTTCTTCGAAAGAACACGGTATGGTCGGCGCTGATCTGCTGGTACCCCATACCTATCATAGCCCTCCTGAATCTGTCAAACCAAGCACGAGGAGACTGCTTTAGCCCATAGAGAGATTTTTTCAATCTGCAGACCTTTCCCACTGTCTGATCTGTACCAAATCCTGGTGGTATCTCCATGTATACCTCCTCCACTAGATCTCCATGAAGAAATGCGTTTTTCACATCTAGTTGGTGTAGCTTCCATCCACCATTTACGGCCAGAGAGATTAAGGTCCGAACAGTGCTCATCTTTATCACCGGTGCAAAAGTCTCATCGTAGTCGATGCCATATGTCTGACTATATCCTTTCGCCACCAGACGAGCTTTGTAGCGCTCAACCTGTCCATCTGGATTCTGCTTCACAGTGAAGACCCACTTGCATCCAACTGCTCTCTTTCCTTTTGATAGTTTTACTAACTCTCAAGTGCGGTTCTTCTCAAGAGCCCTTAGCTCTTCGTGCATAGCAGCTTTCCATTTCTGGTTCTTCTTTGCAACCTGTCAATTGTTAGGTATAGTAACAGAGTCCAGTGATATAATGAATGCTCCATGTGCAGGGTGGATGTTAGAATATGATACAAACTGAGCAAGATCCCAACCATATCTATCGGGAGGATTTTCCGCATTACTGCGAGTAGTCTTCCGTACAGTTATTGATGTGGGATGAGTAGGAAGAGGAATGGAATCACCTTGAGAGGAATCTGGTGGTGATGTAGGTGTCTCAGGAGTCGGGGCAGACGTTGGCAAGGGACTTGGCACCAGTGGCACTGTAGGTACTGTTCCCGCAATTTGTTTCCCTTTCCTACTATAGGTAAGTAGTTCCCCCTGAGCCGTTGGTCTAACACCTCTTGTCTCATTCTCCTCTTATTCTTCATTCTCTTGCTCCTCCTCAACCAAGTCTCCTTCCCAAGGAATCGTTACAGAAATTGATTTTTCTGATCTCTCACCATTCTCCTCCTCTCGCCTCATACTTCCAGTATTAGGCGAGTTACCAACAGATGAAGTTACCTTCCGGGTGTAATATGGCTCGAGTTCTCGGAAGTGCACGTCCATGCTCACAAACAATCTTTTCTCCACCGGGTTCCAGCAAAGATATCCCTTCTGAGTAGCAGAATATCCCACAAAGATGCACTTCACAGCTCTAGGGGCAAGTTTCCCGACAGATGGCCTGTTGTCCTTCACAAAGCACACACAGCCAAACACTTTAAGTGGAAGAATCCCACCATTATCTCCCTTCAATGTCTCACACGGAGACTTTCAATCCAGCACTCTCGAGGGCATTCTGTTGATCAGCGCTGCTGCGGTCAACACTGCTTGCCCTCATAATATTTCTGGGACATTCATAGAGATCATCATACTTCTAGCAACCTCTAAAAGATGCCTGTTCTTTCTTTCCGCTACCCTATTCTGAGCTGGTGTGTATGGACAGGTTGTCTGGTGATGTATTCCCTGAGCTGACAAATATTCTTCAAACGCTCTGTTGGTATACTCTGTCCCATTATCCGACCTCAATATCTTCACCACTGCTTCATATTGAGTCTGAACATTCCTATGAAAGTTTTGGAAGTACCCAAACACTTCACTCTTATTCTTCATCAAGTATAACCAAGTCACACGAGAGAAACAATCAATAAATGTAACAAAATACTTGTATCCATTCATAGAACTTGTGGAACAAGGCCCCCAAACATCTGAATGTACCAAGTCAAATACACGAGAACTTCTATGACCTGAACTAACATAAGAGCTTCTAGACTATCAGGTGATGCTAAGTGAGTATATGATGAGAACTCACTAGCATTACCTGTCACATGTCGAGACGCACCGGAGTCGACTATCCATTCTGATGATCTGTTGGGAGACATAGAAGCAAGAGCATGTATGTCATCAGTAGCTTTGGTCGGATGAGCATAGGTAGCAGTATTTCCTCTGGCGAAGAACGAAGTGGATGCCTCCTCAGTCCCACTCCTCAAGTCTCCATCCCCTGCTACTTGCTGCTTCCTCCTGAGTATCGCCAGGAGAGCACGATCCTCCTCAGTAAAGACCACCTCAGATTCGTCTTCTTCTGCTACCGTCAGATTTGCCCGATTCCCTGCTCCTCTGCCACCTCGTCGACCCCCACGACCACGACCACGACCTCCGAATTGTCCACGTCCACCCGAATCTCCTTCCTTGGGTGGTTTGGTGCAAGCATGCCTTAGATGACCCCCCGCACCGCAGTTGTAGCACTGTCGAGTCTCTCCCCTAGATCTAGTATTGCTAGAGGCTGCCAGTGCTGACTTCACCACCGGAAGTCTACCTGTCCCCGCCTGCAGCCGAATGCGAGTCTCCTCCTGGATCATAGCAGAGACAGCCTCCTCAAGCGTGGGAATTTTTGGCTAAGCTAGCAATAATGCAATTCGCTGAGCGAACTCTGATGTCAATCCCTTGAGAAACACCATAGTCCTCTCTTGTAGAAAGGCCTCCCGCTCTTTACATCCCGGGTCCTTGCAGCTAGCCCGGGGGGAAAAATGATCATAGTACAGCCACAGGCGCTCCAGCTCTGTAGCATATTCTTGTACAGTCCTCTCTCCCTGGACTGTGACGTCGATCTCTCCTTTAATCTGGAACACCCGCAGGTTATTCCCCACCCCATCATATGTTCTCCTCAACTTCTCCCAGACGTCCTTCACCTTCTCAATGTCATCCACCGTGGCGGCGATCGTCGGGACCAACGAGTTGAGAAGCCAGATGTACACCAACATATGAGTGGACTTCCACTCATCTCGTCCTCCCGAGTCCTCATCCGGTTCTGTCTTCTCTCCGGTCAAGTAACCCTCCAGGTTCCTCCCTGCAAGGGTGTATCTCACCCGCGTGACCAACTCAGGTAGGTACTCGGTCCATCAAGCTTCAGATCGATAGTCGGAAGCTCCAACTTCTTCGATGGTCTTGTCGCGCTTTCATCAGCCGACAACTTCATCAACTTCATCAAAGTTGACACCTCCGCAGGGTTCAACTTCTTGATGATCTTCTCCATCGATCAAGCTTCAGATCCAACACCTGTTCACCTTTCTCTTCAAACCCTTGTTGTGCGCAGTGAAAATTTCGGCAACACTTCTGCTGCACAACAAGAGTAAGATCTCCAATAAATTCTCGTTTCTCAGAGGAAACTAGAATTAAAAAACAGTGATATATCTCATCGCTGTGAGATATATACTCTTTCTGTCATCAGCTCGAGGACTGAGTCGAGGGAACCCATGCCAAACTCGAGGTCCGGCATAGCGCAGCAAGCGGCGGGCAACGGGGGGGGGGCTGTGAATTTAAAAGACTATCAACATCGCGGAAGGGCGGGGTCTGCAGGGGGTTTCCAGAAGAGGGGGGGGGGTCTGCAGCGGGCTTTTCGGAAGCGGGGTGTCTGCCAGGTGTTCGGGATCTGCAGGCGGGTCTGGGGCGTGTATTGCCAGGTGGGGTTCGCGAGAATGGGGGTCTGCAGGACAGAGATGCGGGGGTGAGAGTCTTGCAGGATCGGAGAAAAAAGGGGGGGGGCGGGGGGGGGGGGGGGGGGGGGGGGGGGGGGGGGGGTGTTGGTTCGCGGCCTGAGCGGGACAGGGGCAGGAGGCTGTGTTCGTGGGAGAGGGGCCGGCTGATCGTTGGAGGTTCTGGGACAGGCAAGGATGGCCGGCGGGTTCTTGACTGGAAGGGGGGGTGAAGGCGCAAGCGGCAGGGGGTTTCTGGGCAGCTGGCAAGGCGGGGTTTCAGAGCGTTCAGGCGGAGTTACAGCGGCAGGATGGCCAGCGCGAGTTGACAGCGGCCCTTCGAAGGAAGAGGAGGGCGCGCTCTGCGAGAGTTTTTCGAGGCGAATGGGGGTGGCGAGCAGAGAGGGGGGGGGCAGCCGGGGTGTAGGGGGTGGAGGCGGCTAGGGTTTTGGTGGAGGCTCTGATACCATAAAGAATATGAAACCCTAATTCATTATGAGATCTTATGGGGCTTTATATAAGCCCCTACACAACTTTCAAATAAGTCCCTAACTAATACTAATATGTCAACAGGGGTCCTTATTTTTATGATGCGCCCTGACAGTTCCTGACTCCATTTTTTTAACATGATGACGTCATTTATGTGGCGCAGAAGATGTGAAAAGTTACTGTTAGACAAAAAATTACGTACAGATAATATTGCTTTTGCAAATCCTGCAGAAGAGTTGGTTTCCTTGGACCCTAGTTTTGATGAAAACATATGCATAATGGATCTTCTACCCAAATTATGTGTTGACCATCTGATCTACATTTAGATTTCTAGCAAGCTGGTTTTCTGTATCGTTTACTTTGTCCAAAAAAATATATATATTTGCTTGGATGGGAGTTGTTTATGAAGGCACATGCAATCTTGTTTCATCCCCCAGTTAATAGGCCTCCACCTTAACTTCTAATCTGCTTTGATAATTTCAGCAGTCTTTAATAGACTAGGATTAAGTTCAAAATGTCCAAAAATCTGTAGCCCGTCGTAGATTAAAATGAATTCAACAAAGGGAAAACTGTATTAAGTAGACGTAAGCTTCTTTGTTGTTGTTGTTTTCTCGTGAGTCATGAGTGGTTGTTTTCTCATGAGTCATAAGTGATCAGATAGTTAATCGCATGCCTCCGCTTTATATCTTGATAAATTTCTCAATTGGCATTAAATTATGGTAGTTTTGCATGATAAAAATTGTTAATCTGTTTTGTAGTTCTTAATTGTGTATCATAATGCAAAAGTTTGAGTATATTGCTGGTTACATGGGGATATATCTTTTGATTTTTATATCCTCAGTTTGAACGACCAAGTGAAAAAAAGGGAAAAATATACAAGCTTCTATTGTCATGGCTCCAAAACCCCCAACATGTTCTCAAATAAAATTTGTTTTATCTTAAATAACTTCAATATGAGATTTCAAGCAAAAATATGTTCTTGCTTGTACTTTTACATTAGGTTCTAATAATCCCGATTCTTGAAGTTTTGCATTAGGTTCTAATAATCCTGATTCTTCTTCAAGTATCCTTTTTCCTTCTAAAACTTATATGTGTCTTAGCTACTTAGTTTGGCATCCATGGGTGTTCCCTTTAACATCCAAAGGCATGATTAGTTGACATAGAATCATAATGTAAGTTTCGATCTAGTAACTCATTTTACGCCACTAATTTTCCTTTAAAACTTCAAGGACCTCGCTGAACATTGTTTTTATACTCAGAGCTATGGCAGAAATTGTGGACCATTTATTATAGGACATGTTGATATTTAAGAAGGCCTATCTTGGAGTTTCTCTTAGCATCGGCAACAGCTTATATACCATTAGAATTCTTTTTTTCCAATTTAATCTTATCCATACTACATTTTTGTGCTAGTCCGATGGTTCATTATTCATCCGTGTCTTCCTGAACTCTTTCCTCTTTCAGTGTTTTGGGGCACTCTGTTATTCTGAATGCCTAAATCTTGCTGCATTTACATAATTTCTATGACTAGCGAGTGGTAACATGCATCTTATCCAAATTCTGTATCTGGAAATAGCTAAAGGCCAGCTCAACAGCATTTATGAGTACCACATCTCAGAGGTATATATGCAATACTGCTACAAGCACCACCTTAATCATTCACTTTCCTCAGAACACGTGTTAGTTTGACACCACGAAAGCATTGTCCCTCCTTTGTAAATTGCTCCCATGTCGTACTTCCAAATTCTGGAGACATTACCTGAGGAAATCCGTAAAGTGGTTTTTAGAAAACAATGTTAGATTAACATGCATTGCGTGCGTATTCGAACGCTGCATTTGCATGCAGAGCCTATTCAGAAGAAAGATGAACTCGTATGAAGATGAGCAGCAATCACAATTTTCCTCTACACCTAAGTGAACAAATTGACTTCTACAGAACAGCCATTTCATATATTTTCAATCTCCAGTGATTAATTTGATTATTTGGTACCTTGACCTTGTGATTCAAATTTTATTCTCTTAAATTCTTATCGTGAGAGTTTCATCTTTGCTAACTACTAAGAGGAAAACATTTCTGTGCCAGGAAGAAGCAGGGGATCTTGCTATGGTGGGGAAGCACAATAAAGGGTGCCATTGCAAGAAATCAGGCTGCCTTAAAAAGTACTGTGAATGCTTCCAAGCAAACATTCTTTGCTCTGAAAATTGTAAGTGTATGGACTGCAAGAACTTTGAAGGGAGTGAAGAGAGAAAAGCTCTTTTCCATGGTGACCATGGGAACCCCTTAACCTACATGAACCAAGCAGCAAATGCTGTCTTAAATGGAGCAGTAGGCCCCTCTAGCTATGGATCTCCTGCAGCGAGAAAGAGAAAAAATCAGGAGCTCTTTTATCCCACATCAGTGAAAGATCAGCCTGTTCACAGGCTTGCACCATTCCCACAGGTACATCTTTCCCTGTCCTTCAAATATTGCTGCATTTGCTCTGAGCATTTTCAGACAATGTCATGTAATATAGCTTACCAACACACCATTCCTTTGCCTATTCCACTATAGCAAAGCTTTCATTTTCATTTAGGCTGATTGAAGCAGAGCATTAGCGTTGTTCGCTTGTATGGCATTATTTCTAATTTTCTATATATGTTTTTTCGACTTTGAACAAAATTGTTGGGGCATTAAAGAACTCAATAATCCTTTTATATCAGGCTAGTCAGTTGAGGACTTCAGGACCTCCTTCCTCTTCCATTCCTGTACCACGTACTGTGAATCCTACTCCATTGGGATCATCTAAAGTTACGTACAGGTGGGTATTTTCTTCAATTATCTTTGCATATGAAGTGCAATTCTTTATCCCAATTGATATCATTGTTTATCTGTGTTGAATTTGCATCGAGCAACAAGTTGTGACTTGTGGTGCGTTTGTAATGGTAAACTTTTTTCTTTGTTGATTTTACAGGTCTCTTCTAGCGGATATTGTCCAACAGGAGGATGCAAAGGAGCTCTGCAGGATATTGGTGTTGGTATCAGGAGAAGCTGCAAAGGCACACTCTGGTATGGATGATAGTAAACTAGAAGAGTTTCTGCTCTTCAAGCATTTCTATTTAACTTTCGATAAAGATGCATAACTAGGACATCTGATCTCAAGTTAATCATCCTGGAGTTTTCTGTTTTTCATGTCAGAGTTACTTGTTTTTGTGTTTTCGTTAATGAAGAATGACACTGGCATATCTTCTATTTCCCTTGTCTCCATCTTGTTTTCATAATGCAGCACAACATGCATATCAGTATGCATTTGAGGTCAAATTTGAGTGTGTAGATTGAATGGAGACATCAAAATGCGATGTGTACCTGATGTTGTGCACAACTTGTTTGGTGGATACGTTGAAAATGATTTTGTAGATTTGAGCTGGCCCAATTTCTTTTTATACCTATTTGAAGTTAGAGTAGGTTTTTGGTAATTCATTGATTCCTCTAAGTGCCTATTATACCTGTTCAATTTCAGTGTATCTTCTCCCAATTCTTTTTCCAATATCATTCTGTTTATGTTTGATATAAATAACCCTGAAATAAATTTTGCAGATAAAAAAGTTCAAGAGGAGAAGCCAGCAGAGGGAGAGGAACAGACAGAGAGCTCACTTGCCTCGTCCAATCATGTGAGGGATGAGAGACAAAGAGATGCAGATATCCAGAAAGCATCAGTCGATGATAGGTCTAGTGGCACCCATGCTGATAAAACCAGCGCAGAAGAGTCTGGATCAGACTCTGCAGATGGGCACAAAGGTAGCAGGCCTATGTCACCTGGCACGCTTGCCCTGATGTGTGATGAGCAAGATACAATGTTCATGACATCTCGGAATCCCAGTACATCTCCTAGGTTTCAGTCTAACCAAAGAGTGTCAGAGGTTTATGCGGATCAGGAGAGGGGTGTGCTGACAGCATTTCGTGACTCTCTCCTTAAGCTTATCAATTGCGGGAAAGTGAAAGGTAAACTTGCTTTCAAATATAATTTTCACGGGCACATGCATCTGGACATATGACGTGAATTTTTCCATTTTTCCATTTTTCCATTAAAAAATTCAGTGAATTTTAATTGCCCAGCTAAAAAAGTTTAAACTTCCTACATTGTACCCATTCTTTTGATGTATTTGAGTTCATGTGCATTTATTAGGCCCCGAGCATCTTTATTCTTGCTTTAAATAAATCCAAAGTGGGATGGAGTTTCAGTTTAGGAGACTCATTGTTAATTTTGACTTAAAAGGACTTGCCCCATTATTTTGTGTTCTGCTAAGCGGTAGTGTAGCCAGATCTGTTGCTTCCCCATCCATTTTCCAGGCCTTTTTCAATCAAAATGAAGCTGACTACGGAGTACATGCTGGTATCAAGCGTTTACTATGTCATACTGGTACTGCAAAGTCATGCTAATAACTCGAGCAAATAGATTGTTCATTTGCCTGTTGTATGGTGTAAATATTGCCCTAAACACGAGAAGACTGTTACCATCTGCAGAAATTCATGTGCTATTCTGTAATTTTCATTTCCTTAGCCGTTCGCTTCTCTGCAGAAGTAGTTGTGTTGCAATTTCTACTCTGCTTCTACTTGTTAGGTTTCAAGGAGAGCTACTTGCTGCATTAGAGCATGCAGACAAGTTGTTGCCAGTCATTCTGTAAGCTACTAGGTGGCCATCAAGAACGACCTTTTTGCTTCAGTGTTACCCAAGTTGTAATTATATGTATTGTGACCAATTTCATTTTGCTGGAGTCAGACTGCAGTAGAGAAAATAACGATACTTGTTGCAATAGGGATTGCTAGCAAATATACCATTTGTATATGACTTGACTTGCTGTGTTCGCACTTCCATGCAGTACAAGTAAACTTAGAAACACCTCTATGGTTTAAACATTATACAAGTTAATTTCTCCAAGGAGTGAAACTACTTGAATAGTGGCAGCCTGTCAAATGAAATGCTTCCTAATGGTGTATCTGTGATCTAGTTTCCGAAACATATTTCTTTTTCTTATTGATTTACAAATTGGAAAATTCCAAATTATGGATTACTTCCCTTGAATGCATTTGGCAAAGGTCTTATTGTTGTAGGGAAGTTTTTTGGCTAATTGCAAAATATCTTTGGCTAGAAAAGGCAAGTTACATAATCCAAAATATGTCTGCTCAAATGATTTTCGGGACTTGTACAGCTTGACGAATTTATCCAAATAGATTGATTCCTAAAACCCTAGTATTTTCATGCTTGATGTCAATCAAAAGAAAGTTTTGTTATATAACCCTGTGATGCATAAACTGGAATTTCTTTCTTTAGAACTTTACATTTTCGCGTAACTTTCAAGTGTTTCTCACTTTATATGCTGTTACAGAAGCAAAATACACGTCAACAAGTTACCAGGAACCAGATATTAATGGCATTGCCAGAACCATGCCACCAAACTCTGCACAGGTACCTCAGACTGTAAATCCGATCCATGTTTCTTCCAACAACAATTTGCCTCCTAAAGCTGGACTTCCAGTCACCGATGGTGGTGGCCTAAAACCAAAGTTGGAGAATACTTAGATGTAGCAGAACAATAAAATGGAAAATATAGGTGATTTTCGTTTCTTCTTCCCTGTAATATTCAACAGCCATTGCGATGCTGTTGTCTGCTAAATATTGATTGCCATTAATGTACCTAGCCGTTCAGACGGAGGGGGATAAAAGGAAATAAGATGATCAAGTCCAGTCATCTGATTCTCGCATTGTCATGATTTATGTAATTTATCCATAGTTCATTTTTGCTTCGGTTAAGTTTGTTGTAGTACCTGCAAATGTCCCCTTGTATCTTATTCCCTGTGTTTCTTCCTCCTGTACGTTATCGTCAATGCCTGTAATAAGCTTTTCCTTCAAGATAACAAGTTACGTATTTTTAGTGATGGCAACACACGAGGAGATGGATCCGAGGAAGAAAATGTATTTTATGCGAAATGTTAACCTCCGAAGCTGCAGTTTATATAGCTTAATTTGTCGACAACAGCCAGAATGAAACACGAGGAACATGATTCACGGCCTTTTCCCACCGAGGATCTTGGTTCTTTCCATGTTACAGCTACCTTCAAAGCGCTGCAGCTGTACCCTTGTTTCTGTGAAAAGCATTCTTGTAATTTTCCATTTCTGTACCCTGTAGTGAACCCGTGCAGATAATGTGCTCTCTTCTCATTTTAGTTATTTTATGTTTTGAATGAAGTTTCGCGATCTATTCTTGAATCTTAAAGTGTTATTGTTATTGTTTCCTTTTACTTGAAGTCCATTGCGGTACACAGTAACTTTGAAGTTGTGGTGATGGTTGGTAATTATAATTTTATATTTTTACATGCTTCGACATGTTGAGTGGAGCGTTCTTCTTATGAGTTGAAACCTGGACTCATATAACGGTATTAAAATTTTTTTTTCTAAAATTTGCTATAAATATATGGCTAATAGGATTTAAAGTTGCATTGCTATGTTACTGATCCAAAGTCCCTATCATAATTTTAAAGTTGTGATGTATGTTACTGTTCCAAAGTCCCTATCATAATTTTAAAGTTGTGATCAAGGCTGAGGGTTATAAATTTTTTGCATATATAACCCTCAAAGATTCCATATTTGCAACTTTATCTACAAACCTTGGTATTTACAAAATTATTACCCCCCCCCCACCCCAATTCTCTCATATAGGATATTTTTACCCTTCCCACTTAACAATCTTGGTTCTAAACATTACAATAACAAAAAATTTCAATATTTCCCAGTTTTAAAACGAAATTTGTGAAATGTGACGGTGGTAAAAAAGCTTAATGTCGGGGAATTGGGGGGTAAATTTGTAAATACCAGTATTTAAGGAGTAAATTTGAAAATAAAGAAGATTTGAGGGGTATATATGCAAATGCTCTAGAATTGATATTCAAACACTTCCCATAAGAGTTTTATTTGGCTCATTATGATTGATCATATTAATTAGAATGTGATAATGGTGAACGAGGATAAGATATTATAACTTCAGCTGACTAGAGTGTTATAAGAGCATCTCCAACAGCTTCCCCAAAATTTTCTCCAAAATGGAGAAACAAAAGTCATATTCTCCAAATTATTTTTGCTCCAACTCCAACAGCTTCCCCATTTTGAAAAATCGCATTTATTACAATAATAAAGCTCTCCCCAAAAAATTTGGAGAATGCTGCAGATTTGGGGAAGGCTCCCTATTTTTTCTCCTCCTTCCCTATTTTGGGGAATGAGATGGGGAATCTGTTGGACAAAAAAAAAGCTCTATATTCTTCAAATTTGAGTATTTCAAGAAGATGGGGAAGCTGTTGGAGATGCTCTAAGGCTGCAATAGTTTGTATCTACTGCTCTATATAAATAGGAGAACTCAAGATTCACTGTTCATGCTACAATAACATTTACTGTAGCATTAATACTGTATCAAACATGAAATCAAATTTAAAAAACATAGCAGAGACGGGAACTGTAGCAACCCAATTTTTTTGAAAATTACCGCATCATTTAAAAAAGGGATTACTGTAGCAGAAAAAAAAGACGTGTCAAGCACGGTGTTCACGACTAGTATTGAATATTAGAAAATGATAATTGTACTATAAATTTTATATTATATTTGTACTACCGGTAACAAATATGTAGAGTCATTTCTTAATAATATTGTCAAGAAAAATTGTTGGTCACTATGGAGCCCACTCTTTTATTTGTGTTAGTACAAAAGTAGATATTAAGGTTCAAAGATAATTCAAGGAATTAGATCATACATTCGGTATTATAACAAGGGAAAAATGTGTCCAGACCCCAAAAGCAAAAACTTCATGTGACAAGGCCCCTCATAGTTTTCCTCATGTGGATCAGCCCCTTGAAGTGTGACACTTTGTACTGCAGCCCCTTTTTATCAATTATCACATGCCAGCTAAGCTAAAATTCCCAAACTATCCTTATCCTCTCTCCTCAATCTCTCTGACCCAGCACTCATATCATCTCTCTCTCTCTCATCTCCTCTCTCTCTCTCTCTCTCTCTCTCTCTCTCTCTCATCTCCTCTCTCTCTCTCTCTCACCTCTCTCTAAAACTAAGAGCTTTCTCAAGCTCGTCGTCCTGGCCGAGACGCACAGAACATTAATCTATTCGCTAGAAGAAGAAAAGAAAAAAAAAGAAAAAAAAAGAAAAAAAAGAAAAAAAAAAAGAAAAAAAAAGAAAAAAAGAAAGGTAATGAGAAGTAGAGTAGAAGGGGAATGAAGAGAAATGCCGTAATTAAGAAAGAACGAAAATGTGTATTAATATATCTCTATGAATGAAATTGCCACGGTGCCGCCGAGCGATATTCGAAGCAATATAACGAGAGGTAGAAAATGAGCCAAATGAAAGGAAGATACCGTGTGATAGACAATATAAAGGGCAACACACCGGCGCAGACGGTAGTGAAAACGGAGACCGGAGGTGGTCGTAAAACACGCGCGAAGTCGGTACGGCGTTGCTGTTTTTGCTCGCTGCTGCCGTCGAGCGATGTTTCGGATGTTACCGAGAGAGATAGAGAATAAGTTAGAGCGTGATACAAATTGGAGGTGATAGGCAACATGTAGGGCTACTCACCAAAGAAGAAATCGACGGAAACGGAGATTGGAGGCGATCAGAAAGTGTGTACAAAGTCGGCACAAAACTATAGTTTTCTGCAGTGCAATTTCTCATCGTTCGGGTTTGTTCTTCGCTGTTCGAAGATTTTCACCGCTGTCCGGGCTTACCGGAGGTGGGAGGAGGTTGCCGGGGTCGTCGGGGTGTCTCGGTGGGCTCCGTCGGAGGTAGGAGGAGCTTTTCTCCGTTCCCAAGAGCCTAGAATTAAGATGAATTAGAGCTAGAACTAGCTAGAACTAGCAAGATAGAAGCTAGAAATGGCTGAATACAAGCTAGAACTACGGGAATAGAACCTAGAACTAACGTAGAAGAAAGAACTAGCAAGTGTGCATGTAAAAAACCATTGTTGGGTATAGAACTAGCAAGATAGAAGCTAGAACTGGTGGTATACAAGCTAGAACTAGGGGAATAGAAGCTAGAACTAATGTAAGAACTAGCAAGTGTGCATGTAAAAAACCCTTGTTGGGTTTAGAACTAGCAAGATAGAAGCTAGAACTGGGGGTATACAAGCTAGAACTAGGGGAATAGAAGCTAGAGCTAACGTAGAAGAAAGAACTAGCAAGTGTGCATGTAAAAAACCCTTGTTGGGTTTAGAACTAGCAAGATAGAAGCTAGAACTGGGGGTATACAAGCTAGAACTAGGGGAATAGAAGCTAGAACTAGGGGAATAGAAGCTAGAACTAACGTAGAAGAAAGAACTAGCAAGTGTGCATGTAAAAAACCCTTGATGGGTTTAGAACTAGCAAGATAGAAGCTAGAACTGGGATAATACAAGCTAGAACTAGGGGAATAGAAGCTAGAACTAACGTAGAAGAAAGAACTAGCAAGTGTGCATGTAAAAAACTCTTGATGGGTTTAGAACTAGCAAGATAGAAGCTAGAACTGGGGGTATACAAGCTAGAACTAGGGGAATAGAAGCTAGAACTAACGTAGAAGATAAAAGCTAGAACTGTTAGCTTCTATCTTCTACGTTAGTTCTAGCTTCTATTCCCCTAGTTCTAGTTTGTATACCCCCAGTTCTAGCTTCTATCTTTCTAGTTCTAAACCCAACAAGGGTTTTTTACATGCACACTTGCTAGTTCTTTCTTCTACGTTAGTTCTACCTTCTATTCCCCTAGTTCTAGCTTGTATACCCCCAGTTCTAGCTTCTATCTTACTAGTTCTAAACCCAACAAAGGTTTTTTACATGCACACTTGCTAGTTCTTTCTTCTACGTTAGTTCTAGCTTCTATTCCCCTAGTTCTAGCTTGTATACCCCCAGTTCTAGCTTCTATCTTGCTAGTTCTAAACCCATCAAGGGTTTTTTATATGCACACTTGCTAGTTCTTTCTTCTACATTAGTTCTAGCTTCTATTCCCCTAGTTCTAACTTGTATACCCCCAGTTCTAGCTTCTATCTTGCTAGTTCTAAACCCATCAAGGGTTTTTTACATGCACACTTGCTAGTTCTTTCTTCTACGTTAGTTCTAGCTTCTATTCCCCTAGTTCTAGCTTGTATACCCTCAGTTCTAGCTTCTATCTTGCTAGTTCTAAACCCATCAAGGATTTTTTACATACACACTTGCTAGTTCTTTCTTCTACGTTAGTTCTAGCTTCTATTCCCCTAGTTCTAGCTTGTATACCCCCAGTTCTAGTTTCTATCTTGCTAGTTCTAAACACAACAAGGGTTTTTTACATGCACACTTGTTAGTTCTTTCTTCTATGTTAGTTCTAACTTCTATTCCCCTAGTTCTAGCTTGTATACAGCCAGTTCTAGCTTTTATCTTGCTAGTTCTAGCTAGTTCTAGCTCTAATTCATCTTAGTTCTAGGATCTTGGGAACGGAGAAAAGCTCCTCCTACCTCCGACGGAGCCCACCGAGACACCCCGACGACCCCGACAACCTCCTCCCACCTCCGGTAAGCCCGGACACAGCGAAAATCTCCGAACAGCGAAGAACAAACCCGAACGGCGAGAAATTACATTGCAGAAAACTATAGTTTTGTGCCAACTTTGCACGCACTTTCTGATCGCCTCCAATCTTCGTTTCCGTCGATTTCTTCTTTAGTGAGTAGCCCTACATGTTGCCTATCACCTCCAATTTGTATCACGCTCTAACTTATTCTCTATCTCTCTCGTGAGTAGCCCTACATGTTGCCTATCACCTCCAATTTGTATCACGCTCTAACTTATTCTCTATCTCTCTCGGTAACATCCGAAACATCGCTCGATCACCTCCAATTTGTATCACGCTCTAACTTATTCTCTATCTCTCTCGGTAACATCCGAAACATCGCTCGATGGCAGCAGCGAGCAGAAAACAGTAGCGCCGTGCCGACTTCGCGCGTGTTTTACGGCCATCTCCGGTCTCCGTTTTTACTACCGTCTGCGTCGGTGTGTAGCCCTTTATATTGTCTATCACACGATATCTTTCTTTCATTTGGGCTCATTTTCTACCTCTCGTTATATTGCTTCGAATATCGCTCGGCGGCACCGTTGCAATTTCATTCATAGAGATACATTAATACACATTTTCGTTCTTTCTTAATTACGGCATTTCTCTTCATTCCCCTTCTACTCTACTTCTCCTTACCTTTCTTTTTTCTTTTTTTTCTTCTCTTCTTCTAGCTAATAGCTTCTTCTAGCTAATAGATTAATGCTCTGTGCGTCTCGGCCAGGACGACGAGCTTGAGAAAGCTCTTAGTTTTAGAGAGAGGTGAGAGAGAGAGAGAGAGAGGAGATGAGAGAGAGAGAGAGAGAGAGAGAGAGAGAGAGAGGAGAAGAGAGAGAGAGAGAGAGAGAGAGAGATGATATGAGTGCTGGGTCAGAGAGATTGAGGAGAGAGGATAATGATAGTTTGGGAATTTTAGCTTAGTTGACATGTGATAATTAATAAAAAGGGGCTGTAGTACAAAGTGTCATACTTCAAGGGGTTGATCAACATGGGGAAAACTATGAGGGGCCTTGTCACATGAAGTTTTTGCTTTTGGGGCCTGTACACATTTTTCCTTTATAACAATTATGTTTGGTTCACAATTATGTTTCTTCAAGATCTTCAGCAAGATTTGGATTAGGTGACGTTAGGTGAGATATGTTCTTAAAAATAAATTAGAACGGTCACATCTACACAAATATTTCTAGTAAAATATGAAAAAAGGGAAGAAATTATTCCGTATTGGTACAAGAGCATAAAGGTTTGTGAGAATGATTTCCTTCGAAAATAGATGATAATGGAACACGTAACATCAAAATAAAATATTGATATTCCAGTTCTCCTCTTTGTCACATTGCAATTTGCAAATCAGTTACCTATAGGCATTTTTTAAAAAGATTTATGAGATGCAAATCCACCTTTTGCTGTCTGGTGATTTTGTAAACTTTGAAAATTTTAATGTTTAGCTGGAACCTGACATCGACATGTATTTTAAGCTGCACATAGATACCTCATAGTTTCCCCTACTTTGCACCTATATACTCTCACTTGTTTGTCCTAACGCTTATATACTTTAAAGTTTTTAAAATTTGAACGTAAATACTATCAGTTATGCCAATGCAGGAATTTTTCCGTCAAAAATTCTCATATACGATATTCATATGCTAATTTTAGAACTTTTTAATCCTTAATTTTATTAAAGTTACATACCCTAATTCTATTTCAAAATAGGATTTTGATATATTTAACTATAAATCTAGGGAAAAATGTGTCCAGGCCCCAAAAACAGTAATTTCATGTGCTGCAGCCCCTCCTAGTTTCCCCCATGTGGTTCAGCCCCTTGAAGTGTGACATTTTGTGCTGCAGCCCCTTTTTAACAATTATTACATGCCAACTAAGATAAAATCCCCAAAATAACCTTATCCCTTCTTCTCAATCCTTCAAACCCAGTTCTCTCTCTCTCTCTCTCTCTCTCTCTCTCTCTCTCTCTCTCTCTCTCTTTAAAAACAAGGGCTTTCTAAAGCTCGTCGCTCTGGCCCTCGCCCTCCTCGCCGTCGCCACCTCCGCCCAGGCTCCCAAGCCTCCCCCGAGTTTGTCGCCGTCTCCCCTCCTCTCCTCCACCCGACCTCTTCGCGGTAGCTCGCCGTCGCTCCCTATCTCGCTCTCGACTACGCCGGAGTTCGTCGTTGTGCCTGCCACTTTTGAACCCATAGTATGATAGGCCGGAGGAGGATGACCAAGAGAAAAGAGTGCATGATGCTCAAGAAAAGTAAAAATGAAGGGGACAGAATAGAACTAACATTGTGCAGATTAGAACTAACACTGTAGACAGAATAGAACTAACATTGTAGACAGAATAGAACTAACATTGTAGACAGAATAGAACTGTAGACAGAATAGAACTAACATTGTAGACAGAATAGAACTAACATTGTAGACAGAAGAGAACTAACATTGTAGACAGAATAGAACTGTAGACAGAACAGAACTAACATTATAGACAGAATAGCATATTCTTGTACTTTAACTTGGAACTAGATGCAACTTATGACTCTGTCTAGTTTCTGGTATTGGTTTATGATTCAACAAATGAGCATGCTCATATTCTTTACAGAAATTTACACCCTATCATTAGATTGAAATAGAGCATTCTGGATGTTTCGTCATTGGTTGACAATAACAGTATCAGTTTCTTAATGTGTTCCTCTGCCTGTTTAAGCTCTCGAGCTGGACTTCTGGATTACTATAGACATGTAGTTCGTTTGCATACAAGTTTTAGTGGTTTGAAATTGACTACGTGGTTACAGTTTTCTATTTTGGAAATGGGAACGTATCGTAAATCATGCAACATTTTGCTCCTTGGCAACATTTTGGCTGACTACTATTCTCAATTCTGTAAACAGGAACCATGCTTTGAAAATGGGCAAAAGCAGCAGGAAGACTCTACACAATTGTCACGAGTGTGAAGAATCTGCGAGACATGCCGGAATGCCTCAATCTTTACTTCAAATCCCTTCAACCAAGTTCGTGCCGCTTATTGAGTTTGTAATTTCTGGTGTTACCAACCACAATTATTTCTGTCCAGAATTGTCCAAAATACAATCACCCTATAAGAAAGTTGTTGGGTCAATTACAAACTTGGTTGAAGGGATTCGAAGTAAAGATTGAGGCATTCCGGCATGTCTCGCAGATTCTTCACACTCGTGACAATTGTGTAGAGTCTTCCTGCTGCTTTTGCCCATTTTCAAAGCATGGTTCCTGTTTACAGAATTGAGAATAGTAGTCAGCCAAAATGTTGCCAAGGAGCAAAATGCTGCATGATTTACGATACGTTCCCATTTCCAAAATAGAAAACTGTAACCACGTAGTCAATTTCAAACCACTAAAACTTGTATGCAAACGAACTACATGTCTATAGTAATCCAGAAGTCCAGCTCGAGAGCTTAAACAGGCAGAGGAACACATTAAGAAACTGATACTGTTATTGTCAACCAATGACGAAACAGCCAGAATGCTCTATTTCAATCTAATGACAGGGTGTAAATTTCTGTAAAGAATATGAGCATGCTCATTTGTTGAATCATAAACCAATACCAGAAACTAGACAGAGTCATAAGTTGCATCTAGTTCCAAGTTAAAGTACAAGAATATGCTATTCTGTCTATAATGTTAGTTCTGTTCTGTCTACAGTTCTATTCTGTCTACAATGTTAGTTCTATTTTATACCAAGTTAGTTCTATTTTATACTCCATGACAAAATCCAAGCAAAGATAAGAATACCAACATCAAATTTAGACTGCCTGATACTTTTGTACAAACCAATTTAGACTGCCTGATACTTAGTCTTATGTGTACAAACCAATTTAGACTGCCTGATACTTTTGTAGGTATATAATGAAAAGACTGAAGGGAGTTTTTGTAACATTTCAAGGACCAATCAAAATTTCTCAATTTATCATAGAACACATGACGTCAAGCGGCATTAAGTCAAATTTTGATACACGAAACTTTTTGCAGGTCTGCATCTATAAGAAATCCAAATTATTTTGCCGGCGTAGTAAATGGCGAGCCGGGGAGCGAGGCGAGCTACCGCGACGAGGTCGGGCGGAGGAGAGGAGGGGAGGCGGCGGCGAACTCGGGGGAGGCTTGGGAGCCTGGGCGGAGGTGGCGACGGCGAGGAGGGCGAGGGCCAGAGCGACGAGCTTTAGAAAGCCCTTGTTTTTAAAGAGAGAGGAGAGAGAGAGAGAGAGAGAGAGAGAGAGAGAGAGAGAACTGGGTTTGAAGGATTGAGGAGAGGGGATAAGGTTATTTTGGGGATTTTAGCTTAGTTGGCATGTAATAATTGTTAAAAAGGGGGTGCAGCACAAAATGTCACACTTCAAGGGGCTGAATCACATGGGGGAAACTAGGAGGGGCTGCAGCATATGAAGTTTCTGTTTTTGGGGCCTGGACACATTTTTCCCTTTTTACTTTCTCCGGTAGTATTAAGCTATTAATAATGAATTTCTGTTTGAATTAAGACAATAATACTTGTCCTTGATAAAGAATCTACAATGTAAGTGTGTTATACCATTAAGTCACTTATCATGTAAGCATCTAAAAGGATCAACAAAAAGTCAGATGATTATCACAGGATGCCTTCATTCCATATTCTCGCCAGTAACAAGCATTTATGCCTTGTTACAAGCAGAAATTTATTATTATACCTTAATGCTATTGGAAAAATAAATAAATAAATATCATATAAGAAACTTTGTCTACTAAAAATACCAGTATGATATAAAGAAGTAGAAAAACATCTTTAGTTATAGTAAGACACAATTTATTTTCAAGAAAAATAACGATGACAACAGTAGTTGCTACTTGTCAGCGCCACAAGACATCTTGTGGCAGTTGTTTTAGTATATATCGTAGACAACGATACATGAAAAAATAAAAAAAAGAAGGAAAAAAAAATTCCTCAAGGACCCAAAATATGGGATCAATAGGGGGACAAGTGAGGTGTCCCCCTCCTATTGGATAATGAGTTGGCCATCATTAATGATAACCAACTCATTATCCAATAGGAGGGGGACACCTCACTTGTCTCCCCTATTGGTCCCATATTTTGGGTCCCTGTAGCAAAACTCAAAAAAAACTCTTCCGTCTGTTCACTTCAATTTTCAAAGTTCAGAAAGATGATATGCAAATCAGCAAAAAGTTCATGGGGGTTTGTGAGATTTACCCAACAAGTTATCCAACTTAAGTTATTTTATTTTTAGGCCCACCGTACCAAAAGCTGACGTGTCCACCGTGTTCATGGCGCCAATCCCACCTGTATAGTACTCTTGTTTATGGCGTCGATTCTTGCCTCTCACTTTCCCTCCGTCACGTGCTTCCGACCGGTACCGCACGTGCTCCGCACCCCGGCGGTTTCTATCTACAACTACAAAATCCCCACTGGAATCAGCACCGAACCCAACTGCAGCATCAAAATTGAAATGGAGAAAGAAGGAGATGAAGCGTCGAAGCTGCGGTCGGAGTTCATGGATTCCCTCCTCAGTCGCCGGCGGCATCTCCTAGGTCTAATTTCACGCCCAGTTTCAACGATTCCAATTGAAAGTTCGAATTTTTTAGCTCATCTTGATTGGATTTTGTTGGATTGTATTGTTTCAGTTCCTCTTAGGGTTGAGACTGGGGAGCCGGTGAAGGATCCGCTTTACCAGGGAAAGATCCTCCCTGGTTCTCGGGAGGTTAGTTTTGTGTCTACAGATTGTTTTAAGATTGTGATTTTATTTACATATTTATTTTAATATTGGTTGATTTGTTACAGGTGATGGAATCATGTCCAAAGGAAGACATTACTGATTTCAAGGATAAATTGGTCCAGGAAAACCTCTACTTGATTACCGAGGTGAAACTATTTAATTTTTCTTCGCAACACTAATTTTAGAGTTCCTGTGTCTAATGGAAAATTGCATAGGTAATTTTATTGAAAATGAAATACAGAAGCAGAAACAAGTATACCGAATCATATATAGTGAAAATTGCTTGGTACAATAATGTCTATAATGTTGAAGCATCAAGTAGTCCATACACAGAGTTGTATGATCAATAATGTAATTCATATAACTGCAGCTTTTTACACTGCATCTTAGCTTTGAATCGTCTCTTGATATTGCTTTTAATATTTTTGCAGGCTGGTAATCAAGGCCGTTTGCCTGTCTTGATCGTAAGCATGAAGGAAAGTGCTCCACGGAGACAGCCAGCTATTGTATTTTTGCATAGTTCTTACAAGTGCAAGGAATGGTTACATCCATTACTTGAGGTGAAACAGACTTAGTAGTTCTATCCGCTTCTCATATTTCTCATAGTAACCTAGGAAATTATTTGCAGAAGGATTGTTTCTTGCTCAAGGAGTTTCTTTATACAGGCATATGCTTCAAGGGGATATATTGCTGTGGCAATTGATTCTCGCTACCATGGAGAAAGAGCTAGCAACAAGACCACTTACCTAGATGTAAGCAAATGTTCCTTCTCTCTCACCCCTCAAAACAAGTCACAAAGAATCCTAGTTCTCAGTTACGCATGATATTCCCTGTTTACTGTTACTTTGGTTTGGCTTACTTATTCTTCTCATGAATAGGCTCTGGTCTCATCTTGGAGAAATGGTGACACAATGCCTTTCATATTTGACACGGTAATAGTTGCTTTAATGGTTTGATCCATCTTGAACTTTGAACTGGTTGGACATGTTTCAGCTTGGTCTTCAGGTGAAATAACTGGTGTAGTGGCAGGTTTGGGACTTGATAAAATTGGGAGACTATCTAACACAGAGGGAGGACATTGATCCTGCTAGAATTGGGATTACCGGTGAATCCCTTGGAGGTTGGATAGAAAAATTTGACCGGATTCAACTTTGTCCCATAAATAGTTGATTTCTGGAGCTCATATGGGAATTTATTTGATGTAGGTATGCATGCATGGTTTGCTGCTGCAGCTGATACTCGTTATGCCGTGGTGGTCCCTATAATTGGTGTTCAAGTGAGCTGATTAAATTTGAATGCCTATGAGTGTTAAAGGATGACAATTGCTAACATTCGCTGCGTGCTGTAGGGGTTTGGATGGGCCTTGGATAATGACAAGTGGCAAGCTAGAGTTGACAGTATAAAACCTGTCTTTGACGGTTTGTTCCGAAGTAACATCTATATTTATCGGTTATGTTAGGCTTGAAAGGTTCTCATGAAATAGTAATTAAGCATTGTACTCTGAGTTTTTTTATTACTTTTCATCATTTACACCTCTTATTCTATTGATCTTCACCACAGTGTTCGACATCGTCCAAACCTTTCGCAGTGGTCGAACTATAGAGCAGCTTCATGAAGGATTGTCATGTGGCCTGGTTCAAAGTAATGCAACTATTGGTTAAGAAAAGGGAAAAAGGAAAAAGAAAAAAAGAAAAGAAAAGATGTAATTATCAATTATGGAAACTTTTACCCGATGTGAACCCTTTATATATGTACCAGTGCCTAGAAAAGGAGCATGAACATGCTTTTGCCATAAGTTTCAGAAGACTGGTGGAAAGGTGCCAAATTCCTCTAAATTGTGTTCTCTAAATAGGGTTTTGTTACTTTATAACAAAGACTATAAACTTCTAAGAAAATACGGCCTTACCCGTTTTACTTGACTAAGAGAATGAGTAAATCAAATGCCAACAAGTTTAATATGAACAATTCTGATCAAGATTGGTTGTTAGTGATAGATTATTAGTGGGAATCTACTGCTTGGTTTTTCCAAGCAGTAGTCATGGTCTGGCATCTAGGTTTCTTGCTATTGCGTCTTTTTTTGCTATTTAAGTAGTATTTTATGTCTGCTATTATAAGGACTGAATGAGACTGTCCTTCTTGAGCTTTCTGATCCACAAGCACAACTGTAACCACCGATGTTTTTACATCCTTCTATTGACACAAAATTTGCCATTCCTTTTAGTAAGAAGTATCATTCTTAAACTCCATATTCAGAGCTTTTTTAACTTTTCTGCCTGGAGTAAATCTTTTTGTATTTGCTCAATCTTTTCAGAAGCAAGGATTGATTTGGGCAAGGCAGCAATTGATAAGGAGGTGGTGGAAAAAGTGAAGGCTTCATACCTTTTATTTTCAGTTCTGATCCACTCGTATTTCACTCCAACTTGCATTAGCTTATGCTCTGACTGGTTTTCACAGGTCTGGGATAGAATTGCTCCAGGTTTAGCCTCGCAGTTTGACTCACCGTATACAGTTCCTATAATTGCACCACGACCGCATCTTATTCTAAATGGTATATCACGCATCTTTTGCAATAGGGTTCGGTAGATTTTATTTTTCTATTTTATTTCGAAGTGCCGAAGCTAGCTTCTAAAAACCAACACATGAAGGAGAAAAAATAAATACGAAAATTTCTACTTAATATACTGGGGATTCTTTTGTTGACTGTAAAATTTATACTTGTCTTCTTCTGTTTCTTCAAGTTATGTTAAACTGCATTGAAATACAGGTGCTGATGACCCTCGTTGTCCGCTTGCTGGTTTGGACACTCCGATCTCCAGAGCAGTTGAGGCATATAAAGAGGCCAATTGTCCAGAAAAGTTTAAGGTATGCTGAGCCACTTTCGACCAAGGAATACACATTTTTTGTTTTACCCTTAAGGAAAAAAATAACCATTAAATTTAAGATAAAATCCCTCAAATAACAAGTCTACAAGTAAATTATCTCCTTTAGTCCAATTCCTTTTTTTTTACGATGTATTTTTCTCATAAACACCCCCTTTTTGTTACGAAGAAGGTTTAGAAACCACAGCCAATATACATGCTTGCTTGGCATTTCATGGTCTTCCTCTCAAATAAAAACAGTCAAATTATACTAACATATCAAGTTATACTAACATATTGACAAAAACATTTCAGTTCATAGCAGAGCCGGGAATTGGGCATCTGATGACAGCATCAATGGTGAAAGAAGCCAGCGATTGGTTTGACAAGTTCCTCAAGTGATGATGCCTCTATCAGCCATGAATCATTCTGTAGTTTTGGGATCGTTGTCTTTCTTCCTAGTTTTCATCTGTTTTAAATTTACTATTCTGTCATCTAGAAGAAGCCTTTATATTCTCTACTTTGAAACATAGCTTTCTTAGAGCTTATTCATAGTTTTATTTATTTCACTTGTTCTCCTATATTTTAGTAGCTCCTCCCAACTATTCTTGGTGATCTTGTTTTCACCTGAACTTCCTCGAAGCCTGGTAGCACCTATTTTGAACCCCGTCTCGTAAAATCTGAACATTGAGAAACAAGAAAATTGAGGAAAGCAAGATTTATCGATATTCTAAAGTGCTTTGGAGATTGCTTGTAGGTGAACATGGAAGATTTTGCGGGTGTTAGTATTTTTGAAATATTTGAATTCAAATATTTGAAGTCCCGTAACTTTCTGGAAATGAAGAAGAGATGTTCATTCTCACTGCAGTTTGTGCTTGTCAATCAATAAGATACCAAATGGATTTCGCTTTAATTTTACTATAACAATAACGTGCTAATAGTTATGATGCAAGTTTCTGAATCCGTTTCTGAATCCGTAGCCTACGCATCTTTCAGTGCCCAATGTCTCATGTATTTTGTGAAGAAATGGTGAGAAAGTACAGGAAAACAGCAAAAGAATCAGCCAGGCAGACTGGCGGTCGACCGCCGCGGTCGATCGCGAACGTGCACGAAGGCCAGTGGAGTTTGACTGTAGGATTTGGTTCTCTGTCGGGGATGTTCGGTCGACCGCGAGCTTCGTGCGGTCGACCGCGAGACCTGCGCGGTCGACCGTAGTCTGTTTTTGGGCTGAGCTTTGGATTTTGACCCGGTTCGCTTCTGAGTTGATATATAACCATAAACCTGATTAATTAGGGTCAAGCAAAGACGATTTTGAGGAGTCTTTGAGAGAGGATTGTTGCATCCAATTGTGGGAGATTTGTGAGAGATCTAGAGCTTTGTTTTAGGGTTTGATCGGTGAGATTTGTAACTCTATTTGTATTCTCTTGATTTCTAATAGTAAGAACTCCCCCCTCCTTGCCCCGTGGACGTAGGCAACTTGCCGAACCACGTAAATCGTTTGTTCTTGCTGTGGTTGTGATTTGCTTATTAGTTGTGATTTATCTCTTGGATTGTTCGTGTCGCTCCTCGAAGCTTCCGCCGCGCACAACAATTAGTATCAGAGCTTCAGGCTTGTTCGAAGGATTCAGTGAAGATTCCTATCTGAAGAGTTAGATCGACAACATGGGAGAAGCAAGCACATCAGATTCGTCTCTTACGAAGGCGATACAGAGTCTGAGCATCAATAACACGAAGATTGATGTTTCGAAATTCGACGGTAAGATCAATTTCGGATTGTAGATGTATCAGGTGATGGACGCCTTGGATGCACAGAATTTGGAGGAGACTCTTGAGTTAAAAGAGAAACCCACTGACATGGAGGACAATGTTTGAAGGAAGATAAATAGTAGAGCTTGTGGTGTTACTAGGTCATGCTTGACACCGGATCTTATTTATGATGTTATGAACGAGACGTCGGCGAAGAAGATGTGGGAAACACCCAATGAGAAGTATCTTACGAAAAGCATTGAGAATCGGCTTCACCTAAAGAAGAGATTTTACCAGTTCAAGATGACGAGGGGAGTTTCTATCAAGGAGCATGTCAATAATTTCACTAAGCTATTTTCAGATATGGCCAATGTGGACATCATAGTTGAGGATGAAGACAAGGCGATGTTACTTCTGTGTTCGTTGTCCGAGGATGATTATGGTATGTTCGTTCTCACTATGATCAATGGAAGAACTACAGTTAGCTATAAGGAGGTGACCTCAGCTTTGGTGAATTATGAGTTGAGAAAGAGTGATGATGAACCCTCTGAGAAGGCATCGGGAGATGCATTAGTAGTTCGAGGCCGAGATCCAAACAGTCGCCAGTTCAACCGCTCAAAGTCAAAGAATATAGGAGTGCTTATAAGAGTGTTGGTAGAAATCAATGTCAGTATTGTAAAAAAGAAGGACATTGGAAGATTGACTGTCCAAAGTTGAAAGAAAAAGCTGGGAAGAATAAGGGGAAAGCTGCACAAGCTTCAGAAGTGAATGCTGCAAAAGCTATTGGTGGGCATTCAGATTCAGATTTTTCAGGCTATTCATACCCTGCATTACCGTCGGTTTGCTATGCGGATTCCACGGAGTGGATGATGGATTCGGAAGCTACATATCATATCTGCCCTAAGAGGGAGTGGTTCTCTAGCTTTGAGGAGCTGGAAAGAGGGGATGTCTTGCTTATGGGTAATGACCACGTATGTCCTATTGGTGGTATTGGTTCAGTCCGGATTAGGATGCATGACGGTGTAGTGAGGGAGTTGAAGGAAGTGAGGTTCGTGCCGCAGTTGACGAAAAACATAATTTTTCTTGGGACTTTGGAGGCAGCAGGATATCGAGTGATCTTAGAAGATGATACAGTGAAGGTCACGAAGGGCTCTATGATGGTGATGCGAGGTGTCAGGGAAAATAACATATACTACTTGAAGGGCAAGACAGTTACAGGGGGTCTGGCAGCTTCTATCACTACAGAGGAGGACACTACCACTCTATGGCACATGAGACTTGGACACACAGGAGATAAGTCCCTACAGTTATTGGCTAAACATGGGCTATTGAAAGGTGCTAAGACTTGCAAGATGGAGCTGTGTGAGCATTGTGTACTTGGGAAGAAGACTAGAGTGAAGTTTGGCACCGCTGTTCATAACACCCGAGGTACATTGGATTACATTCACACAGATGTTTAGGGTCCTTCCAAGAACACATCTCTTGGTGGGGTCAACTACTTTGTCACTTTCATTGATGACTATTCCAGGAGGAATTGGGTATACCCTATGAAGCATAAACATCAGGTCCTGAATATTTTTGTGGAGTGAAAGAAGAAAGTGAAGCTGCAGACAGGTAGAAAGGTGAATACTCTACATTTAGATAACGGTGGAGAGTACAAGAGTGATCCGTTTCTACAGTTTTGCCGGGATCACGGCATTAGAAGACACTTCACAGTTCGAGAGACACCACAACAGAACGGGGTGGCAGAGAGATTGAACCGTACCTTACTGGAGAAGGTGCGATGTATGATGACGCATAGTGGATTGCCTAGATCCTTTTAGACCGAGGCGTTGGTTTATGCGAGCCATCTCGTGAATAGGTTGCCGTGCACTGCGATAGACGGGAAGACTCCTTTGGACCGTTGGTTTGGTTCAGTGGCTAGTAACTATGAGTCGCTTCGGATATTTGGGTGTCCAGCTTATTACCATGTCAGTGATGGTAAATTAAACCAGAGAGCGAGGAAAGCAGTCTTTGTGGGATTTAGATATGGAGTCAAAGGCTTCAAGTTATGGGATCCACAGGATAAGAAGATAGTTATTAGCAGAGATGTCACATTTGATGAGGCGTACATGATGAGGCCTCGAGCCCCTTAGCAGGTGAAGGGAGACCAGACAGGAGAGATATCGCAGCAGGTGGAGGATGATGTGACTCCACCCACTCTAGAGAGCATTGTATCCATCGAGGCTCTTATAGAGGTGACACTGGGAAGAGATAAGATGACAGCCGGACAGATAGAGGATACAGTGGATTATGGGAATCAGGAACAGTGTCATGTTCAAGGGTCCATTGTAGCAGATAGACCGAGGAGAGTAATTCGTCGGCCAGCTAGGTATAATGATGTCATGGTCATATATGCATTATCAGTGGAGGTCGTTGATGATATGATTCCATCTACATTCAGGGAGGTAGAGTCTAGCCCCTATTCAATCAGGTGGAGGAAAGCTATGGAGGAGGAGATACGGTCTCTTCAGAAGAATGTCACTTGGACACTTGCACATTTACCTAAGGGTAAGAGAGCTATAAGTTGCAAGTGGGTATATGCGAAGAAGGAGAGATCTTCTATTGAGGACATTCGATTCAAAGCCAGATTGATTGCCAAGGGATATGCACAGCTTGAGGGCATTGACTACAACGAGGTATTTTCACCCGTTGTGAAGCATTCGTCGATACAAATTTTATTGGCGTTGGTGGCACAGTTGGATTTGGATTTGGTCCAGATGGATGTAAAGATAGCCTTTCTACACGGTGATTTAGATGAGGAGATTTACATGACACAACCCTTGGGATTCAAAGCTGCAGGAAAGGAAGACTTGATTTGTAAGCTGAAGAAGGCTCTTTATGGTTTGAAACAGTCACCAAGACAGTGGTATAAGAGATTCGACGGCTTTATGATTGGCCGAGGGTACACGAGGAGCCCATATGACCTATGTGTTTATATGCACAAGCTACAGGATAGTGAGCACATATATTTGCTTTTATATGTTGACGATATGCTTATTGCTTCCATGAATTCTTTGGCTATTTGAAAGTTGAAAGAGGAGCTGTCATCCGAGTTTGAGATGAAGGATCTTGGAGAGGCAAAGAAGATATTGGGTATGGAGATCGAGAGAGACAGGGTAAAAGGGAGTTTGAAACTTACACAGAAAAGCTACTTGCAGAAGATGTTGAAGAAATTCAACATTGATGGCAATGCAAAAGCAGTCAGCATACCATTGGCTCCCCACTTTAAGCTTTCAGCGTTGATGTCAAATGTTTCAGTTGAGGACAGAGATTATATGTCAAAAGTCCCATATGCCAGTGCAGTAGGTAGCTTGATGTATACAATGGTGTGTACGAAGCCAGATTTGTCACAGGCCGTGAGAATGGTATCGAGATACATGCATGATCCCGAGAAGGATCATTAGGAGGCCGTGAAGTGGATTCTACGGTATGTTCGAGGCACCGTGGATGTTGGTTTGGTATTCCAGAAGGATGATTCTACGGTATGTTCGAGGCACCGTGGATGTTGGTTTGGTATTCCAGAAGGATGAGAAGAATGGGCAGGATTGTATTGGATATGTGGATTCAGATTATGCTGGAGATCTTGACAAGCGCCGGTCCACTTCAGGTTATGCTTTTACATTGGCAGGTGCACCTGTATGTTGGCGATGTACACTTCAGTCCACAGTGGCTCTCTCTACTACAGAGGCAGAGTATATGGTAGTAACTGAAGCTGTAAAGGAGACTTTATGGTTGCGTGGATTATTAGAGGACTTGGGGATTGCACAGGAGACCATTCGGGTATATTGTGATAGCATGTCAGCTATCTATTTGACGAAGAACCAGATTTATCATGCGCATACGAAACACATCGATGTCAAATTCTACTTTGTTCGTGACGTTTTGGATGATGGAGACGTCATATTGGAGAAGGTCCACACGAACGACAACCCTGCAAATATGTTGACCAAAGTTGTTTCAGGAGTAAAATTTGGTTATTGTTTGAAGCTTTTGAACATTCTTCAGTGTTGAGGCCTTTGGAGGCCATTTGGGTGAACTACGTTCAGCTTGATTCCTTGGGCAAAAGGATACGTAGGCAGTCTTTCAGATGCAGCCGGTTTTATTGATTCAGATTGGGGGGAGATCGCGTTTCAGCTCTAGTTTGGTTCCCAGACCTGTTGCGGAACTATTGGATGATTTGGTGTCTGCTCAGTTTTGGTAGAAACATTCGCCGAGGTGGAGAATTGAAGAAATGTCGAGAAAGTACAGGAAAACAGCAAAAGAATCAGCCAGACAGACTGACGGTCGACCGCCGTGGTCGACCGCGAACGTGCACGAAGGCCAGTGGGATTTGGAGCTGAAGGCGGTCGACCGTGGCGGTCGACCGCAGGGACCCTATAGGCGAAATCAGTTCGGTCAACCGTCACGGTCGACCGCGAGTTTGACTGTAGGATTTGGTTCTCTGTCGGGGATGTTCGGTCGACCGCGAGCTTCGTGCGGTCGACCACGAGACCTGCGCGGTCGACCGTCGCAGTCGACCGCAGTCTGTTTTTGGGCTGGGCTTTGGATTTTGATCCGGTTCGCTTCTGAGTTGATATATAACACTAAACCTGATTAATTAGGGTCAAGCAAGGACGATTTTGAGCAGTCTTTGAGAGATGATTGTTGCATCCAATTGTGAGAGATTTGTGAGAGATCTAGAGCTTTGTTTTAGGGTTTGATCAGTGAGATTTGTAACTCTATTTGTATTCTCTTGATTTCTAATAGTAAGAACTCCCCCCTCCTTGCCCCGTGGACGTAGGCAACTTGCCGAACCACGTAAATCGTTTGTTCTTGCTGTGGTTGTGATTTTCTTATTAGTTGTGATTTATCTCTTGGATTGTTCGTGTCGCTCCTCGAAGCTTCCGCCGCGCAC
>NC_033798.1:82517541-82537217 GCF_001876935.1 Asparagus officinalis | reverse complement strand
TGAAGTAAACATTTCGAAAACCTTGGGCCATTGTTTCTGTACGGTACATAATTCCTCGTGTCCTTTAGTGCGTATTATGTTCTCTCTTCTCCTAACAAGCTTGCAGAAAAAGAAATTTCAAGTCATGGTTCTCCTATGAGGTAGCTATGAACATTGCTATGTTTGAATTGAAGAATCAGAAGGAAGATGTTTTCACTCCGAGGACATGTAAAGTAGACAACTGGTGAAATATTATATATTGGAAATAACACGACTATGATAAATTTTCTTACCAATCATTTTGGAACAAAGAAAAGTAAAATTGATGTGTAACTGCTTTTGATCATAGGTTCTTTTGTTTTGACATACTTATAATAGGGTAAATTGTGGCTAGACCCCTTGTAATTGTATTACTTGAGCCAAGGGGTCTATCTGCACTTTGGGCAAATAATACTAGGTCCAGCGGCGCCAATAAAACTACAGGGGGCCTATCTGTAATTGGGCAATAATACAAGTGATTTATCCGCTATCATGAAGTTTTGGATGTCAATGAGTTATCAGATTCCGTCATATGCGGCTACAGGGAAGGAGTTTCTTCTGTAAACATGGAAATACAAACCCATTTTTACCATTTAGTTGCTTATGATTGGAGTGAACAATTTACTTGCATGTCGCCTAGATGTATCCTAAACAAGCAATCTCTCATATGTATGTAATATGTACTTCGCAATTTAAGAGCTAATTTCAAAAAAGCGCTACTTAGTATAGTAAGTGCTAATAAGAGACTTAATTAAGGATGGTGAGTACCACTAAAGGGTTTAAAAAAAAAAGAAAAAGAAAAAGAGAAGGAAAAGGAAAACCTCTACTTGATTGCTTGCAGGCGATGGGATCATGTCCGAAGGAGAATATTAAGGATTTCAAGGATAGATTGGTTGAAGAGAACCTCTACTTGATTACCGAGGTGAGCCAAATACAAAAACAGACACGGATACATCCAATCCTAAATGCAGGATTTGGCTGTCTGTGCAGGAAGAACAGTCTTTTGTTCTAATATTTTGACGAGGGTAAATTACACTAAACCCCCAGAACTTTCAGCATTTTGTAGTTAACCCCCGATAATTAATTTCTAAACTCACAATTAAACTCCCAATAATAATTGGAACTGAAGAAAACTCCAATAAGTTTTTACATTTTGCAGACAATCCCCATGACAGCATATGTCCATATTTCGGGAAGTTATCTGCGGAACACATAAACTTGTTCGGCGTTTTCTGCGGTTCTAATAATTATTGCGGGTTTAGTGCGATCTTAGAAGTTATTGGGAATCACCGCACAGAGCTGAAAGTTTCGGGAAGATCAGGTGAAATTGATCGCAAAATCCTCTCGCTTGTAGATGCAGCGGGTTATGAGAGATACACAAGACTATAGCTGATTGAAATTTACTCTATGCACTTCTAAATCTCGAAGTCTGCTTAATTTGATCAAGGAGATTCCTCAGTGCATTGATTTCGTCCGTGTTACTTAACGATAAAGACACTACATGAACGAAGACCGAGAGTTTCATTTGAACAATTCAGCTCAAGAGTGGTCGTTTACCACAGATTTCAAGTGGGGGACAAATTTTCAAACCCTAACCTGTTTGTCAAAAAATTCTCAAAAAAAACCCGTTTCAAACTTAATTTCAAAAACCGACCTAGTTAAACAGAAACTGGGTCGGTTTTTGAAAAAAAAAATTCCCAAACTTCATGGGAGTTGAAGTCCCGTGAAGTTTGGGAACTTTTTTTTTAAAAACAGATCCAGTGTCAGCCAACTGGGTCTGCTTTTGAAATTAAGTTTGAAATGAGTGTGTTTTTAGGAATAAAATTCAAAATAGGTTGGTTCTGAAAATTTGTCCTTCAAATGGGCATCAATTTTTCATATTGAATCATTTTTTTTTTCTGTTTTAATATTATATATGCTTTTACAAGGATTAAAGAAGATATTAGTCGTTCTTGAGCTCTCTGACCCGTAGGCACGACTGTAACCATCAACATGATTATATTGTGAAACACATCCTTCCAATATTGCCACAAATTGCTCATCCTCTTACCGAGAGCCATCATTTTTGAACTCCATACCTGAAGTTAGTTGTTGTTGTTGTTATGATTATTAGAAATACTTTGCACTTTGCTTTGTTCGGTCCATTTTAATGAAACGCAAGATTGGCACCTTTAATCCTTTCTCCGCTGCTAATAATGGTAAATGAAGCATATCAGGATGTAGTTCCGCGTATTTTTCTGAATGCTTCTTTGGTTCTCTATATTAGTTCATGAGACTGTAAAGGAGTAGCAAACAACATCATGCTTACTGGGCTTTGATTAAGGTCAAATCCCTCAAGTAACAAGTTTACAGTAAATTATCCCAATTCTTCCGTTCGTTGTTTTTTTACTGTACCCTTTTTTAATTGTCTTGCCTTCTAAAAAAGAAAAATAAATAAATAATCAAGTTATAGTTACGTATCGACAAAACCATTTCAGTTCATGGCAGAGCAAGGAACTGGGCATCTAGCTAGTGACAGCCTCGATTGTGAAAGAAGCGAGCGACTGGTTAATTTGACGAGTTGCTCAAGTGACGATACTTCTATCGACCATGAATCCTACCGCAGTTTTCATATTGTTTTATTTCTTCCTAGTTTTTATCTGTTTTTTAGTTTAATGTTCAGATCTCCAGAAGAACAGTCTTTGTATTCTCTTACTTTGAAACAAAGTCTTTAAAGCTCATTTACACTTTTTAAACGAAGTTTTTAAAGCTCATTTACACTTTTTATTCATTCGAGTCTCCACTTGTGGGTTATGTTTGGTTTCTTATGCAAACAGCAAACTGAAGGAGGTTATAGTTGTTTCACACATAGATGAAAATATGCATATCATAATGTTTGTGTCTTATGTAGATTACAACGAGCTAAAATTTTGAATGCGAGATGAGACATTCTAATTATTCTATAGAGATGTAGTCAAATACATTGAGTAGTCAAATACATTGAGATAAATTATCTATACTATTAAAAGACGGTCGTATTTTTTAAAAAAAGTTTCAATATTTATTTATTTTTTATCACGCCTTTGATGCAGATGGAATTGACGTCGGGCGCCCCACGAAAGAGCGACACGGCTTTGCCATGTAACCTACTAGACACCCTCCAAGTTTTAATATGTATTAGAATAAAGCAAGCATACTCAAAATATTAAAAAGGTAAAAATTCAGACATTTTAATTATTCCGTAGAGATGTTGTTTATTTATTTAAACTAAAAAAAAATAGTCTAACATATTTCTCCTCAATTAGAACTAAATTATAATTATTGTAGGACAAAACCTCGGGCCGTCTTCGCTCGTCGCAGCGGACGTCAGTACTCGAAAAATGGCAGCTTCCTCTCTTCTCTCTCTTTAGCTCTCAGCCCCTCCACAAAGAAACCCCTCGATCCCCTCAACGATTTCCCCTTCAGTTCCTAATCCACGGAGGCGCATTTCCTTCATCTCCAGGTTCAACTCTCTCTTTTTTTTAACTTTTTTTTTTGGGTATTTTTGAAAAAAATGGTTTTTTGTGCTCTAGATTACCGCTTGATTGGGGATGTTTACTTACGATGCTGCCATTGCACACCGCGATTGCTTCTGCTCGTCTCACATCGGTGTTGTCTGCGGAGTCTCAGAGCTGGGGGGTGGATTCCTCAAGGTTTCATCCTTCTTCTTTAGTTTCTTTCTCGATGGCTTCGTTTCTTTGGTTATAGTTGATTTCTGGGTCCAAGTCGCTGTTATTCCTCCAAAGATTTTATCTTTTTGGAAAACTAAGCCATAAATAAATAAATAAAATAAAATAAAATGGGGTTTAGATCAAAATGCAGTATGCTTCTAATGGTGTAATTCTGTAAGTGAGGGGTACATGATTCTTGATGGTGTTAACTTATGAGAAGAAGATAATCCAGGTTGTTATTGTGGAATAGATATGCTAGTAAGCTGAAAGGTATAGACTTGCATTACATTTAGCTTGAGAAATAGTACCATTGTGAAGTTGTGATTCTATTGAGATTCTGTGTACAGTCAAGTTTGGTGAATCTGAGTCTGAGAAAGATTGCTCATTGATACCATTAGCCCATTCTACCTATTGTCTCAAACAGTATGTGTTTGCTTGATTTGGTATTTCCAGTAGTCCCTCTATGAGAGGGGCCTTTTTTTTTCCCGGGGTTCTCTTTTGTTATTTGTTGTTCCCTTACTGAGCTTACTCCCTCCAAAAACTATTCAGAAACAAATCTGCTTTCAAAACTTTGCTTTCTTAATTTATATATAGCTATGTTTATTGTATCAACTTCGGTCCACTTATTAGGCTGAAAACATGTATCCATCCCTAGCAGTTCTAGAGATCCAATTACTCTTGAAAATATTGATAATTTTTCTATCCTATCAATAGTTCAAGCGCTGAAAACAAATAAGCCCTAAAAAGCCCATTAGTGGACCCTCTACTCAAATACAATCTAAGTCTTTCATGTTCTATATTTTCAAGTTACTTAGCCATAGAAATTGAGGCAATCACTTGCAATCTATGTTGCATGGTACGGGTACGGGTACCGGTATTGGTATTGATACAGGTATGGGTACAACAAATTTTTAAGAGGTAGGGTGTGTGGACACGGCTATATAAATATTTGTATACACAAATTATATATTGAAACTAATAGTTTACATGAGATCAATATTTTCTTTCACGTGTTATTGAGATTTAAAATCCCGATAACGTTTTTATGTTTCTTTCAGTATGTGGATTATAAATTGTAAAAAATGTTTGTTTTTTGAACTAGACACTCAAACAACCATTAAAATCATAGTTTGGAACCCAACGAGTTTCAAGAAGTGCAAGTGAAGTGTAGTATTTACGTCTAGAAATTGTTTAACTAACATTCTAAACTACAACATGTATTTTGTTTAATTGCGTACATGCCTGAATACATGTATGCATATATGCAATCCAAGGAGTTTGGGTGTGGGTACAGGTATAGGTACATGGCTTAAAGGTAGTTGTACCCAGGTAACATAGCATGTAATATAGCCAAGCCCATGCGGTCCATCCTCAATTTCATTGGAATTTGTATTATTAGGTTCGTCATAAGACTCCACGATGAAAATATTTGGATTGTTGCCATGACTTGGATATCTCACTTATCATCAAAAATTGGGGAGAAATCTAGAGAGAAGAAATGTTTACAATAATTAAGGGCGTACTGGACCTTGTTAGAGATGGGTTTATTAGTGAAAGTTTTTCTTGTATGTTTAATTTTGGCATTTAGATGGCATCTTGTAACAAAAAGAATCAATATGATCTTTCTCAAAGTTTGTAGTACTTTATGATCATTTTGGATTTTAAGCTATAGAAGGTCGTGACCATATTCCTTGAATTTTGTAAGTTGGGCTATTATTTATTTACCTTGCACTGCTATTTAGTTTCTAAATCTCATTCTAGACATGAAAGCACACTTATGATCTGATATTTCTTCCCTATCCATCCATTTTTTTAAGATTGGTTACACAAGCCCCTTCGCTGTTCTTCTTTCCCCTTGCTTCCTATCATGATGAGATTTGATTTCACCTTTGACCATTATCCAAAATTTGAATACAATTAGTTAATTTTCTCTTTAAATTGAAAACTGCAACTTTTCTTTACGATGGCTGTTTAGAAGAATTTGCCATGCATATTTCACCTCTTGGAAGACCTAGTTGTGATTCCTTTTGTTCTTGCTGTTGCTTCATCTTTCGGCATCAATCATTATCCATTTCCATATGTCCAATGTGCATTGGTCACTGTACTTTTTCATCTAGGATTGATTCAACCTTTTAGCTATAACTTGATTTAGACCACTTTTGTGTATGTATTTCTAGTTTGGAGCAAGCAAAGAAAGCAAATATATGTCGTCACTAATGAATTTCTTGTAGCATTTTCATTATTTTTTTTTCTTCTGAAAATAAATGTTCTATATTGTGAGGGAAAGTACACTCCACCTTACTTCACAACCTTGCTCTAGTCATGTTTCAGATTTCATATATTAAGCCGTACCTTGTCTATGCTATGAAAGGATTCACATTTTATTAGTTAGTACATGGTTTGGTTGTGTAAGATCACAATAGCCTTGAAAATATGTCTGTCCAAGTTAAACTGTGGTTAGTTAAGGCAGCTTGGTCTTTGTGCAACACCAACCAAACAGTAACTAAAAGATTCAATATTCATAAACTTCTCCATTTATCTAGGCATGTATGCACATTAGGCTTGGGGCTTACTTATGAGCAAGTAAGTATGTCTATATTATTTCTGTAAGCATACGCGCAGTTAAATAATCAGGAGACATGCTCGACAACTTATCTATATTCTTTCTGAAGGTTGATCAAATTCATGAAAAAATATATAGATTGGTATGGTCTTACTTTAGCTATTGGATTCTTGCCAAGATTAAAGAGCGCGGTTCAGTTTGAGTTATAAATTTATAGTATGCAGTTAGTATATACCTGGTGTATAAATAGGTTATTAGACTGTTTTAGCTTTGTAATCATAAGACTCGAATATTTTTGTCCCTTGCGCAACAATTCGGTATTTATGCGCTAAACAATTAGACTCTCTTGCAGGTCTTGCATTGCCTTTATGACATCACCTTCTGTTGTCTGATCAATAATAGATGCAAGACCAGAACATGCTTGTTTACTTCTGAGATTAGTAGCAACTTTCTTTATAGTACTACAGAATGGAAGTCTACTACATGTCGATGTATTGATTTTGTTTATTTTTATTTTCATTTTCATTATGAAAGTTCTGCATTCCTGGGTTCAGTGCATGAGAACAACATGCTCGTTGGAGCTTTAGCGTACTTGTACTGAACCAAGAAAATTGCAATGAATTTTACAGGCTCTGCTTTTTTGAGCGAGCAATTGAATCTGTGGAGTTGGCGCTTTTAAGTTACCGATATATAAATGGAGAGCGCGTGTGCATTGCTAAATTGGTTCTCAGTCGGGTATCCCCTCATCTGCACTTGCTTGGTAGCTCTTGGAAATCTTTCTTCGCTGTGCTCAATCTTCATACTTTGGACAACCAGCAGAATGATCAACCCAATATCTTACTTACAACAGCAACGCACGCTGAAGAAGCTGCTAAAGTGACGAGACCTATGATCAACTATGCACTTCAATTTCCCAGGACAGCTGCAATATACGTACACGATTCAAGAAATCTGAATGAACAAACCCAGCTTATGAGCTACAATTTTACATCCTCCAAGTGAGGCAGGATCGTTAGATTATGTATAATAGGATTATTTATGATTCAAGAACAGAAATCGGCATGAATGCGGGATCTCATCCAAGTAAAATACATATATGCAGACATATTTTCCCTACCAACAAAGAAGAAAAGAAGAGCCAAAACTACACAAAGCAATGAAGAAACTACAATGACACCTATTTTCTCACAAAAAAACAAGAAAGAACAACGCACATCTTCCAGTTTAATATAGTACAGTTCAACAGCTCACAGATTCGCAGTGGAGCTATTCATGATCCAGCACAATATAGATGATCCAAACCAACTGCAAATGAATTAAAATTTACACCCTTCTACCTGACTACTACTACTTTCTTGTATGCTTGGGGACGTCACTGACCAATTACATCTGAGATTGAAGTCCTTATTTTTTGCGACAACTCTTCCCTGGAAAAGATAAGCATACAAAGTTAACAAAGAGGCCGATATAAGTTTTCCATTTAATTACTTGATGGTATAAAGTCTATGGATAGAATGCGATGTCGAATTGCTTATATGAATCGCAACATGATCAATATTCAATCAAGAGGGAGCAAATTGACTAGTGAAGCATGTGGCAGCTACTCACAAAATAAAACTCACGCAAAGCCTTTGAATGAATAAAACTCACGCAAAGCCTTTGAATGAATAGTTTGATTAATAGTTAAACACTAGCAAGCCTTACCTGTCTGGTTTAAATAGGAGGTATCGATATATGAACCACTGTAAAAAAAACAGAACAATAACAATTAGAAAACAAGAAAACCCGCTCTAAATTGGTCCTTTTAAAATTTAATAAAAAAGTAAATGCTTACCCAGGAAAATAATATCCCGATCAACTCTAATGTACTAGGGATTATAGGAAGCTTGTCAATTGCCTGCGAAGTTTAGCCTTTCCATGTGAAAACGCGGAAGATATAGTAAAATGGCAAAATGTCATAAGCTCATTTTCACTGGAATTTAAATGTTAATGCATCCCTCATAAAACCTCAGCAAGAACAAAGAAGATTTCAAATCTATTACCGCGATAAGATTAGCTGATGCCCAAACTGCCGCTATGGCTGCAAATCCTAAACCGGCAAGAGCTATTCGATCTTCAGAATTGTTCCACTGCTTCAAAAAATTGAAAGAAAAGAAAGAGGTGCTGGTTAAGTTCACAAATACTATATGAATGGATGATGCAGGCATCTAAACTGTAGCTGGAAAAAAGTAGAAAATAAATTTTAAGCATAGAAGACAAAAGAAGCATCACTTTGTCTAAATCTCTCCTAAAAATGAAGTATCTCATTCCTTACTTCCCCAATCTCACGGTCCTAGTTATTTTGTACGCTCAAATTCTAGAGGACCGGTTCAGCTGCAAGCATGCTTCAAACATGCACAATTCTTCTGTTCTTGCATATTTTTTTAGGTGAGATGATTGACTGCAGAGACTTAGATAAAAATTGTATGTCAGGTTTATTTGCATTTTAATATTTTCACACTTTTAGCTAACATTAAATTAACATCATAACATGTTGACGCAGTTACATCAGTTGAGAGCAGCAAAAAAAGGAACTCACAGCACTTTGAACATATTTGACTATGCTTCCAGAGGAAGAATCAGAACTATCACCAACAGCCTTTGTGACAACTGCGACAAATCTCTGCTTTCCTGCACATTGAGAAAGACTTAAGAAAACTGCAAACCGGTTGGATCTGGATCAGATAATCTATACCTGCAATCTCCAAATTCAAGAATTTGGCCAAACCTAAGATGGGTTATGAGACCTTAATGCTTGGTACATATATATCATAATAACTTTTGTGATTGATAGTAGAACAATCTTTTATAAGTGGCACCATCAGCATAGAACATCTTGAAATATGAAGAGAAGGAAACTATTATATTGGACGAGTACCATTCTACTGCAGTCCCAATTTTACTATATTTTTTACTCAATTTTGATGCTGGGTAAATCAACATTCTATGTGTCCTTTGTTTGGATAAATGGTTAATATAATATCTTGGAGATGTGTGCAATTTGTGTTACGAGAAAAAAGAACCTCTATAGCAAACATTTCATCTTTGTCCCTTCATCTAGGAATTTTCTTGGTGTAGGAAAATTTTGGAGATTTTCTGCTTTGCTGCACGAGCTTCAGTGTTTAAATGACGTATCTTTATGGTTGGTTTCCCTAGAGCCAACGGGACGAGAAGGTTCTTTGCAAGCTCCTCCCTTTTCTCTAGTCTCTTTACCGAGGAATTTAGCATCATAACCCAAAGAGGATAATAAACAGTTGGAAAGTTTTCATATAGGTTACGTGATCACACTGTGATGGAAAAAAGTAAAACATTATGATGATCGTGGGCTTTGAGGATTTTAATTTTAATTTGAGCTCCAGAGTTTAAATGTCAAACCCGGTTTAAAAATATTCGTATCGATGGAATTACTTCAAGTAGAAGATTTAAATGTAGAAAAAAAAAGAAAAGAATTTACAGCTCCATTGGGAGCTATGAGTTTGATGGAAGTAAACCTAACTTCCAGCTAAACAATCTTTTTGGTGGAATATGTACACTGGATGTTACATAAGAATAATTCAGGTATATCTAAAGATCTCTGTAAAAAGAGAGTGACTGAAGGCATATCAAGGGGAGGGTGACAAAAGGTAAATAACAGCAAGGGAGAAAAAAGTTTTTACTGCACAAAAGATTATGTTTATGCAAATGCAAAAAATGTAGTGAGTCATCACAATGTTTCTCTGCATTTAGCCTAGTCTCTAAATTAAGCACCCATACTCAAAAAAATACTAGATAGAACTATCAAGTTACAACAGCAAACCATCAGTGCAAGCGAAAATTCTCAAACAAATAGTCTTCATATTGTACTCAACTCCCTCAAATTCCAAATTTGCTGACTCCCCCAAAAGAAATGAGGGGAAATATTGCATTCAGTTAGCTGATTCTTATATATCACTCTACCCAAATGTAGACAGTAAGTCATGCGCTCAGACTTTCTACGAAATTTGACCGTAACTACATTCACAAGAAAATGATATGTAATTTCTTTCTAGATGCAAACAGTCATCATTCTAAAAACTTTAAAAGCATGATAACAGTTTGCAGTAACCCAAAGGGGGGGAATAGTTAGCGTATCCCATCACCTGCAACTGATGAAACTGGAATCTTTCGCAGATTCCTGTAATGGGTTTTGTTCCCATGGACGATCAAAGAGGGTAGAGAGATTGCCGAGGCGAAAGCCATTCTTCTAATCTCACAAAAAATGGAACAACCATCGAAAGAAAACAAAAGGAAATGTCAAAAGAAACCCATGAAGAGATTAGATTTTAAAAAAAAATGAATACTGGAAATTAAAAGGCACCTCTTGGTTCGGTTTGCTTCAAGAGAAGGAGGATTGGGGGAGCGAAGCTGCTGTCTCCGATATCTTTGATGGATTCTGGGAATACTCGGAGCCAATCAGTGGATGAAACTGACCAAGAGTTAAGTGGAAAAGACTAAAAAGCCCTCTCATTTATTATACACGAGTGGGGTCGCCTTGAGATAATTTTAGAGGTCAGTAGCCACCTCTTTGTCCTTTAGTTGGGGTTAATTGCAGATAGACCCTTTGTATTGCGGATTGGGATCCTCTCATAAGGAATAGTGTTTCCTAAGATCTCCTAATGCATCTCAACCATTCATTGCATAGGACCTCCTTGTTTTTTGTGCTCATACACAAAATCAAAGGTTAAGATGCATTAGGAGATCTTAGGAAACACTATTCCTTAGGAGAGGATCACAATCCTTGCATTGCCCAATTAGCGATAGACTCCTCGCTGTTCTATTGGTGCGGATCAACTTCTTGTACTATTTGCCAACTACAAATAGATTATCTTAGCGAACTTTTTTATTACTATTTAAAAAAATAGTAACCGGAGGTCTATCTGCACCAATAGAATTACATGGAGTTTATCCGCCTCTATAATTTTTTTCTTTCTCTTAAAAAAAGATCACCCAAAGGGTCTATATGCACAATTAGAACTACATTTATTAATCTGGGTTGCAATCAGTGAAACCAGGCTTCCGGGTAAGATAACGTGTAAAATGTTACATTTATTAACTTTGCTTGCTGATGTTCTTTGAAAAAAACAAATAATAATAAGTACATATCAAAATAAATGGTTTGGAAGGCAACACCGATACTGACAAGGACTAGAGATTATGATTACGTGTAAATATGTAACATTTATTATCTTTGCTTGCTGATTTCCTTTAAAAAATAGTAAGCACATATCAAAATAAACGGTTTGGATCATCAAGTTGAATCTTCATAATTTGCATACCAAAGTCAAAATTACAAGTGAAAAAAAAAATTATACATATGTATAAAAAATAAAACAATAATAAATACAATAATTGAATCAATTAATTAAAAAACCAACTAAACAACAAGCCGCTCATTCTACAAGTTCCCGTCACTACTGGCGGTAGTTTTACTTTGTTTTGATTTCGCCATACTAACAAGATCCCCAAACAACTTATCTTCAGGCTTGGCCAGCTTATTGAACTGTTGCACATGAGGGGCTGATATTTGGTAAGTACTCCCTGTATTTGTGTAATAGCTGCTGTTATCTTGCACATAGAGCTTATACATTCTCTGAGAAATGTCGCTTTGACTCAAATAAGTTGGATATATCCCTGGTTGCTGGTTGCTTTGCACCAATTCAGGGTGAGGGGATCCAAGATGCATATTCTGCAGTAGCTGAGGATGCATAGCTCCTGCCTGAAGTCCATTCTGCATTGTTTGAGTTTCGGGGTTGCCACAGTCACTACTCTCGGCTTGTTGAGCTTCCCATGGTGGTAGTGGAAGACCTTGATCATTTACACCTGTTAAAGACATTCATTGTGCTAGTGGAATTAGCGGGTAACTTCAGCACGCATGAATCATTCTCATGTATATGTTGCAGGAGTCCATGCATGAAGAAAGTAAGAATTATCCACCCCATGACTTGATTTTGGATGGGTTTCCATTGAATGGCTATATACGATATGAAAAATGTTAAAAGAGTATAAAAGTTATAACCTCAACCTTTCACCACAACCTAGGTTCAAAGTTTAAGATGGTATCACAACAACCTACTAGGTTTGAATCTTAATGGTCACAAATTTTTATAGCGAATTTAAAAAAGATACCACTACCTAGGCTAGGTTTCAGCCCATGAAAGTGCTCCCAATCTCTACGGGCATTTTAGAGTATACAAATTATAACCCTCAACTTTCACCACAACTTCGGAGTTTTGATGTAGTGACGGGGACTTAAGCAAAACTAAGCACAATAACCATTCTTCTTCTAGGACAAAGTTACAGAAACATGAACAAGGACATGAAATAACATGACAAGCCGTCATCAAGAATTCCTAAATTAATACATACGAAGAAAGAAGTGCCCTGTGCAATATCTGTGTGACATGTATCCCAACAAAAGATGGCTTCACATTTCACAATAAGTATTCGTGTGACATGGCTTTTCATCTTATCAACGATCCATTGAACCTGAATCTACATTTGGAGTTTGGACCTGTACTTTGCTTCAGTCTGGGTTGGAATGTAACCTAATGCGACTCGAACAACAAGGCTACAGTATTAAAGAGTAACTCACGATTTAGATAAATGACAGAAGAAAACAGAGACGAAACAACACTTGCACAAAAACTTTACTGTTGTTTTTTTTAAAAATTGTGTAATATAGTGCTTCTGTCTGAAGTTGAAATAAGATCTAGATTTCTGCCTTAAGAAAGGTAAATGTGATGCAGCCAACAAGTTGGGGTTTTGACACCAAATGACTGGAAGACTATATCATTGTGCGTAATGGTCCTCCATAACTAACCGAAACTGTGTAATGGACTATAAAGCCTTAAAAGTGACTTTTCCCCCTAAAGGAGGAAATCAGATGAAATTCCAAATGTCAAATATCAAGGAAGTAAATGGTTCTCTGTCCATAAGTCACAGTATTCTATTTCTAGATCTTTAGTTACCAATTTAGGTAAAAAGAGAGTACCCAAGACAGCTACTTACAAATATGGTTGCCGTATGTTCTACTAGCAGTTAAAATATTAAAGATACATAATCAACTTACCAATTGGTCGCTTAGTCATGCCCTGAGTAACTTGACCATTCCATGCAAAGTTTGCATCATTTTGAGGAACTCCTCCATAAGCTAACTGCTGAAAATTAGGAGCCCCTGAGTTTGGAATGCTACCATTGGAGTAAAGGGTGAGCTGGGGAGAAGTATAGGCCTGTGATGATGGAGTTTCTGAATAAGAACTAAGTGAAGTTGGAGTATCATTGCCATTGTTATTAACGCTTTGAGAGAACACATCTGAAAGAACTAGTGCATTCTGCTCAGTCACGGAGTCAGCGAGTGGTTCACCAACAGGAACAAGGGCTAGTGCATTTTCAGCAGCAGGATTGTCAAAGTCACCGCTAAGAAGGTCAACGCCACTAAGCAGCTGCTCAAGTGGAAGCTGATTGCTTGTGCTTGCACTTGACTGCAACCTAGAGAACACAGTACTATACAGTGAGGACCAAATCCAAAATAAATTTCCTTTTACACAAGGTAACAATAAATACAACATATTGCAATAAGAAAACATAAAATCACATGCCAACCAAAGGTTTCACTTTCTTGAGTCTAGTCTCTGATTTCAGACTATCAGCTAACTAGAAATTCAACCAGAAAGGCAAAGTTTATTGAACAAACTACATTATGCATGTTAAACCAGCTAAAGAATGTCAACTGGAATGAATAAACATGCATTCCTTAACGTTGTTCTCTATAACCATGACCTGAACTCATCTCGTCTTCAGGTGTGACTGTCAATAAATTGTAACTTCAGATGCCTAATTACATCAGAAATTAAAAATATTGAGGATGGCCTACCTTTCATCAGGTTCAATGTTACCATCAGAATTAGTAATCACAGGATCATCAATGTCTACCAGTGGCTGAAGAGACCATGGCTTCTCCACGGGATCAGGAATACCTACAGCAAGAGCATCATGTTTGGCTAGAACACACTCCAATTCATCATTTAGTGCAAGTCCTTGGTAAAGTAGATCTTCATCCCTGTAAGAATTTCAAATGGAAGAGAAAGGCTTAGGTTATGCTAAGTGTGACAAAAGCATATACCACATAGTTAAATTTACAACTCTGTATTTTTTGTCACCCGTCCTTTTCTCATCAAAGTGGAAGGAATCATCTATGGACAAGTCTCCTTGAAAACAATTTTCATGGAAAATTTTTGATGCTCTCAACCTAAAATCAATTTTCGCAAGTGGAGAAATAAGCCTAGAAGAAGAGGAAACATAAAACTAGGATAAATAGAAAAAATTTTTAGTACAAAGGGACCTTTTAGATAGTCAACACTCTGACTATTCACTAGGCTTACAGCTCACTCGTTGAGTTTCAGAGTTATAGTTCCATTCAACAAATTTTTTTTTACTAAAAGTATAATTTTTTTAAAAGTAGTCAATCAAACGGTAAAACCTATGACTAAGGGTTTTGGTGTCAGTGAGAGATAACAGTATGAGGCCTTACGAAGATGTGCTCACAAGATGTATCAATCTCTCCTTGTATGATCGACACTGGTAAGCAAGGTCATGAATGACTTCCTGCCTGACTTCCTGATATTAAGAATAAACACCATTCAGTATATGTAGAATGAAGTGAAATTTTTAACATAGAATTAACTGCATTTACAAGTAAATTATTGTGCTTGTTCATTTCTAACACAAGGGGAACTAACTACCCAAGAAACAGCTGTCTTAATCATACTGTTTAAATCAAATACTGGTTCAATGCCAAATTAGCATCTCAGCTTCCTAAGAAAATTTTCTTGATTTGGCATGCAAAATTCTCATTTACAACTTGCTATAAATTAAACAAGCTTTCATTCATAATGATCAGTCATTGATCATGAATTTAATTCTCCTGATGTATGCTAACCTAAACTAATATATAATTAATACTACTAAATTGCAGTACCTCATTGCTCCCAGGATCTAAAGTATTGAGCACTTCGGAAAGAACATCTGTGATAACTCGAGCATTCTGAATTTCTTTAAGGCTGGAGAAGTTAAAAGAAGCATAAGAACTTGCTGCAATAAGACACAAATGGAAACGATTGAATAAAATAGACAAAATATGTTCGTAAACCAAACAGCATAAAAAGACCAGAGTCCTGATAACATTCAAAGTTCAAGCAAAAAAATGTATGTTAAAATGGTACAATACAAAAAGTTGTTATTCTGCTTGAGTCATGTAAGTTATGCAACCTATATTTGTTTGTTTCCTTCTTTGCATATTATTTGATCTGTTTACTGATGATCATAGATTTTTCTAGTACTAGTATGAATCAAACATGCAGCTGCAATGCAAAATCTGGAATATAAATGTGTATGTGCCAACACTCAACAGCTATTATGTCAAGTATGTTTATAGTTTTAAACTAGTCAGTGAAAATTCCATTCACTGTAAAATCTTTTTGCAGATGGTGGAATAGAAGACGTTTCCTCTGCTCTTTGCAGATCTTAAAAAAACAAGGGTTTTGCTCTTTGAACCAACTATGCTTTAAGTTTTATAATCTGCCAGTGATACTTATTTTCATGGGAGCTAAAGTACTCATCTAGAATATGCTCTTCATAAGCAGATATACCCATTGACCAAATCATTTCTAGTAACATCTATTTGAATTATACAAAAGCACTGGAACAAGGGATCATTTTTACCTTATCTCATTCTCTAGCATCATTGAAGAACGAAGATGAACCGCGTTATTATCATAAAATACCAATTTTCTGAGAATGCTACAAAATTTAACTAGCACATAACCTGCAATCCCAAGATTTAAACAACATGTTTGTATTGCCCTTGACATACTTTTAAATTGTAAAGATTTCCCATAGATAACCACTTAACATCTGTCATCATGCTTTGTTTCCCGAACCTATGAATGACAGTAGGCACAGTGTTTAAGAAATTGTCCAACATGCTCGACATGTCAGCTGATATGTTGGGTTTGCCGCAATGAGAAAAGGTTTTTTTCACGTGCCTTTAATAACATTGGTCATTGTTTATGTTTTTAACGTTGGACAGATGGAATTAAGCAATAGACCTTAAAATAGGAAAATTAGAAACAGCAGATTTGGTAAGTGCTTCCTGTTGATAATCAGAATTTTGGGTGCATCGAGGATGGCATGGAAGAGAATTTTTCTGCCCAGGAGTAAATATAGGCGCAATTCCTTCGCGCTTCTTTGGGAAAACAGCTCCAGCACGCTGAGTGCATCAAAAGAAAACAAAAGGAGAAAAAACGTTAGCATTTCTCTTATAGGGAGAAAAAAATTTACTTATGACTTCGTAAATATGAAAGGATATTACAATTATTAAACATGAAGGGATATTACAGTTATATAAACATGCCTACAAACAGTAAGTTGTCGATTTTTACACACGTTTAATGATGTTGACCATTGTTAGCAATATGGAATTCATTTGAGTTACATAATAAGTATACTTTATGACCAACAGAATCAAAGCTCAAATTCTACTGGCAGGATCCTAGCCTTTGTGTATAATAAATATATTTTATGACCAATAGGACCGAAGCTCAAATTCCAGCTATGGGATCCTAGCCTTTGTATCTCTCTCTCTCTCCCTCTACCCATCTATATACACACATGCGTATATATACATTCATATGTATGCGTGTGACATACACACATGCGTATATATACATTCATATGTATGCGTGTGACATACACACATGGATATAAACACTATCCACACGAGTGCGTGCACACACACGCACGTGAAATGTAAATATGAAGATTTCAACTTTATGATGACAAATTTTATGAGAAAACCTGATTGATCATCTCAACATGTCCAAATCACTCTAAATATGGATCTTAAGTGCTTTACAAGTTCTTTCACCTTCATAAGAAGTTGCAAAAATTTAACATTATTTTATCCATAGAAGAAAAGTGATTGATGCAGTGTAACACAAACCTCTTGATCCACCTTAAACTATATATGCATATGTCTGTAGCTGAGCTTCCTCAACAGGAATGGAATTGAGTTCCATTTAATAAGTGCAATTCTCAAAATTTTATCTGCGACTCCTACTTAAATGTCAGAGAATGCCTTGAAGAAAGTATGAAAAATACCAATAACTCGTGATATGCTGCATAATATTGTGGATATCTTGCTTGTGGACCACCAAATGCTTCCTGCCAGGTGTCTATCAAAACCAGGATCTTCTCTTTGACATTGAAATCAGGCTGCAGGCAGAGAGAGCTGGGTAATGCAAGATTCCTATAGGATTAAACAATGAGAATTTTTCTGAAGATATAAAACATTACTTTCTTTTTCTCTTTCACTATTTTCGCCATTGCATGTGGAATGTCCCTTTCTGCTACATGCATATGAACTATGTCCCCACAATTTTTTATTATTGTCTCCAGCAGCTAAAATAATAGATGGAGCAACATGCCAGAATAAGTCAAATATACATCCGAAACATTCAAGCTCAGAAAAGGACCATGAAAATTAAAACCAACACCACAATAACATTATTATCAACAAAGGGTTCATCCTTATTTTTTTGGGTTCGGGTACATTATCCTTTTTCTTTGTGTGGAAGTTTAGATCTGCCAAACCAACCTTTTTAACTTGGCAATTACCATATTTGCTTTGCTGTCTTAACACTAGTCCTAGAGGCTCCTCGAAGTATGATGTGCTATCATTCTTCTCAATTAGAGCCACCAACTTCTGGTGCAAATATAAAAACATCTCTAACATTCCCAGCTAATCAATTTGAGCTACTCTAACTTCTCACGAACATGTCACTCCTTGTCCTATTTGTTTCACAGTTATGCCTGTCCATATCAATGTTCTCCTTTATTTTGAGCAAGTTTTCTAATTTCCTGACATTTGTTGAGAGAATAAGGGCCTTAGACAATTTCCCCCGTCTAGATCTACGGGACAAGGCCATTCATGTAGTTGTTAAAGAGTCCACTTCTACTACACAGGCTTTCAGTCACACAGTACAATGGACTCCAAATAACATTTTCCTCAACCTTACTATCATAATGTACAAAAAAAATTATTTTAAAAATATTTTATGACATTACCATATGCTAATTCAGTATAATAAATAGTACACTGGGCTTGCTCCCCCCTGACCTCAGATATAATCTTATGTAAAAATGCCCACTAGATGATCTGAAATAACAAAGGACATATGTGATAATCAGAACACGTTTTTGGAACTGCAATCATGGTAAGGGAACTTGTTGCTCTGGTTGAAACCTTAGTACTTCCATTAGGATTCCCTATGAAGCACAATCAACCATGGTGAGATAACTAAGAAAATATGGACACAGCACCACCGCAATCTGTTTGGTTACCAGCACCTCTATATCCAACATTAAGACGGATATCTAAGAGTCCTTGCTTAAGGAGTGGAAACCAAACTCATTAGGCAGAAGTTTTCAGTTCCCCCACTCTCTGTCAAGGTGAAAATACCCTTTCACATGTGCCAGTTGTGCTAAAAACGTGCACTATCCTCCAGCTCACATGCTTGATACAGAACCAGCACAATCAATTACTCAGCTCCCTCAAGGTTGATCTCCCTCTAATCAGAGACCCAACCTCATGGTCAAATAAACTGGGCTCAATCAGTGAACTTCACTTTTGGACGCTAAGCAAAAGGATAGCCATGTCATTGACAACTGGAACATATGAATCTGAAAGCATTTCCTATCACAAGTTTGCACAGTTCTATTTTCTCCAAACAGTACTTGAGCTCTTTAAGCAGTAATGATGGTAAACTAAAATAGCCTTCTGCATTTGCAGACAACTGAAGTTGCTTGCAAAATTTTCACCCTCATATATGAATACTGTAGTGTCATGGGAAATTATTTAATAGTGGATAAGTAGATAGCATATCATCCTAATACCTGATGGCATATAAACATTCTTTACACTCCCGCATTTTCTGTTAAGGTGAAAATGACAAGAGGAAGATTACAGGGTGAGGAAATGTTCATGGAAAACCCACTCCATGTAATCGTGAGTCATGAAAAGATCTTTTCTTAGCTGTATTCTCCTCTATTAAAGACGCTTAATGAGGCTTCACTACATTTTTTTCTTTGGAAAATAGATATATAAGAAAGAAAAAAAAACCCTACGAAAGTAACGGTAAGCTACCATAAGAAACGAATGGGATTAGTCTGGTTATGGCAACTTGTTATGTCATTTGGAAAGCACATGATGACTGTATTTTTAAATCAAACAGTCAGATCGAAGAAAATATTAGGAAGAGTGCATTACGTCTTATGGGGTTATGGCTTGGTCA
>NC_033798.1:82501274-82517531 GCF_001876935.1 Asparagus officinalis | reverse complement strand
CCTGCCAGTACATGAAACTAGAAGGTCCTAGTGCAAATTTCTAGTTTATTTTCATCCCTCCATCTTCACGTACTCTTATCTCTGTAAATATTAGATGTTTTATCAATAAATTTTAGGCTCCGGCTTTTTTCCCAAAAAAAGGGAGTAAAGCTAAGCTACATACAAACTGGAACTAAAAATGTAATTCTAAAAAAAAAATACTCAGTATTAGCTTTGTACAACTTTCTGCGAAAAGAGGCTACATAAGATGGTCATAAACATTTTAAGATAAATCAAAGCACTTGAAATACTGTTCTGAAAACAGTGCAAATATAATGTCCAAGAGTAGATATAAAGTATTACTCCTTTCCAAGTACAAAGTGGTTTAATAACCCTATAGAACAAGGAACACTAGGTGAATGCACTGGAATGGTACTGAATCCAAGTTTCAGAATTAGTAAGGACAAATACATCAATTTCACCAAATACTAAAATAAGTGACAAGTGCGTATAAAAGTGTTGTCATCAATAGAAGTAGTCATATTCTAAGTGCTAGTAACAAACTCAGAGCAAGGACAAAGAAGAAAATGGAAGTAAGTATAGAAATCATCAAGATATTTGTAGACTTACTGTTAGCGCAAGAATCTGAACCTTCGGATTCCTACTTCTGATACGCTTTTTAAGGGCTTTAACAACATCCTTAGCTAGCCTGTTTTAAATAAATCAGGTAAAGAACAAGAACATGAGGTAAGTAAAAATGATTACAACACTTCAGATAGACCCCTGCGACTACATGTTCCAGCAAAATATGGAAGGCAAGAGTTTTAGGACATGAACAAAACTTTGGTGTGTATACACTGTAGTTATGACACTTCATCTCAGCAAAAAGAGACAGCAACAGGGGACGTTCTAATCTAAATCATCAGACAAAATCCAATGGAAAAGAAACATAAGGAGACTGAAGAAGTAGCAATACAAATGGGATATGTGAGGATCTGCCATGATGGACCTCATAACCACAGAATAAGTTCTACTTGTTCCAGGATTCTTCTATGAAAAACATTGTGATTGCCCAAAAGAGATAACTAACAAGAATCAGAAGTCTTAACCATTGAAACTTAGGCTTGCTAATTCCCTATAAAGAAAGGCAAACCTTTGTCACTAGAATCAATGAACTTGTAGGACAAGAACATAGAAAGAAGCCTTGAAGTAAATAATTCAGCTCTACGATTAACTCTAAATTTCCTTTTTTTCCCATTTCACAGAATTTTCAATTCATCTTTGTATTCCAATCAGCGCAAATTGGAGCAAGAATTTGTTTCTGTCGAGATATATGTATTTTGTTAGGGTCTTATTTGTAAGAGTGTCTTGTACGTTGTATATAAGCCCAAGTGAAAGATAATGGTAACTGACCTCAATAATACAATTTGGTATCAGAGCTCAGGAGCCGCCGCCAACCCCTGCTGTTGCGATCTCCTCGGCCATGGCGAAAAAAAAGGAAATGAAACCCTAAACCCAGAAATTGGCGTCGCCAGGATCGTTGGAGCTCAAACCCTAGCCCACACGGAGACGAACCACCTCGCCTAGATTCCCTAACTCTAGAAGAGGGAGCTGGTGAAGGATCTGGGAATGGTCCGAGCCCCAAACTGCCTACCAGCAACGGATCTTTGCCTGCCGATTTCTACGCAGACCACGAGACCGAGATAGTGGAAGATCCGCCGTCGCCAGCGAGCCCGAGCAGCAGCGGTTACGCCGGAGAGAGAGGGGGAGCAGTGGAGCTACGAGTGCGGTCGAGGACGGCGATGGCGATGGTAGTTCGACCGATGGCTGGGATCGGGGGGAAATCGCGAGCTGGTGAGGATGATGATTCAGTTTCATGGAGGAAAAGATAAAAACACTTTCTCGTGTTGAGTCACTCAGGGAAACCAATATATTTGAGGTTCGGTTGTTGGGAGAGAGAGAGAGTCTCGAAGCCTAGTGATTTTTTGTTTGAAGGAGAACAGTGATCTAGAGAGTAATTTTGTTTGAAGGAGAACAGTAATTTTGTTGGAAGAGAGAATAGTGATCTAGAGTCGAATCGATGGAGGAGATCATCAAGAAGTTGAACCCCGCGGATGTCTCAACTTTGATGCAGCTGATGAGGTTGTCCGCTGGTGAGAGCGCGACAAGGCCACTAGCAAAATTGGAGCTCCCACCCATTGATCTGAAACTCGATGGGCCAGCTACATATCTGAGCTGGTCACGTCGGGTGAGGTACACTCTCGCAGGGTGGAATCTGGAGGGGTACTTGACAGGTGAAAAGGCAGAGCCGGCGGAGGGCGCTGCGGGAAGAGACGAGTGGAAGTCCACTCATATGTTGGTGTACATTTGGCTTCTTAACTCATTGGTCCAGTCGATTGCCGCTACAGTAGACGGCATTGGGAAGGTGACGGACGTCTGGGAAAAGCTTAGAAGAACCTATGATGGGGTGGGGAATAACCTGAGGTTGTTCCAGATTAAGAGGGAGATTAATGCTACAGTCCAGGGAGATAAGACAGTACAGGAGTATGCCACAGAGCTGAAGCGCTTGTGGCTGGATCATGATCACTTCTCACCTCGAGCAAGCTGTAAGGATCCGGAGTGTAAGGAACGAGAGGCCTTTCTGCAAGAGAGGACTATGGTATTTCTCCAGGGGCTGACTTCAGCATTTGATCAGAGGATCGTGATGCTGCTAGCTCAGCCGAAGATTCCCACACTTGATGAGGCAGTCTTAGCCATGATACATGAGGAGAGTCACATTAGGCTACAGGCTGGGACAAGCGGACTTCCAGGGGTAAGGTTAGCACTGGCGGTCTCCAACTCAGGTAACACTGGATTCAATGGGGAGACTCGACAGTGCTACAACTGTGGTGAGATAGGTCATCTGAGACATGCTTGCCCTAAGCCACCCAAGGAGGGAAATTCGAATGGACGTGGACAGTTCGGAGGTCGTGGTCGTGACCGCGGTGGTCGACGAGGTGGAAGAGGAGGCAGCCTGGCAAATCTGATGGTAGCAGATGGAGAGGAAGAAGCTGATGTGGTCTTCACTGAGGAGGATCAGGCGCTCCTGGAGGTTCTTAGGAGGAAGCAGAGAGCAGCAGGTGATGGAGACAAGAAGAGTGGGACTGAGGAGACATCCATTTTGTTCTTCCCCAGAGGCAACACTACTACTTATGCTCATCCGATCAAAGGTACTGATTACACACATGCTATTGCTTTTATATCTCCCACTAGATCATCAGAATGGATAGTCGATTCTGGTACGTCTCGACATGTGACAGGGAATGCTATTGAGTTCTCATCATACACTCAACTAGCATCGGCTGATAGCATTCAAACTGTCGATGGTACATTTCAGCCCATGGTTGGTAAGGGTACAGTTAATTATACAGATACTGTAACATTGTCCAATGTTTTACACGCTCCTTCCTTTCCAGTAAATCTTTTGTCCATTAGTGCCATCATACGCCAACTAAAATGTATTGTTTCTTTTGACATTCCTAAGGTGATCTTCCAGGAGAAGGGGACAAGACAGAGACTTGGGACTGGCACGTGGAGTAGTGGACTGTGGTACCTGGATCGTGAAGGGCTAGACTCAGCGTTGGTGTCTATGGTAGAGAGAGCATGGGTAGGACCTGAGATGAGTGTTGAGGATGTGTTGATGCTCCATCACCAGCGCTTGGGACATTCTTCCTTCAGTGTTTTGAGTAGGTTGTATCCATCTTTGTTTGAGAAAGCAAATAAACAGAAACTTGTGTGTGATGCATGTGAGTTTGGAAAGCTTGCTAGAAGCTCTTATATTAGTTCTGATCATAAGAGTTCTTGTGCATTTGACCTGATACATTCTAATGTTTGGGGGCCTTGTTCCACAAGTTCTATGAATGAATATAAGTATTGTGTTGCCTTCAATGATTGCTTCTCTCGTGTTACTTGGTTGTACTTAATGAAAAATAAGAGTGATGTGTTTGGTTGTTTCCAAGACTTTCATAGATATGTTCAGACTCAATACAGAGCAGTGGTGAAGGTATTAAGGTCTGATAATGTGGACAGAGTATACCAACAGAGCACTTGGGGAATACTTGTCAGCTCAAGGAATACAACATCAGACCACATGTGCATATACGCCAGCTCAAAATGGGATAGCGGAAAGGAAGAACCGACACCTTCTAGAGGTTGCTAGAAGTATGATGATCTCCATAAATGTCCCAAAAACATTGTGGGGACAAGCAGTTATGACCGCAGCTCAATTGATCAATAGGATGCCCTCAAGAGTGCTAGAGTGGAAATCTCCGTGTGAGATGTTGAAGGGAGATAATGGTGGGATTCTTCCATTGAAGGTGTTTGGTTGCATGTGCTTTGTGAAGGACAACAGACCATCCGTTGGGAAGCTTGATCCTAGAGCGGTGAAGTGTATCTTTGTGGGATATTCTGCTACACAGAAAGGGTATGTTTGTTAGAGCCCGGTAGAGAAGAGGCTGTTTGTGAGCGTGGATGTGTATTTTCGAGAGTTCGAGCCATATTACACCCTGGAGGTAACTTCAACCTTTGGTGACTCGCCTGATACTGGATGTATGAGGCGAGAGGAGGAGAATGGTTCAGTGAACAATGTGGAATCAATTCTGTATCGATTTCTTGGCAGGGAGGATTGGTTGAGGAAGAGTAGAAGAATGAAGAAGAAGAGGAGGAGGAGACAAGAGGTGTTAGGCCCACGGCTCAGGGGGAGCTACTTACTTATAATAGGAAGGGGAAGCAGATTCAGGGAACGATTCCTACAGTGCCATTGGTGCCATCAAGTCCCTTGTCCCGGTCTACCCCGACTCCTGAGACACCTACACCAACCCCAGATACCTTCCTCACAGGTGATATCATTCCTCTTCTTACTCCTCCTACTTTAATGTCAATACGGAGGACTACTCGCAGCAATGCGGGACATCCTCCCGATAGATATGGTTGGGATCTTGCCCAGTTTGTCTCATATTCTAACGTGTCATCTGCACATGGAGCATTCATTACATCTTTGGACTCTGTTACTTTACCTAATAATTGGCAGGTTGCTAAGAAGGATCCAAAGTGGAAAGCGACTATGCATGAGGAGCTAGGGGCTCTCGAGAAAAACCACACATGGGAGGTAGTAAAGCTACCAGAAGGGAAAAGAGCAGTTGGATACAAGTGGGTCTTCACTGTGAAGCAAAATCCAGACAGTCAGGTTGAGCGCTACAAGGCACGCCTGGTGACAAAAGGGTACAGTCAGACATATGACATTGACTATGATGAGATTTTTGCACCTGTAGCGAAGATGAGCATCGTTCGGACTTTGATCTCTTTGGCAGTGAATGGTGGATGGAAGCTACACCAACTAGATGTAAAGAATGTATTTCTTCATGGGGATCTAGTGGAGGGGAAGGGGGTGTACATGGATATACCATCAGGATTTGGCACGGGTCAACAATGGGCAAAGTCTGCAGATTGAAGAAGTCTCTCTATAGGCTAAAGCAGTCTCCTCGCGCTTAGTTCGACAGATTCAGAAGAGCTATGATAGGTATGGGGTACCAGCAGATCAACGCCGACCACACTGTGTTCTTTCGACGAAGCGGAGGCCACATTACTATGCTTACTGTGTACGTGGATGATATGATTATTACAGGGGATGATGAGAAGGACATTGCCCAACTCAAAGTGAGACTGGGTAAAGAGTTCGAGGTGAAAGATCTTGGCTTGCTTCGATACTTTCTTGGGATCGAGATAGCTCGAGGAGCGGAGGGGATTGTTCTATCTCAAATGAAGTACGCACTAGATCTTCTCACAGAGACAGGGATGTTGGGGGTGCAAACCTACAGCTACACCCTTCGACCAGAGGTTTAAGTTTGGTGTTGAGGCAGGAGAACCGGTTGATCGTGACAGATACCAGAGACTGGTGGGTAGGTTGATCTATTTGAGTCACACGTGTCCCGATATCTCTTTTGTAATGAGCGTGGTGAGTCGCTACATGCATGACCCGAGGAAGGGTCATATGGACGCAATGTACCAGATCCTGAGGTATTTGAAGAGTGCCCCTGGAAAATGGGTGATATTCAGGAAGAATGATCATGTGAGCATTGAGGGCTACTGTGACTCTGATTGGGCTAGTTGTGCTGATGACAGTAGATCCACCTCAGGTTACTGCATCTTTGTAGGAGGTAACTTGGTCTCTTGGAAGAGCAAGAAGCAGTCAGTGGTGACGAGATCGACAACGGAAGCAGAGTACAAAGCTATGGTCTTGGGGGTTGCGGAGTTGTTGTGGCTGAAAAGTGTGCTAGTGGAGCTGAAGTTGGATCAGAAAACCAAGATGAAGCTGTGGTGTGACAACAAGTCAGCCATCAGCATCGCCAACAACCCAATGCAACATGATAGAACCAAACATATCGAGATCGATAGGTTCTTTATCAAGGAGAAGTTGAATAGTGGACTACTGGAGCTAGGTCATGTTCTAACTAAAGATCAGGCAGCCGACTGTCTGACCAAAGGACTCAGTTCTGTAGACATAGCTAGAGGATGTAACAAGATGGACTTAGTGGATATTTTTCACTCATCTTGAGGAGTGTCGAGATATATGTATTTTGTTAGGGTCTTATTTGTAAGAGTGTCTTGTAGGTTGTATATAAGCCCAAATGAAAGATAATGGTAACTGACCTCAATAATACAATTTTTTCTCTAATATAAATCCATTAGAGCACATAATCCTTCTCATTTCTCCAATATAAATCCATTAGAGCACATTATCCTTCTCATGGGGTGGTTAGAGTATGGAATGACATATGACAATTGTAATGCGTACGACCTGATCAGCGGTGCAAGAGTGTCCTTGATGACTAAAGTCCTCTCACATATGCAGGCCCTGCTACTTCCAGACCAGAAAAAATGAGTATTGAAGGAGTAGAGAACTAATCTAAGTAAAAATTGATGTCAGGCAAATGCAGAGCTGCAAATGGCCAATAAGAACAAGGATGTCTCTAATTACAGCATCACAAGTAGAAATATATCACTTTCAGAAAATGCTGAGCAGATATAGGCAGGAGGGGAACACCTAAAGCCTTAAGCCGACTAGATAGGTGCATAGATCCACCTATGTGGGTGACTGACTAAAGCGCCTAGCATTTAAGCAGCCACCTTGGCAGCACCTAGACCTTTTTCTACAACACCAGGATTTAGAAAATAACATGAAATGCTCAATATTACTAAAGAAAAATCAATGGAAACATGAGGAGAATGATTTGGCACTATCAACGCCATAATGGGTAAAGAAAACAACACCCAACACCTTCTATTATGCAAGATCGCATCGATTAGCTATGGCAGAAGACCAAAGTGACCACTACTCATGAAGCATATGGAGAGGTTGTATCTCGCAATAAAGGGTGAAGAAATTATAATTGAGCGAAGATATGTATGCCAAGAACCAAGAGAAGCATGCTTTCTCATTTAATATACATTTTTAGTTTGTGGAGTTGAAATCTTCTGGACATGCATCTGAAGAAGAACGAACCTGAAGATTGGAGCTCACCTGAAGCTTGGGAGCTCACCTGCGGGCGAGGGCTTCGATAGGCGAGGGCTTGGACAGGTGAGGAAGCTCGCCTGCGTGTGCAGATCTCGCCTGCGGGTTGGACGGGCGAGAAGCTCGCCTGATGGCGAGGTCTGGAGAGGCGAGGCGAGGAGGAGCTCGCCTGTAGGCGACGGCTTGGACGTGCGTAGGAGCTCGTCTGAGCTCGTGGTGAGGCGAGGTCGAGTGGAGAGCTCGTCTGTTGCGGGTCACGGGTCGCCTGCGGGCTTGTAGGCGAGGGCGACGTCGAGCTTGCCTGTTTGCGTGGGAGCCAGCTGTAGACGGGTTGGCATGGAGCTCACCTGAGGACCTAGGGTTTCCCTATAAAAGGAAAACCCTATTCACGAGCTTGGTAAAAGCGTGAGCAGAAGAGGAGAGCAGCGGCGGCGAGATTTTGTTTCCCTCTGCATTTGTCTCTCTCCCATTTGTCCCTCATTTGTCCTGTTCCCAAAATTAAAGAGGAGGGGGTTTGGTGAATTTAAGAAGGTGGTTGAGTAATTAAGAGAGAGTTTGAGCGGTGATTTTAGATTAAAATCACCCGCTATTTGATTGAGAGATCTCAAGCTTGAGATCTTCTCTCTTATTTGTAATTTCTTGTGATTAATAAGAAATTATTTGTGCCGCTCCCGTGGACGTAGGCAAATTTGACGAACCACGTAAAATTTGTTGTCTTGCATTTATGATACTTGTTTTGGTTGCTGTTTGTGTTCTCTAATCTCATTTGCGGTTGTGTGTTTCTCCGGTTTCGCTGCGCATAACAAGTGGTATCAGAGCTCCGGGTTTGACTTGGGGTTCGATTTGGAGAAGAAAGCTAGGGCTTGGATTCTCGTTTGAAGAGATTGGATTGTTAAGATGACCGAAGCAAGTACATCGGGATCGTCTCTGTCCAAGGCGATACAAGAGTTGAGTATTAATAATACAAAAATTGATGTTCAAAAATTTGATGGCAAGATAAATTTCGGCTTGTGGAGGTGTCAAGTGATGAATGCGTTAGATGCCCAAAATTTAGAGGAGACTCTTGAATTACAAGAGAAACCCGAGGATATGGAGGATAAGGTTTGGAAGAAAATGAATAGTAAATCATGTGGGGTTATTCGATCATATTTGACACCAGACTTGATTTATAATGTGATGAATGAAACATCGGCGAAGCAATTGTGGGAAACACTCGATGAGAAGTATTTGACGAAGAGCATTGAGAATCAGCTTCATTTGAAGAAAATGTTTTACCAATTCAAAATAAAGAGGGGAGTTTCCATTAGAGAACATGTCAATAATTTCACAAACTTGCTATCGGATATGGCCAATGTGGATATCATGATAGAGGATGAAGATAAGACGATGTTGTTGCTATGTTCATTGCCTGAGAATGATTTGGTACATTTGTCCTTACGATGATCAATGGTAGAACCACTGTCAGCTATAAGGAGGTAACCTCAACATTAGTGAACTATGAGTTGAGGAAGAGTGATAGTGAACCCTCCGAGAAGCATCAGGAGATGTATTGGCAGTAAGAGGCTGTAGTCCAAACCACCGTCCGTTTAACCGCTCAAAGTCGAAGCATAGAGGTGGTCATAGGAATGTTGGTAGGAATCAATGTGCTTTTTGTAAAGAGAATAAACATTAAAAGAATGAATGTCCAAAGTTAAGAGATCGAGCCGGGAAGAATAAGGGAAAAGTCGTACAAGCTTCAGAAGTGAATATTGTCAAAGCTAGTGGCGAAAATTCAGATTCAAATTCTTCGGCCTACTCATGCCCAGCATTACCGTTAGTTTGTTATGCCGACTCTACGGAGTGGATATTGAATTCGGGTGCTACATACCATATTTATCCTAGGAGGGATTGGTTCTCCAGCTTTGAGGAGCTGGAAAGAGGAGATATCGTGCTCATGGATAATGATCACGTATGTCCTATTGGTGGTATTGGAACAGTTCGAATCAAAATGTGTGACGGGGTGACTAGGGAGTTGAAAGAAGTAAGATTCGTTCCTCAATTGACGAAGAATATTATTTCACTTAGAACTTTGAAAGCAGGAGGCTATAGGATGATCTTGGAAAATGCAACTCTGAAGGTCACAAAGGGGTCCATAGTGATGATGCGAGGTATCAGGAAAAATAACATTTACTACTTGAAGGGCAATATAGTAACATGGGTCTGGCAGCTTTTATTACCACAGAGGAAGATACTACCAACTTATGACACATGAGATTGGGACACACTGATGATAAGTCCCTACAAGTATTGACGAAACATAGGCTATTGAAGGGTGCAAAGACCTGCAAGATGGAACTGTGTGAACATTGCATACTTGAGAAGAAGACAAAAGTAAAATTCGGTACTGTAATTCACAATACCTAGGGTATATTGGATTATGTTCATACTGATGTTTGGGGTCCTTCCAAGAACACATTTCTTAATGGGGCTAATTATTTTGTTACTTTCATTAATGATTATTTCAGAAAAAATTAGGTATACCCCATGAAGCATAAACATGAGGTCCTGAATATATTTGAGGAGTGAAAGAAGAAAGTGAAGCTGCAGACAGGTAGAAAAGTGAAGGTACTCCGTTCGGACAATGATGGAGAGTACAAGGGTGATTTATTTTTACAGTTTTATCGGGATCACGACATTAGGTGACACTTCACAGTCAGGGAGACACCACAACAAAACGGGGTGGCCGAGAGATTGAACCGTACCTTGCTGAAGAATGTGCGTTGTATGCTCTCACAGAGTGGATTGGCTAGATCTTTATGGACCGAAACGTTGGTTTATGCAAGCCATCTCATGAATAGGTTGTCATGCACTACGATACATGGAAAGACTCCTATAAAAAATGGTCTGGTTCAACGGCTAGTGATTATGAGTTGCTCCGGATATTCGGGTGTCCAGCTTACTATCATGTGAATGATGGGAAATTGAAAGTGATTATGAGTTGCTCCGGATATTCGGGTGTCCAGCTTACTATCATGTGAATGATGGGAAATTGAATCCGAGAGCTAGAAAAGCAGTCGATATTCGGGTGTCCAGCTTACTATCATGTGAATGATGGGAAATTGAATCCGAGAGCTAGAAAAGCAGTCTTCGGGACTTTAGAGATGGAGTTAAAGGCTTCAAGTTGTGGGATCCATAAGACAAGAAGATGATCATTAGCAGAGATGTCGCGTTTGATGAGGCTCACATGATGACGTCTCAGATTTCTCAGCAGGTGGAGGAAGACCGGACTAGTGGGGTATCGCGGCAGATAGAGAATGATGTGACTCCACAGATTTCAGATAACACTATATCTATTAAGGTTTCTACAGAGATGACACTGGGAAGAGATGATAAGACAAATGGGCAGGTGGAGGATATAATGGACATTGGGACTCAGGAACAGGGTCATGTTCTGGAGTCCATTGCAGCTAATAGACCAAGAAGAAATATTCATCGACCAGCTAGATATGAAGATGTGATGGTTGCATATGCTTTATCAGTTAAGGTCGATGATGATTTGGTTCCTTCTACATATAAAAAAGCAGAGTCAAGCTCTGATTCAATCAGGTGGAGAGAAGCTATGGAGGAAGAGATGCACTCTCTTCAGAAGAACAACACTTGGGAACTTGTAAATCTACCGAAGGGTAAGAAGGCTATTGGATGCAAGTGGGTATATGCGAAGAAAGAAGGATCTTTTATTTTGGACATTCTGTACAAAGCCAGAATGGTTGCCAAATGGTATGCCCAGCTTAAGGGCATAGATTATAATGAAGTATTCTCACCGGTCGTGAAACATTCGTCGATAAGGATACTATTAGTATTGGTGGCACAGCTGGATTTGGATTTGGTCCAGATAAATGTAAAAACAGTCTTTCTACATGGAAACTTAGAAGAGGAGATCTATATGACACAACCGATGGGTTTTAAAGCTGCAGGCAATGATGCTTTGGTATGTAAAGTGAAGAAATCTCTTTATGGATTGAAGCAATCACCGTGATAATGGTACAAGAGATTTGATAGTTTCATGATTGGCCAAGGGTACACGAGGAGCCCATATGACCCGTGTGTTTACATGCACAAGCTATAGGGTGGAGAGCATATTTATTTGTTGTTATATGTTGACGATATGCTCATTGCTTCCAAAAATTCGTCAGCTATTAGGAAGTTGAAAAAGGAGTTGTCATCCGAATTTGAGATGAAGGATCTTGGAGAAGCAAAGAAGATATTAGGTATGAAGATTGAGAGAGACATGGTGAAGGGGAGGTTGAAGTTGGCACAGAGGAGTTACTTACAGAAGATGCTGAAAAAATTCAGTTTTGATGGTAATGCCAAGACAGTGAGTACTCCATTAGCTCCCCACTTTAAGCTATCAGCTAAGATGTCACATGTTTTAGTTGAGGACCGTGAATACATGTCCAAAGTTCTATATGTCAATGTTGTGGGTAGCTTGATGTATGCAATGGTGTGTACAAGACCAGATTTGTCACATGCCGTGAGTATGGTATCTAGGTACATGCACGACCCCGGGAAAGATCATTAGGAGGTCGTGAAGTGGATTCTACGGTATATCAAAGGTACCGTGGATGTCGGTTTGGTGTTTAAGAAGAATGAGAAAAATAGGCAGGATTGTATTGGTTATGTGGATTCTGATTATGCAAGGGATCTTAACAAGTGTCATTCTTACTACTGGATATGTGTTTACACTAGCAGGAGCACCAGTATGTTGAAGATGTACACTTCAGTTTACAGTGGCTCTCTCTACTACGAAGGCGGAGTATATGGAGTTAACTGAAACTGTGAAGGAAGCTTTGTGGTTGCAAGGGTTATTGGATGACTTGGAGATTATATAGGATACCATCAGGGTAAATTGTGATAGCATGTCAGCTATCTATTTGGCCAAGAACCAGGTGTATCATGCCCGAACAAAGCACATTGATGTCAGGTTCTATTTTGTTCGAGATATCTTGGATGATGGAGACGTTAGATTGGAGAAGATCCACACAAAGGACAATCTAACATATATGTTGACCAAAGTTGTCACTGGGGTGAAATTTGGTCATTGTTTGAAGTTGTTGAACATTCTTCATTGTTGAGGGCCTTTGAAGGCCATTGGCAGAACTACGATTAGTTTGATCCCGGTCAGAGGGTACGTAGGCAGCCATGGTATATTTGTGCAGCTGTTGTTTTAGCCTGGTTGGCGTTCGTGATGTTCTCCTGGTATTCGTCCATAATTTAAGGTTTATCAAATGATGGACGAGATAGAGAATTAAAGAAGAACGAACCTAAAGATTGGAGCTCACCTAGAGCTTGGGAGCTTGCCTACGGGCGAGGGCTTGGACAGGCGAGGAAGCTCCCTGCGTGTGTAGATCTCTCCTGCAGGTTGGACGGGCGATAAGCTCACCTGATGCCGAGGTCTGGAGAGGCGAGGCGAGGAGGAGCTCGCCTGTAGGTGATGGCTTGGACGTGCGTAGGAACTCGTCTGAGCTCATGGTGAGGCGAGGTCGAGTGGAGAGCTCGACTGTTACGGGTTACGGGTCACCTGCGGGCTTGTAGGCGAGGGCGACGTCGAGCTCGCCTATTTGCGTAGGAGCCAGCTGTAGACAAGCTAGCATGGAGCTCGCCTGAGGACCTAGGGTTTTCCTATAAAAAGAAAACCCTATTCACGAGCGTGGTAAGAGCGTGAGCAGAAGAGGAGAGCAACGACGGCGGGATTTTGTTTCCCTCTGCATTTGTCTCTCTCCCATTTCCCCCCCATTTGTCTCGTTCCCAAAATTAAAGATGAGGGGGTTTGGTGAATTTAAGAAGGGGATTGAGTAATTAATGGAGAGTTTGAGCGGTGATTTTAGATTAAAATCACCCGCTATTTGATTGAGAGATCTCAAGCTTGAGATCTTCTCTCTTATTTGTATTTTTTGTAATTAATAAGAAATTATTTGTGCCGCTCCCATGGACGTAGGTAAATTTGTCGAACCACGTAAAATTTATTGTCTTGTATTTGTGATACTTGTTAGATTTATTACCGTGATTAAATCATAGAGATTAAACATTAAGAGCGGAAGCTTATATCTGAATCCATTATTTGGATCTGAGTTAGGGTTTGATGATCTTCTGATATTAGGGTTTCTCCTTTTAGAATATCTTTAGATGGGGATAAGAGAATGAGAGTGGCTAACCCTAAATTAGGGACTATAACCCCATATATATAGGTGTTGTACATTTGTAATATGGCTCATCATCAAATTATAATTATAACCTGGTATCTACACATTTAGCCCATGATTATTTAAATACCCATTAACCCAATTGATTGATCACTTTAAGTGGGTTATCTTTAAAGATAACAATACACAATGATTAATCATATGCGCCCACAAATAGATATAATTAGATTAACAATCTCCTACTTGGGCATCATATGATTCCTTAAATTGTGTATAACCTTATGAGCTCAGAATTACTATCACTGAAAAGGTATTTTCGAACAATCTCGTCCATTGACTATATCAATATATGATCAAAGCGGCCTTCGTCACATTTATCGTGACTCGACCCATTAATGGTCACATATACCAATACAATCAAACGACATGGATCAATCATGGATGTGCAGCATAAAATTTATATGCAATGTGATCAGTATATGTCTATTTTCAACTGGTCCTACCTTAAATTTAGTGAGGTCAACCTTAACATTATGGAACAGAGTGTCTTAACTGAAGAATTTTTCTGATCAGACTACATAATCAAACATAAAGCACCACAATCACAAACTCCCACTAAATCATGATATCCTCAAACAATACCACACACATATGAGCAATGTGCTCATGATAGACCTTAGATGGCAAACTTTTAGTAAGAGGATCAGCAATCATGGAGTTTGTCCTAATATGCTCTATGTATATCTGTCCACTCTGTACCCTTTCTTTCACAACCAGGAACTTAATATCAATATGTTTTGACTTAGTTAAGCTCATGTTGTTATTGAAATACATTACTACAGATTTATTATCATAATATAACATTAGTGGTCTTTTCACATTTTCCAGAATGCGTAATCCCGTGATAAAATTTCGCAGCCATATTCCCTGATTGGATACCTCATATCAAGCTACAAATTCTGCTGCCATAGTGAAGAAAGCTACACGTGTTTGTATGACACTTTTCCATGATATAGCTCCTCCTGCTAACATATAAATGTAGCCTGATGTAGACTTTCTGCTATTTTGGCATCCAGCAAAATCAGAATCAGAGTACCCAATGATCTCTAACTGTTCTGATTTTCTGTATGTGAGCATGATCTTTTGTTTTCTAAAAATACCTCATAACCCTTTTGACTGCTATCCACTGATCCATACCAGGGTTGCTTAAGTATATGCCTAACATCCTAACAATGTACGCAATATCCAGACGCGTACATACCTGAGCATACATTAGACTTGCTACAGGCGAAGCATAAGGAATCTTCTGTATTTCCTGAATTTTAAGGTTGCCTTTAGGGCACTGATTAAGACTAAACTTGTCTCCTTTAACCAAAGGGGTGTCTCCTGGTCTGCAGTCTTGTATGTCAAAACTTTTAAGTACTTTATCAATATAGCTCTTTTGTGATAATTCAAAAATACCTCGAGAGCGATCTCGATGTATCTGGATTCCTAATATAAAAGAAACGTCCCCAAGATCTTTCATCTCAAAATTCTTTGATAAAAATCTCTTGGTTTCGTGTAACATGCCTATATCACTAATGGCAAACAATATGTCATCGACATACAGAACCAGAAAAATATACTTACTCCCCCTAAACTTGTGATATACAAGTCATCAATAACGTTCATCTCAAAACCGAACGAGATAATTATTTGTTGAAACTTGTAATACCATTGGCGAGGAGCTTGCTTGAGTCCATAGATGGATTTTCTTACTTTGCAAACCATATTCTTTGGGTCTTCTGACACAAAGTTTTCTGGTTGCACCATATAAATCATCTCATCAATGTCACCATTGAGAAATACAGTCTTAACATCCATCTGATGTAACTCAAGATCAAAATCAGTAACAAGCGCCATGATTGTTCTAAGAGAATCTTTCGATGAAATCGGAGAGAAAGTCTTTGTATAATCAATGCATTCCTTTTAAGTAAAGCATTTAGCTACAAGACGTGCTTTATATCTCTCCACATTACCGTTTGCATCCTGTAGGCATCGAAAATTGCCCATAGGTCTCCACGAACAGCTCAGTGTTAAAAAACGACGATGAACGTCACTATCCGATCCACAGGAGTTCGATTGATGTCGATGAATGATTGAAGCAAATCGACAAACTACGAAGGCACGGGCTAATCGGGAACCCTGCGGTGTTTACAAAAGGAACAACGCCCTCCATATCTCGTTCATCCTACAGATAATCCAACCATCAGAGCGGGTAGAACTCTTCGTCAGGCTTCCAACGCACTTGGAATCACTCAAATCCGAGTTCGGACGAAGAATTTACGGCGGAAACAATCAAACATACGCAACGGAGCGTCTCAGGCTGAACTGGGACGTCCGGGGTGTCTCGGGAAAGCCAAGACACCCCAAGGGTGTCTAGGCTTTTCCTAGACACCCCAAGGGTGTCTAGGCTTTTCCTAGACACCCCAAGGGTGTCTAGGCTTTTCCTAGACACCCCAAGGGTGTCTCGGCTTTGCCTAGACACCCCAGGGGTGTCCCAACGCCCTA
>NC_033798.1:82473372-82500935 GCF_001876935.1 Asparagus officinalis | reverse complement strand
AACCGGCATTCAAGATCCGGGTGAACGAAGAGATCGAATACGAGTTCGATCAACAGAAGTTTGAAGAGTACCTCTCTTCCTCCTCCTCCAGATCCGCCTCTCCAAACGGGCGCAGGAAGACTTCATCTTCCAAGAGTGCTCGTGGGCCCTTCGGATCGAAGATCCAAGATCCCCTCGCCGCCGTTGCACTTACTCACCGCGACGCTCCAATGGCGTCTAACGTGGTCGAAGTTGCAGATCCAGATCTCCCTTCCGCCGCGAAGTCAACTGCTGAAGGTGTTCCAACCTTGTCGAAGAGGGCGCGCCAAAGACGGCGCCAACGCCTTGCGCGACAACTGGCCAAGGCCGCAGAATCGATGGACGGGATCCGCTACAATGAAGATCTAAAGTCCAGACAGCGCCAAGAGCAACAACGGCGCATAACCAACTCCTCCTCCAAGGCAGAAACGAACGAATGGGTTCGTGTCACGAGGGCTCGCTCAACCCTCGAAGAGCGAATCAAGAAGCGTCGCGCATTGCTTGCGCATGCCCGAGTCCTTCTGCAGAAAGCGGAAGAGATGCAGAAAGAGAAGACGGTCAAGCATCCGTCAAAACACAAGCAGATGTGGGTGCTAAAGACAAAGCCGGCGTCTAAGACGAGAGTGGACGGAATTGCCGTCCAACCTTCATCAGATCCCGTCCCCCCTGCCCCCGCACCTCCGGCGGAGTCAGGTAAGATCATGGATCCTTCAAGATCCAGGGTTCCTTTGAAAGGTCGCCTCGGTCCCTTACCGGAGAACCGAGGTAAAGCACCGGTCAAGGAGCGATTGGGTCCGTTGAAAGGTCCCCAAATGACGAACCAGACTGGGGGTCGTGTTAATCCCTCCAAAAAAGATAACAAAGGGAAAGCCCCTGTTACCGACCGCATTGGGTTGCGTGTCGAAGTTCAAAAGCCCGTTAAGTTTTTACGCTCGCAAAAGCGTAGACTTGAACGAGCGACTTTTGAAAATGCTAATAAAGCGTCATATCCCCAGAGGGAAACACATTCGTCTGATGATGATTGTGTTATACCTGGGAAGTCATGCCAACACTCTATGGGTTGCTCCAGTTATCAAACTGATGAGTTGTACTATAGAGATGGGGGTGTGAATAAGTCTCGGAAGAGAGACGTTCAAGACTCGGAGTCTCACTGTTCGTGTGCCACCATAATCAAGGCGGTATTGTCGGAATGCTGTTGTTCTAAAGCCCCAAGGAGAGTTTCGGTGTTCGAGAGAATTTCCACCAGAACATCCGAGACCAAGCCAAGGCGTTTCTGTAGGAAGAAGCCTGTTCGCCAAGAGGACGAGTTCCTAGATGTGTCTGCTAATATGACCGGCAGAGGGAAATCGACACGACACTTTAGCCCAGATCAGCTTGCCGAAGTATCCCAACGTATGACTCGATTGCGGTCAGGGATCAATAGGCGAAAGAATTACCAAAGAATGCAGAAAGGACTTCCTTCGGAAGAAGAGGCGTCAGATCCTGATTCAGACCCCTACTCGGCTGTAGCATCCGATGACACGACATCTAGTGCGGGGCAACCTTACGCATCACTCATGATCAGCGCCGAACAAGTAACCAAGATGCTTGAAGATGCCCTGGCTAGGCAGAAGGAAAGTTTCAAGTTCGAGATGGAAATGGCCATGCAGCAGATGAGAGAGATGCATGACCAGCAAATCGCGGCACTGACAACTCATCAAGGAGAACCCAGTCGTCGTAATAATCTGAATCAAGAGGAGAATGAACGGGAAGAGGATAATGCCAATATGAACATCCCTCCCGTCAACAACGACAATGGAAGCGGTCCCTCGGATGATAATACGAAGGAAGACCACGTTACTTCTCCCCGAAGCCACTCGAAGACAGGTACGAGTGAAGACAAGAAGATGAAGGACTTGGAGAGCAAAATCAACGCGTTGATGAATGCTCAAGAAGTGAAAAGGTCCGGCATACCATGTCCATACCCAAGGGAGTGAGAATCAATTCCATATCCGGCAAAGTTCAATTTAATCAACTTTACGCCGTTTGATGGAAAGGGTTCCCCTACCCAACACTTAATATATTTTAAGTCTCATTTAGGAATCATTTCTGGGAATGAACCTCTTATGGTGCGGTCATTCGTCGGCACTCTTCGCGGAGCAGCCTTCGACTGGTATCGCCGTCTCAAGCCCGGGAGTATCAGCAGTTGGGACGACATGGAAGATATGTTTCTGACAAACTTCTTCGATGACGACACCGAAATCTCAATCGGTACACTATTCGATGAGAAGCAGAAGAATGGTGAGACGGTCGAAAATTTCGTGAAGAGATTCCGAAACAAAGCAATGAACTGCAGGGATCCGGTCAGTGAAGATTTTATCCTCGAGACTTGTCACAATAATCTTTCATTGGACATCCTCGAAGCTATGGGAACGAGCCGAACGATTCCTTAAGAGGAAGAAGGCAGAAAGGGGCCAAATAGCAAATAACGCTCCGCAACAGAACTTTGTCCCTAAGGGAAAAGCACATGCGAATGCTGTGGACGCGAATCAAACATTCGAGGTGCAAGCACGACCACAACAGCAGCAACAAAAGGCGCCACAACAATCAAGGTGGCAGCAACAGCCCCAGAAGCAAAAGGCTTCAGAACCAAAGTTTCCAAAGGTCTATTCATTCAAAGAGGATGAAGTTCCCGGTATTTTTAAATACCTTATCGAGAACAACAAGATCAAGTTGCCTCCGGTCCAGGATCAAGAAGACGCTAAAAGAATTAATGATCCAAAGTACTGCGCATTCCACAGAGCGGTGCACCATCCTACCAAGGCATGCTACGCCCTTAAAGATAAGATTCAAGCTCTGATCGATGTCGGGGTCATCACTATGAAGCAACCCAAGGAGAAGAAAGTGGGTGCGAATGCAGTGTCGATTAGCTTCGGCTCTGTTCCCTTGAACTGGTTCCAACATGAACCAGTGATAAATGCAGCAGTAAAGACGGTGAACGATGATCCTCACAAGCAGCGCCAGAAAGGACTTGTGCCGCACACAGCCCCGAATGGTGAGATTCTTTGGGTTCATCCAGATTTGGTTGGAGATGAACAATGGACTGGAACCTCTTCCAAGAAAAAGTCAAAAGGAAAAGGTAAGTCTTGTTATGGAGCTTCTGCTATTCCCAAAGAGTATACGAGTATAAACTGTTTCTCATTCCTCCTACCGGTATATGAGGTTAAACTGCTCCCTGATACTCCAATAGGTATATGAGTCTAAACTATTTCCTACCATTGACGGGAAGTTCCTGGAGGATATTACGCTAATATTCTTAAGGATAACCCGGTCGGACAACCAAGTCAAACCCAGTTCCAAGAGAGAAACTGGGGGTGGATTATCCAATGCATCGGGAAGTTCCCGAAAGAATACCACATGGGTATTCTTAGGGATAACCCAATCATTGTGGAATTGGTGAATAAGAAATTCACGTTCGAACTCTGAAGGTCAGAATGTCTCTTCTTATTCTCTAACTCTTATGAGTTATTTTTGTGAGAAGAGATCCAATCTTCTGGTAGGTTAATCTTTCCTCACCAAACCATCCGCTGATCAAATCAAACGACAGTGGACCCACCAACATTCCCATCTGCCAGTCATTGGCGTTTCTCAGACTCAACGTGCTAGGTCCTAAACGCCTAACATTAAAGTCTCCCTTTGAGTGGTAATATGGGTTGGCACTTTCTTTGCTACCCGTATTCCACTCTCTTTGCGTTCTGGTCAAACCTATAAAAGTTAGGGCCAAAGCCAAAATCCCCTCTCGATTCCTCCAATGAACGAGAGGTCCACCTTCAAATCGAGCGATCAAACCTTCCGACAGTTAGGTCGTCTCAAACTCCTGCTTGGTCAAACATTCATACAGTTAGGGCCACAGCCAAAATCTCCTCTCGATTCCCCCAATGAACGAGAGGTCCACTTCCAAATCGGGTAATCAAACCTTCCGACAGTTAGGGTTATCCGAATTGTTACGATTCTCGGAGTGGAGATCCCACTCTTAGTTTCATCCTTCCGGATTCTGGGGGTGGAGATCCCACCTCGAGTTTCCTTTCCAGCTGTAGATAGAATATAAAATTCTTCCTCTTCAGCACCGGGAGATAGAATATAAAATTCTTCCTCTCCTCGGACCTTTCCGATGCTCGGAGTGGAGAACCCACTCCCAGTTCATCATTCCGGATTCTGGGGGTGGGGGATCCCACCTCAAGTTCCCTTTCCAGCTGTAGATAGAATATAAAATTCTTCCTCTTCAGCACCGGGAGATAGAATATAAAATTCTTCCTCTCCCGTTTCTCAATCTGTCTTTGCTTTTAGAAAAGACACGATTGTCAAATCCGGGCACTCGATGCACGGGGAATTTTATCCCGAAGCCTGAGTAGGGATAAGTCAACGCCTAACACGCGTTGCCGGGTAGTCTATTCCCGTGAGAAAGACGAAGTCTATGTATTCAAAATCATAGCATTAAGTCTAAGAGAAGCAATTCTCTTAGCACAACGTTACATGTGAAACGGGTTTTAATAATTCACATGCTAGCCCGATTCAAACGGTAATCGGTAAAGGCACGTCAAACCCGTTGATGGCTGGGGGTTTGCCAAAAATCCCAAAGTCTATGTCTAACACGCATTGCCGGTTAGTCTTTGACCGTAAAAAGGACAAAAGACCACATATTCAACATTGTGGCAGGATGTTATTAATAACACCATAATCCGTGCCTCACACGCACGGGGAATTTTATCCCGAAGCCTAAGCAGGGATAAGTCAACGCCTAACACGCGTTGCCGGTTTAGTCTTTCACCGATTGAAGAAGACACCGGAATTCCAGTCTGGGGAATTTCATCCCGAAGCCTAAGGAGGGATGAGTTAACGCCTAACACCCGTTGCCAGTTTAGTCTTTTACCGATTGAAGAAGACACCAGAATCCGAGTCTGGGGATTTTTATCCTGAATCCTAAGTAAGGATAAGTCAGCGCCTAACACGCGTTGCCGGGTAGTCTATTCCCGTGAGAAAGACGAAGTCTACGTATTCAATATCGTAGCACTAAAAGAGTTAACTCTTTTAGCACAACGTTACATGTGGAACGGACTTAAACAATCCGCATGCTAGCCCGACAAAAATTCTATAAATACGAGTCATTGACGCATCAGCTCCGTCAGTTGGTCTCGTGACTCGAACATCCAATCACTTAGGGATAAGATCCACACGTGCAGAGGAATCAACTTTCATAGTTGGTCCTGCAACTCCGACACTTGGGACCGCTGTGCTCCAATACCTTAAGAGCTTAAATTGTGTATACTCCAGTAAACGTACAAGTATAAAAAGTCAACGTTCGACGATTCAAAACCCTAGAGTCAACGCCGGTCAACGCGTAACCCTAGGCCAACGCCAGTCAACGCGTTGCGACCAAAAGTCAACGTTCGACACCCTAGGGTCAACGCCGGTCAACGCGTAACCCTAGGTCAACGCCAGTCAACGCGTTGCGACCAAAAAGTCAACATTCAACGTTCGAAACCCTAGGGTCAACGCTGGTCAACGTGTAACCCCAGGTCAACGCCAGTCAACGCGTTGCGACCAAAAGTCAACGTTCGACACCCTAGGGTCAACGCCGGTCAACGTGTAACCCTAGGTCAACGCCAGTCAACGCGTTGCGACCCAAAAGTCAACGTTCGACGTTCGAAACCCTAACCAGAGACCAGTCAGTTGCTATGTACACGAGCCAAACTGCAAGGCTCACTGTGGTAGACCTCGAGACTCCGAAGCGACGGCCGCGGGCGATAAACACATACCAGCGCCAAAGAAGCAATTTCGGTTATTCATCAGAGCATCGAATTAGACCGAAAAATCGAAGAGCAAAGAGTTGAACCTTTACCGACTGAAGGTTGGACCAATCACATCCAAAGTATTCCAGCCTCTTCTATAAAAGAAACGAGTCCGGAACGCTTTGGAGGGGGTATCTGTAGGCATCGAAAATTGCCCATAGGTCTCCACGAACAGCTCAGTGTTAAAGAACGACGATGAACGTCACTATCCGATCCACAGGAGTTCGATTGATGTCGATGAACGATTGAAGCAAATCGACAAACTACGAAGGCACGGGCTAATCGGGAACCCTGCGGTGTTTACAAAAGGAACAACGCCCTCCATATCTCGTTCATCCTACAGATAATCCAACCATCAGAGCGGGTAGAACTCTTCGTCAAGCTTCCAACGCACTTGGAATCACTCAAATCCGAGTTCGGACGAAGAATTTACGGCGGAAACAATCAAACATACGCAACGGAGCGTCTCAGGCTGAACTGGGACGTCCGGGGTGTCTCGGCTTGGCCGAGACACCCCAAGGGTGTCTAGGCTTTTCCTAGACACCCCAAGGGTGTCTCGGCTTTGCCTAGACACCCCAAGGGTGTCCTAACGCCCTATGTGTGCCTTTATGCCTATAAATAGGAACCTTAGGCCTCACTTTTGGAGGATCTGGATTTTTGGAGAGTTGGCGAAGCCCTGCTGCAGTGAAGAGTGGTCGAGCGCTTCAACACAAGAGAGGTCTTCATCACCCGTGTCCGTTCCTTAGCATTACCCTTCGCCGGTAATCCTAAGAAGAACAAATATCTCGTTTTAGCCGAGATAGGCGCTTCAAGCTTCTAGATCTCCTCGCGGATCGACGAAGCTCTGCCCGATTTTGCTGGATCAGATCTGATTGCCAGGTAGTCCACGGATATCGACGTCCCCGTCACAAGCCAAAGACCCACGCAAGCAAGAAACGACGAACGGATCTTATGTTTATTTTCAAGAAAGTTGTAATTTTTTATTTTCGTTATTTGAATTCATTTGTAACGACTAAAGTTTAATGAAATCAATGATGAAGGTAACTTTCCTCGAAAACACATCCCGCTTGGTTTTAAAAATTCATTTACAACCAATTGGCTTTGCACCTTCTGGTAATGGGACAAGTTCCCAAACTTTATTGTCTTGTATAGACTTGTACTCTTCATTCATGGCATCAATCCGCTGTTGAGAGTTAGAACATTTCATGGTCTGAAGGAGGTTAATTGGATCATCTTCCAACATTTCATTACTTTCCTCATGTTCTTGGAGAAATACAATATAATCATCCGAAATAGCATTTCTCCTTTCTCTTATGGATCTTCTTAATAACATTGGTTCTTGAGGTTGTTGAGTTTGTTCTTCTAGAACAATGAGTTGTTCAACATTGTCATCTTGAGGTTCCGGATTTACTTCTTGAGCAACAACAGGTATATGAACCTAAATATTGTCAAAAGTAACTGTATGGATTGGATCTAAAGCCAATTCCTCCTCAAAAGCAATATCTCTAACCTTATTTCTCCCTTATACTTAACATCCTCAAAGAATGTTGTTGTTCCCGTCTTAAAAATATTCCGGAGTATGTGATCATAAAACTTATAGCCCCTAGAGTATTCAGAATACCTGATAAAATAGCTGCTAACTGTTTTGGAGTCCAATTTTTTTTCATTTGGCCTATAAGGTCTTGCCTCAGCTGGACATCCCCAAATATGTAAGTGTTTTAAACTGGGCTTTTGACCAGTCCAAAGCTCATAAGGTGTTTTAGCAACCGCTTTATTTGGTACTCTGTTCAGAATATAAGCTGCTGTCTTTAGTGTTTCTCCCCAGAGTGACTCTGGTAAAAAAGAATGAGCAATCATACTTCTTACCATATTCTTAAGAGTCATGTTTCGTCTTTCAGCTACATCATTCATGCTAGGTGAACCTGACATGGTATACTGTGGGACGATACCATATTTCTCTAGGTATCTAGCAAATTGTCCTGGACGTTGTTCACCTGAAACATCATATCTGTCGTAGTACTCATCACCACGATCAGATCTAACGGTTTTAATTCTTTTGTTGAGTTGATTCTCAACTTCAGCTTTATAGGCTTTGAACATGTCCAGAGACTCAGATTTTTCATGAATGAGATATAGGTACCTATAACGTGAGTAATCATCTATGAATAATATAAAATATTATTGACCATTCCAGGATATCGTAGGGAATGGCCCACAAATATATGTATGTATCAATTCTAAGACTTCCGAAGATCTGTTGGCACATAATCTCTTAACTTTGGTCTGTTTTTCCTTAATACATTCAACACATACGTTGAAATCTGAAAAATCAAGGGAATTTAAAATGCCATCAGATACAAGACGCTCAACTCTACCTTTTGAGATATGATTCAAGTGCTTATGTCATAATGTAGCTGAATTTTCCTTATTTAATTTATGCTTAGTACCACGTGATTCCACATGCAAGGATTCATTATAAGAAGCAATTGTATCAACCAAATATAGGTTGTCATAAGTACTCAAGTAACCGGTTCTCTCAATATTTGAATTAAAAGATAAACTGAATTGACTGTTTCTAAATGAATAATGATAACCTGATTTGTCCAATACAGAAACAGAAACCAAATTCTGTCTAAAAGACGGTACTACAAAAGTATCTTTTAAATCGAAATATGAACCAGTTCCTAATAGCAACCTAAAGTGTCCAATTGCTTCCACATCTACCGATTGACCGTCGCCCACAAAAATATGTCTTTCAACATCACTTGGCTTTCGGTAGCTCAGACAACCCTACATAGAAACACTTATGTGAGTAGTAGCACCAGAGTCTAACTACCAAGTGTTTCTAGGTACTGAAGCTAAATTAACCTCAGAGCAGACCAAAGTAAGGAACATACCCTTATTAGCACGTCAGGCGTGATATTTGGTACAATCCTTCTTTATGTGTCCAGACTTGTTACAGAAGAAACAACCCTGATTATCCTTATGTTGTTTCTTCTGAACTGGACCCTTAGCAGCTTCATTATCATTCTTCCTTTTCTTACCCTTATCCTTAAAGGCATAAGCCAAATGAGCACTTTCTATCTTATCTTGCTTTAACTTGTCTTCTTCTTACATACAGTATGAAATAAGCTTATTTAGAGTCCATTTCTCCTTTTGATAGTTATAACTGACCTTGAACTGACTGAACTGTACAGAAAGAGACAACAAAACCAGATGCACCAATAACTCATCACAAAGATCGAATTTAAGTGCCTTAAGTTTTGAAGCAATATGAGATATTTTCATAATGTACTCCTCGATATTTCCTTTGCCCTTATACTTCATCGAAATCAAGCGAGCTAAAAACGTGCTTGTTTCTATCTTATCGTTTTTTACAAAATGCTTCTCAATTTCGGTAAGGAAATCTTTGGCCTTAGTAATCCCTTCGGATTTTATGCCTCTGAAGGCTTCCAGAACGTCGCGCTTAATGATCATAAGACTCATGTGATTTGAACGCTCCTATTTCTCATACTCCTTCTTAACATCAGGAGTGCTATCCGCATTGAGAGGTTGGAGTTGTTCAGTTCTTAATGCAAGGTCTAGATCCATGCAGTCAAGAACAATTAATATGTTCTCTTTCCAAACCTTAAAATTAGTCCCATTGAGCATGAGAATCGAATTAATGTTAGCAGAAATTATTACAGCAGATGCATTAGCTGAAATAAACAAAAGATACTTACATTATTAACCGTAATTAGTAATCAATAAAATTCAAATAATGACAAATCTCATCTTAAGATATTTGGCACAACATTAATATCAAGTCTTTGGACAGTAATATTAACTTGTAAGTGATACCTTGTTGCAATAATCAAACATTGACATTAACTCATGCCAAATAATGAAATTATATTTGGATCGATTCATTATTCACATGTAAACCTTATAATTGTCACACATTTATCATCGCAGATGTGTATACAGTCTAAATAAATATTAACCTTCCTTTTGGATGATTAAATATTTACACGAAAACATACACACAATCATCTAACATCCCTCATAAACAATCTACACAAGAGAGATTACATTGACAACATCTTGTTTCAATTAGTTATTTGGAATGAGAGACAAAATTTAATACCTCGGTGTCATATTATTTAAATTAAATAATTGATAATTGATTAACTACCGGATTAAATTTAAATTAAATTAATTTAAATTTTAATAGCTTAATTAGGGCCTCATTGCTTAATTAGTTAAATTAAGCATACTGAAATTGGGCCCATAACTTAAAAGGGCCCACAAGCTAGGTTTTAATTAAAATATTTAATTAAACCAAGCTTTAAATTTGGCAGGCCTACAAAATTGAAACAATAAGTTTTCAATAATGCTCAGGTCTAGTTGAGGCTGAGTTTTCAATACGTCCAGGACCACAAAAAAATTAAGAAGCTTAAGTGGGCTTGTGTCCTTGTTCAACCCTTAATCAGTAGCTTCTTCTTCCACTCGTCGTGAAAGAAAACGGTATGCCCCAAATAAAAACAAAGCTTTGCCGACTCTCCCCTACACCGAACACAAACTGAAGCGCGTCAGAGGAGAGGCCGAAGCTCGACCGCAGTGGACACGAGACTCGCTCGATTTGAGGGTTGAGCTTTGCCTGAAGACGAGCACGAGACTTGTCTGAACTTCCCAAATGAGCCGACGAAGGTCAAGCTTCCAAGCCGAAGCTTAGCCGAAGCTCGACCCTCGAAGAGCTCGCCTGAAGTTCCCTGATGAGTAGATGGAGCTCGAGTAGATCTGAGGCTCGATTTCGAACCCGAGATTTGCCTGAGATCCGAACGTCGAGCTCACCTACAACGAGGTTTGAGCTCACTTGAGTTGAACCCGAGGTTCACTGAATTCGAACACGATGTTCGCTGAAATTTGAACAGGAGGTTCACTGAAATTCAAACACGAGGTTCGCCAGGAGTTAGAACACGGGGTTCAACTGAAGTTCCTCAGAAGCCTTCAACAAGGCTGAATCAAACACGAGGTTTGTCAGAAGCAAACTGAAGTTCGCTAGAATCAAACCGAAGTTCGCCTGAGAACGGGTAAGTCCTCAAGTCCTAAGTTTTCTTTCACCCGTTAGGGTTTAGAACTGAACCGTCGCCGCTTGAACTGTAGCCAACGAACACCTCTTAGAGTTTCGTTCTGAAAACCGCCGCCGCCACTGATAGTGGGACCGTCGTCGATACAACTCCGACGAGCAGTTGGAGAACAAAGAACCAAAACAAAAAAAAACCCAATTTTCTTTTGATTTTGAACACAATCTAGATCTGAAAGTTGAATCTATTTCAGATCCAAACCTCAAGAATGGAATCAAACCAAAAAGAGTTGAACTTTACAGTTCATGAATGTTATAGATCCAAAAAACCAAAAGAAAAAACCAAACAAAATCGAACCTTTTACTGTTCATCCGTGAACAATTTTGAAAAATCACAGATTAAGATAACAAAAAAACCCAATTTTTAGAATCTTAAACCCCTAATAATTAATCACGGGTGGCTCTGGTACCACTTGTTAGATTTAAACCATGATTAAATCATAGAGATTAAACATTAAGAACGGAAGCTTATACCTGAATCCATTGTTTGGATCTAAGTTAGGGTTTTGTGATCTTCTGATATTAGGGTTTCTCCCTTTAGAATCTCTTTGATGGGGATAAGAGAATGAGAGTGGCTAACCCTAGATTAGGACCATAACCCCATATATATAGGTGTTGTACATTTGTAATTTGGCCCCTCATCAAATTACAATTACAACCTGGTATCTGCACATTTAGCCCATGATTATTTAAATATCCATTAACCCAATTGATTGATCACTTTAAGTGAGTTATCCTTAAAGATAATAATACACAATGATTAATCATATGTGTCCACAAATAGATTTAATTAGATTTAAATCCAACAATAATTGTTTTGGTTGTTGTTTATGTTCTCCAATCTCATTTGCGGTTGTGTGTTCCTCTGGTTGCACTGCGCACAACAGTATCATTTGGTAGGGTGTAACATCTAAGATGTTGAAACGTCATACTGTATCTAGTTAACTTTAGCATCACTTTTCGAAAACTTTGAAGGAGCACTAGAGATGCAATTCAACTGGAGACCCACCAGGTTGAAAGTTGAGGTTATTGATTCTTTATGTAAAATAAATTATACCTTTGAAGGTGTCCTGTTATAAACTTTTGAAAGAAGATTGACACAGAGAAACCCAAGAAAATGTAACTTCGACTCTGCCATTGCATGTATTCTTTCTTATAATTTTCAACCAATTTTAGAATGTCATTGAGCTAGTTCACAGAGAGAGACTCCTCTCTGAGATTGAGATTATTTTAAAGTTAAATCAGTTAATAAGAAAATATTGCTACCATGGAAAGCTTTGGACAGCCATGGTTAAAATGATGAGAGGTAGAAAAAAAATAGGGTGACGCTACAGGCACACTCTCTGTCACACCTCCGGTCACACCCCCTCTTCCTCTACAGTGCAGGGGGCCCCACCTGAGATTTTTTTAAAAATCTCAGGTAGGGCCCCCTGCACTGTAGAGGGAGAGGGGGTGTGATCGGAGGTGTGGCAGAGGGTGTGCCTGTAGTGTTTTTCAAAAAAATAGATTGTGAAATATGTACGAACAATAGCTGAAAACTGGTATAGCAGTTCCCGGTAGTCAAAACAAATAAGTGTTTCAGATGACAAGGAGGGTGTATGCTTCCTTATTGAATGTAAAGGATCCTAGATAAATAAGGAAACTAGATGGTCACCAATTTTTTGACTGCTTAGTATAAATAAAAAATAACAGCGATACAACCAGGATGAATCAAGATACAGTAAACTCCAAGAACTTTCAGCTTCTTGTAGTAAACCCCTAATAACTTATAAAATCGCACTAAACCCCCAACAAAATGTGGACTGACACCATCATGGGGGGTTATCTGCAAAGTGTGGAACTTATTGGGGGTAATTTTGCAATTGGGTTTACCGCAAAATACTGATAATTCTTGGGGGTTTTAGTGTAATTTACCCTTGTCTTGTTTTATCAGTTTTGGACTTAATTTCTGTAACTTGATGCTATATGTGGATTATCTTATTTTATATGAAGCAAGAAGCCATGCTAGTTAACTTATAAACACCTGCAGTATTTTGTAGGACATGGGCTTAATGAGCTCCCCTGTTAATTCACAAACATTACAGTATTTTGTAAGGGTAAATGTGGGCTCATTCCTATTAAAACTAGCACAATGTATAGATAGACGAACGATGTATCCATTGATTTATTCCTACTCCGTTGTATGTTTGTGTTCCGATAAATGCTGCATTTATTCCGTATTGTATCCATATTGGACATCCGCATCAAAATATCTCCATCTTCATACCCATGAACATTGACATTTCTCCTTGCAATGATATGTCAATTCCTGATCGAAAACCAAAAAAAAATTGCTGCGAGGAGTTCAAAAGAACGCATGTTTAGAGCAAGGGCAGCAAGCTCCTTGCGTCCCCTCTCAAGGCCTATGTGACGGAAGTCAAGTTTGCAAGTCCTCCAGCAAGCTCTCAAGGAGCTCCTTGCGCCCCCTCTCAAGGCCTATGTGGCTGACGTGGACATTGAGAGCTTGGGAGGTCCCAAGCGCTCCACAAATTTGTGGAGAGCTTGGGAGCTCCCAACTGCCAAAAATTTACAAAACTCCCCCTCAAAACTACCCCTTACCAGTTTGTGGAGCGCAGGGATGATTCTGGCGGCGAAGAGGCCTCCGACTGGGGTGTCGGCGACGATGATGACGATGCCGACGCCGGAGATGATGGCGGCGTTCGGGTCGGGTCGGAGATGATGGCGGCGAAGTGGATTTGGGGTGGGGTTGCGTCGGGTCGGAGATGATTTGGGGTTGGGTTCGGTCGAAGGAAAGGATTTGGGGGTGGAGTTGTCTGTCAAAGGGAGAGGATGAAGTTTATTTTTTTAATTGGGGATTTGGCGTTGTTGAGAGGAATTTATTCACAATGAAAATGACAGTTGAGTGAAAAAATGAACAGTTGAGTGTAATAAATGAGACTGAGTGAAAAAAATAAACCGTTGAGGGTAGAAAATGAACCATTGAGTGAAAAAATTTCTTACCGTTGAGTTATGAAAATAGAAGAAGGGTTTTTTAATATTGTTGGAGCTCCTAACTAGGAGCTTGTTGGAGCTCCATAAAAGAAGGAGTGTCTCCCAAGACTTAATTTGTTAATTTTTTATTCTAAAATGCTTGAGAACTCTTGAGAGCTTGCTGACTAGGACTCCCAACTGGGAGCTTGCTGCACTTGCTCTTATATCAACTACTACTGAATTTTCGAGCCAAATAAAACTAATGCCATTCCAAAATGCTAACATGTAACAAACATATATAAGCTTAAGTAACACCCAAACAAATTGAAGCCAACACATACAAAAAATAAATGAAGAATTAAGCTAAATAATTTCATACCCAGGATCGCGATTGAGAGTCTCGCAGATCTCTAGGTTCATCGCCCAATCGGCACCGATCAAGAGATCTGTCGTCGCTCGATCCACCATCGAACCCGTCATTTTCCAAAGCGTGAACGAATTCGAAGCTCGCCGACGACAAAATCACGAATAATCACGTCAACATCTTCCCCCCACAACTCTGAGGGAGGGGGAAAAACTGATACGAAATTGGAGCTTCCGCTCTAATTTTTTCGTTTCCATTCTTTTCCCTTTTATTGGGTGCAGATTTTGCGCGTAAAACCCGAAATTGATGGACACGTGTACGGTACCTGAGCACTGAACTTTTTTCGGAGGGATTGAATCTGCCGCTTGTTTGTGTGGGATTCAAAAATTTTGTGGTCTGAGATCGGTGGGGGTGGGGGGTTATTTTTTATTAAAAAATTCCTCCATGACCTAAAATACGAGACTAATATAGGGGACAAGTGTGATCTCTCTCTTATTGGATAATGAGTTGACAATTATTAATAATGGTCAACTCATTATCCAATAGGAGGAGGACACCTCACTTGTTCTCCTTATTGGTCCCATATTTTGGGTCCTGTAGCAAAGCTCTTTTTTATTATGCTATTATTATTATGATTATTTGGTATTTGCTAATCATTAATTAATGGATAACATTGTTTAGAAGCAAGATTTGGTTATTGGATGTGGATTGGTTGTTGTTAGCCGGGGGGTCTGATTACTTTCTTAAGACAATAAGGGGGTGTTTGTTTAGTTGTAAGTGAAAATTGTAAGTATGAAAGTCACTTATTCTTGAGACTTCACTTGTTTGTTTTATTGAAAGTGATAGTGAAAGTGAGATCCAAAATATAGTTCACATTAGATTTTTTGCAATTTCAACATCCCCTTAAAAAATGCAGAAGTGAGCTATGAAAGTGAAAAGTGGGGACCACATTATATTAAAAATATTATAATAATTAATATATCAGATTTGTTTCATCTTCAATAATATTTCCTGTCCTCTAATTTTTCTCTCACGCCACTTTTCTCTTCCAGCTGTATTTTTTTTGTTTTTATTTTTTACCTCCATAGTACTAATCCCACTGTTTCCCCCCGCGTTTTGAATACTATTCTCATCATTTTTTGTTGCAACAGTAGTTTGAAATATGTCACTGATATTTGTTTTCATTGAAAATAAATAATTGGGTTATTTACATTTTGTAGCTTGGGTGTTCTTGTGATTCTCTCATCTCCATTTGCAAGTATTACAAAAATAATTTGATCATAATGTTAATAATACCAAGAACTTCTTTTTTGCTGAAATTTTGCCAATGAGATTATACTAGAACTATCCATGATGATTGCCTAGTTTTGGGTATATATGTCTTAGGTTTTATTTATTTTGTTAAATTAGTGCTGATGACTACATGATCTCATGGGTATATATGTCTTAGGTTTTATTTATTTTGTTAAATTAGTGCTGATGACTACATGATCTCAGTCCTAGATATGGTTCAAAATGGTAAATAGAGAATTTTGTTAAATTAGTGCTGATGACTACATGATCTCAGTCCTAGATATGGTTCAAAATGGTAAATAGAGAATGAGAGTGATTTAAAAAACATGTTTTTTAATATATAAATAAACAAAATAATATTGCCACATCATCTTCACTTTTTTACTTTCAACAATAACTTGTTTTTGCAAACAAACAATGTATGTCACTTGTATGCTGACTTGGATGCATTTTCGCACTTTCAAAAAAAAGTCACTTTCATACTTTCAACTCAGTTGCAAGTAGACAAACACCCTCTTAAATTGAAAAGTAGTAAGAACTCTTATTACCACATATTACACTCAAAATAACAAATGCAATAGATATCATCCTAGAGACTTTGGTTCAAAATCTGTAAAAAGTTCAAAAGATGAGGTTCTTTTGAATTTTTGGTTAATATGCCAAGAATTACTATATTGAAAAGAGTAAAATCTTTTTCTTTTACTTAGAAAAATAGCTCGTAGACAGTTCCCAAGTTTGTTTTTCTTTCTCTCATTTAACCTAGGTTTGTTTGGATTGAGGGGAGAAGAAAAGTTAGGGGAACCATTCGTTTTGTTTGAGAACATTTAGGAGGTGAAGTTATTCACCCTAGTTACGCTTAGTTCACCCCCTAATAACATAAAATTTATTACCCCAAATAGGGGCGTAATAAAGAGAAAGGGAACTCCCTTCCCTTTCCTTCTCTTCTCTCTCGTAGTTTCCGTTAACTTCCCTTAATCCTATTGAAACCCAAACATGGCCTAAAAAGGGTTATTTTACACACACACCCACCCACCCTCAAATCATAGTTACTTGCAGAACTACCCCCACATCTTAGTATTTGCAATTTTACCCCTCAAATCAACACTAAAATCAATAAATCATTAACTTGATGAGTATAAATGTTACTATTTTATTGATAAAGTTCACGTTGTGGTTGCAAAGTAGCCTATTAAAGTTGATAATTGATAGGTCCGAGGGATAGTTTTTTTTTTCAAAGATACTAGGATTTAGAGGGTAATTTTGCAACCCGTGATTTAAAGAGTGTATATGCAAATAACCCGAATATCATACATCATTTTTGCTTCAAAACTACCATTGGGACCTATGATAATGACTTGTGCAATTAATGCTAGGATTCAAACAAATGTACTATACTCCAAGGCTTTTCCGTGCTTCGAGAAATAATTAGAATATATCATGATTTTTAGAACCAAAATAAAATACAATTGAAATTGCACCTTCCCAACAATCTAAACAAGCCCTCGACTTCACTTGGCAAACTTCTCAAATTCTGGTTGAAACAAAGCTCCGTCCTCCCTTCCCCCCTAACGAAAATGACAAAACATCTGAAACTATTGACATGTGATCTTATACTGTCGTTAACTTCCCTCGTGCATGTGTGCTAGAATTTTTTGGAGTCACTGGCAATAAAAACTATCCTCGTCTGTTTCTATATAATCTCTCAAAGAAGTTCACGAGAATGAGAAACGTTTTTTTGTTTTGTCCGTATCGATCTCTTCCATACCTTTCATTGAAGCTCACGTCAATCTCCTAAGTATGAACAAAGAAATGGGGGAAGGATAACGAAGCCTTGATGCTGCGCACAATGCCGTTGCCGTTCAAATCTCCATCTCTTCAAAACCCCGAACCCGAGCCAGACGTCGATCGATTCAATAGATCTCTGAGAGTAGATAACATTACCTCAAACTTGATTTTTTTTCTTTTTTTTTTTTTAGGATTCTCAGCAGTGAGTCCAGAAGTGATAATTTTGTCTACTGTTCCGAGTGTAGGAGCTCAAGGATTTGAGGTCGCAACTCTACAATGCTGCTGATTACTGTGAAAAAGCTTTCCTGAAAACTGATAAAAGGAAGATGTAAGTTGCTCTTCTTCATCACATCTTTACACGCTCTTTACGGGGACAAGATCTGTAATGTCGATGCGTGTTCGTTGCTTGATAGACTCTTGGAGAATACAAAGAGTTACGTGTGCGAGGTAGTTGTGACTGTCGTCGATCATCTTGGGACCGTTTCTTCGAACCTTGAGCAGAGAGTTTATGGTAATAACAGGATCTCACAGGCTGAGCAAAGGATTGATTGCTTGAAACAGGTTATAATGGCCCATCTCTAGAGTACTGTTCGGAAATTGAAGTAAATTTGACATGGGATGTAATAGATATTTAAATGAACCCCTGTGTTCTCTCTAATTGTTAATATACGTCATTCAATGATATACTTGGTTTATTTGATGCTAATAGGGTTTCTCAGGATGATATTTACTTTTTTTTTTTTTTTTTTTTGTAGCAGCCTCTTACGTACATACATGAGATACATCTAACCTACGTCTATTGTTGAATCAGAGGCTTTTCACATGTCAGCAATATGCCTTCAGACTAGAGCTCTCTTCTCTTCTGCTGAGCGCCAAGCACACTAGGCATCATCGGCACTATATAACAACACCATGTAAGTACTTTTCCATGCTTTTTTTTTTCCTTGTCAAAAAGAATACCATCTTCTTCAGTTACGGGGAGAAAATCAAAGTAAAACCTGAATGTATCTATAAACTTTACATTAACAAATTAACTATACTAAACCAAAAACTTAATGCGGTGATTCAACTCGCGCGCAGCGGCTAAGAATCTTGAGGAGGGGAGGGATGCCTCAAGGTAATCTTAGTGCCAGTTTCATACCTGCACACTTTGTTTTATAAGCCAGAAGGCATATTTGCACCATCTAGTGAATTGAAACACACGGACACAGGGTTGATGCCATCGGTTCGAATATGCCTGAGACCAGCCTTTGTAAGAAAGATCAGTCAATAGAAGCTGCATCTATCAAGCCAGTATTGAATGATAACATCATTTTTAAGCCCCCAGTGACCTACTCGATTTCGGGTAAGATACCTGGTTTGAGCTTAAAATTAAGATGAGATAGTTTTTTTGACTTTTCGGATTCATAATCTAATGAACTTTTTAGTATTTCACTTCATAGCGTCTTTTCTTTCAGGGACCGAGCTTACTACTGTTCCCCCTGTATTTGAGAGCCCTTTACGGCTATTAAAGCCGTCTAATCCTTCATTTGGCTCCCCTGCAAAGGTTTGAAGCTTTTAAGGGGAAAAAAAAAAGAAAATAAATAAGGAATTCTCTGATTTTTGTTCGACAGATTTCAGAGATCTTTTCTTAGCAAAGAAAATTTTTACAGAAGAAGCTTAATTTCAATTATCATTCAACCCCATGCAGGATACTTTTAAGCTTGGAGGCAGTGAACTGAAGAAGAAGTCACCGCAAGGGAGCAACTTTTTGACATTTCTCAAGAAGAGCAGAAGGAGGACGTAGAAGTTTAGCTTTCTGATGCATCATTGAAACGTAAACTACAGGAACGTGGTGTCGTCGTTCTGTTATCAATGGTGCATTGAAAAGTTTTTAACATGTCGCGGTGTAAAATTATTCTGAAAATTTCTGTTATTGTTCGAGATTATTCAAATGATGTAGAATCTTGCTAATCACTAAGTTGTTCTCTTTTGAAGTTGGTACGGTGGTCATGCCCGGGACCTTTTGAATATAAACCTTATCAGGACACTTAACAAATTTATATGTGGAGAGTGTTGTTCTAAACCATACAACAGGACATCGAAACCTCCAAACTAATCCCTACCCCTCCCTGACTTGTAAGAACACTCCATATGTATGTGGGTAGTTTGGTAAAATTTGTACTCGGCCTTTTCAGCCTTGAGTTCATGGAATGTTCAGAAGGCCTAGGATCTTAGTTATTACTTCCTTCTTATGTATGTGGCGGAGCTACATAACGTCCAGCGGTGTCACAGGGCATCACTGGATTGCTTACTTCAAAAAATTATTTTAGTTATTTTTATGTGTATTTATTACTTAGGGCGCTGTTGGAATCAGGACAAGACACCACTAGCGAGGATAATTCTCGGAGTTGCCTATTTCAATAAACTCGTAAGTTATATAGGGACACAACCGAGACAAAATCCTGACTTCGCCGTTGATCTAAACCATACGAGAGGGGACAATGAAATCTCCAATTCGCCCCTATCCTACCGCTGAGAATTGCGAGAACACCCTGCTCCTACGTGGACGCGCTGACAGAATTCGTACCCTTACCCTTGTAGCCTTGAATATTTTTAGGAGTAATGCTTTAGCATGAAGCAAGTTGCGGGGAGCCTGAAATTATAGTTTTTATTCAATATGGTATTCATAGACAAAAAGTTCTAGTGATTGAAGATAAAACTTGGCTAGCCACACAAAACCATCACTGAGGATACATATTTTTTGGTTGGTGGCATCCATCGACGAAACCTAATGAGCAACTCATGAAAGGTCAGTTGATTTACAGCCATGCATCCCGTCTACCATTCCTATCGACCACCAAGTTCAAGTAAGAAACTTTGAGAAGTCAAGAAGTTTCTAAGTTGACAGTTTGTTTTTTTTCCTCCCTAGCTCTCCCTTAGTTCACTGAATCACTTCAGCTGGTTTCTCTGTTTTACTATTTAAGTTCCCTTTGAATCGATTTGTTTCTTTATCAGGCTTAGAATCCCATCTTTCCAAATTATTGTATAAGAACAGCTGAATATACATGATATCAAGTATTGATACGCGCGCTTCCAATGATGGAAAAACGAAAGATAGGCATATTTGCGAGGAAATAATGAGTAAATTGGCAATTGTTGTGATTCAAAAGACTGGTCGAAAGCTATCAGAGAAAGTTTGATGCATTTAATAGTTTTAGGTGTAAGTTTTGATGTTCTTCCATTAAGGGCTCCTGGACCGCTCCGTTATGGCTCAATAAAAGCAGCTAATGGTTGTCAAGGGGTAACCAAAGACTGGTAGGTTAATATCCAGCAGTGTGTGTGTGTATAGATTCAATAATTTGAATGAAGTTCCCCACCCTTCCAAATAAAAAATGACCAGAAGTGTGTGTGAGTGTACTGGGAGAAGTGTTCCTAAGGTGATGCCTTATATAATTATCTAAGGACGCGGCCTAAAATCACATGATTAATTAAGCTGCATTATGGATGATCCGCTTCATTGAACTTGATCTACATATTCTAAAACTCCAACACACCAAGTTTGGGGTGAACCCGTCGTCGTTCGACCCTTCATCCACTCGTATCAATTTTAACGGTTTCGAATAAATAGAACTGTTCACATGGCTCAACGGAGGATCAAACGACGATGAGTTCACCCCAAACTTGGCGTATTGGGGTTTTAGAATATGTAGATCAAATTTAACGGAGCGGATCATCCATAATGTAGCTCAATCATGTGATTTTAGGCCGCGTCCTTAGATGATTATCTAAGGCGTCACCTTAGGAACACTTTTCTCATATATATTACTGATTACTTAATGCAAAAACCAAAGATTTATGAAGAAGTTAACTAAAACTGTGTTTTTAAAAAAAAAGGAAAGATAAATAGAAAGTTAGTCCTGCCCCCAACTTTTTAGCCAGTTAAAATTTAAGGTCTTTCATCTAAAATTTACTTCAACAAGTATTCAGAAATGCGCCTCAGTTTCTTGGCAGGAATCATCTTATCCTTCATTAGGTGGGGCATTAATTGGCACAGTTCAGGCCACGTAGCCAATCTCCACCGATACTGTTAACTCCTTCTCTGCAGAATACAGTTTGCATTTTGCCTTCACTTCAAAGAAATGGTCGATCTATGCGCGTCACTGTCAATCCCCAGTACCTTTAATTCACTGTTTCCCTTTGCTTCTACGCATTGATCCGTTACAGTAAACTACTGACTGACTTTTGTCTCTTAAGCATTTCCTCTCCATGGATCCTTAATTACTACCTCAGGCTCAGTTGCAAGGGAAAGTAACAGTGTGAATTACTTTCTTAATTTAAATCTCCAACGGGTGAAAAAACATCGGCACGAACTTAAAAAGGAGTAGGGGGTAATGGGTTTCTATGTTTTTGGAAAAGAACGGTGGAAATGAATGCCAATGGCCTAATGCTATTTCTCTCCGTGTCATTGTTTATGCGTCTACCTTTCCAAAGCTGATATCATTTCTCAGGATAATTATGAAAACTTCCAATGATTTTCATGCGGGGATGTATATTTCAAAAACTCGGGTCAGGTTTCAATAGTCAAATTTATGTCTTTCAGCGCCATGAAGAGGACTCGAACATAGAAAGAAAGACAGTTCTCAATTTCTGAACACTTAGTCAGGCTTTTTAACTTATCCAAATAATAGATAAAATAATCAATGACTAAATCAAGAAACTGAAATTTATAATAGAAAAGAGTCATCACAACACAAAATTTATTACTGTGGGAATAAAAAGAGATAAAACTAAGCGACGATAACTCTGAACAACCAATCATACCTGTTAGTCGCCGAAAGATGACCTAAATAATTCATCCGTTCATGATAAGGCAAAGAAGATCGATTAGTAGTAACAACTGTGAACGTGGACGTGTGGGGGAGCCACACCCACCAATTGAATCTCCACTAAACCCCTGGCCCACCCGATGTACATGTGAATCATGTACATGTATTGCAGCTACTTTTCTTTTTCGTGGATGTGAACGAAGGCCCACCCGAGTCACTGTCAGACTATTTAAAGGAACAAAGATTGTTAGCCTAGGGTTGGGCGAAAAAGAGTGCAGGAGGTGGGAAAGTTGGTTTTGGCGGCGGCTTCGTGTAAACGAGGGCGTGTGAGCGTGAGGCGGTGGATTTGTGAGCAAAACAAAATAAAAGTCGGTTGTGTGCTGTGTGCAGGCGCAAGCAAAGCAAAGTTTACAGAAGGCGTGCTTTGGCAGTGCGCAGGCAGGGAGAAAACGCAGTGTCGACTTTGAGAGTTTTGTGCATCCCCCTTTGAGAGAGATTTTGTGTGAGGGATCTGAGAGTTTGTTTGAGAGGGTTTAAATTTGTGAGATTGTAAACCCCAATTGTATCTCTCCCTCTAATAGTAGATCTCCCCCCTCCTTGCCCCGTGGACGTAGGCAATTTGCCGAACCACGTAAAATTTGTGTTCTTGCCGTGATTTGTAATAGCTTGTAGGATCCCTCGACGCGCAGTCCCTAGAACTGATGAGAGGAAGAGCTGATATCTCACTTGGTTGAGATATTTTGCTTCAGATTCTTGTTTCCTTGGTGTCCCTCGACTCGCAGTCCTAGAGCTGACGAGAGGACCCTCGACGCGCAGTCCTAGAGCTGACGAGAGGAAGAGCTGATATCTCACTTTGATGAGATATCTGGCTTTTGGTTCTTGTTTCCTTTGAGAAGCGAGAATTCCGTTGTGATCTAATCTCTTGTTGTGCACCTTGCGCACCAGAGGTGCTGCCGAAATTTCCGCTGCGCACAACACCAGTTTGCATGATTAATTTCTCTGCAATTGATTAGAACTTTAGAAATATTTCTCAAGTCCACTATAAACCCTATAGCGTGGATAAGGATGATGGGTTAAATAATAATGCCTCTCCGTACCCTTTTGCCTTCGAGGCATTCCCTTTAAGAATTTAAACATGTTAATTTTTATTAGAGAGTGTTAGTCTTAATCATGGTTTTCTTAATTATCACCAATCACAAAAGCATGAGCTACGCCATTGAAGGTTGAAGAGGATCCAAACCATAGAGAGGATAAAAGTCTTCGCCCTAAACAAATGGCAATAATAACAACAACGGTACAACTAAAGTTTCATAGAGAATATATTTTCCTACATCCAATTTGTATGGAGTACACGTGGACAGCTTAGGACAAAGAACGCCAACACATGAAGATCGCCGACCCCCCAAAGTAAAAGATTTGTGTCGGTGGAATATCGGTGCATTTGGTGCAAGAGAAAGGATTATTTAATTTTTGCTCGTAAATATATATATTAATTTTATGTATGCTTTCTTAATTTATTTATTTCCCTTCTCCTCAAAAGCTTTTGAAAGATCACTTTTTCCCCCATTGTCATCATAGTGTGTGTGTAATTAGTCTAATAGATTGGTTGTTGGAACAAGATGGGTATCCTTTGGAAACAGTTTGTGGATAAGGATGAACATAAAAGCTTAAATTGCTAGTTCATTCCTCCACTTAGGAGATTTTTGTATGTACATTGTATAAAATTATTTCATGAGAATATAATTTTCAACCTATACACAAGATGTGTATAAAGCTAGCCTATGTTATTGTTAAGAGTATAAAATTATGATCTTCCGAGTCTTGGGATAGCGGATGGGTGATATGGTATCAGAGCGGTCCGAGTTTAATTAAATACCATTAATGATGTTTTTAAAGCGGATTTGAGAAAAATATTAATGCTACTTTTTAAGTTTGAATTTTCAGCCCGTAAAAAGGATGCTTAGTCTGCAATGACATGTCAAAGTATAAAAATCGCTATGTTCAAGTTTTTGGCCCATGAAAATAACACTCGACCACAAAAAACTAATTCTATGCTTGTAAAAAATTAATAGAAGACTTTTTTATTCTGTCAATCTCTAGCATTTTTACTTGTCACCTTAATTAGTAGACCTCGAATTTTAGTGATTTTCCTGCTAGAGTATTATTTAAAAAGTAAAATATTATCTTTATTCTAGGTATCTATATAGTAGTATATAATAAGTTAGCAAGGATGGTGAAAAAAAATGAATGAATGGGGAATAAGTCCCACTTCTTATAGTAATTTTGGGGGGTAATTAAAATTGTAATTCTGCTATAGAGATTTTATTTCTTATTTCTTGAGATTTCTAAAATCATGACATGAGAATATAATTTAAAGTCACATAATTAACATTGTAATTGATGAGTGCTTTGACCTGCAATTTGAAGTCCTGTGAAACCATTAGTATGAGCGAGAAGACCGAGGTGGATTTTGGCACTTTTATCCATAATTCGAGGGGTCTTCTGAGGGGTGTTCATTCAGGCATTCGGGGGCCTTCCAAGGGAGCATTATTGGGAGGTAATAGGTATGTGGTTTCCGCAGTTGGGGATTGCTCTAGGCATTGGTGGGTTGCAACCAAGTCCCGTTGGTGTGAAGTCCTAGAAGCCCGCAACAAATTAAGGAAGTGTATTGGCAGAAAGGTGAATGTACTTCAGTCTGATGTTAGAGGGAGGTACAAGAGGGACCTATATCTGCATTTGTGCCGAGCTCACGGTAATAGGAGACACTTCATTGGTATGGAAACTTTGAGGCAACGAGGCGAGATGACAGATTTGGGAAGCTGTTCCTTTCTGGAGGAGGATCGGTATTTGATGTCGAGCATTGGCATTGGTGTGCAGGCTACGACATGTTTAGGCCATCTCATGTATAGGTTGCCAACTGCTGCATGTAGAGATTTTGGATCTGGTGGAGCTGCTACAGATTTTGGGTTGCGTCGGATGTTTGGCTACCCAGCACTTGGTCACATCGTGGATGTGAGATTTGATCCGATAGCACATTTGGGATTCAGAGGCGTGTTTGATTATCAGGTATTGGCTTCTGACTTTGTTCTGAGCAGGTATGTCACGTTTGACTCTCGGCAGGTGGAGAGTGGTGATCAGATCTTTGGGACATCGCAGCGGGTGGAGAGTGATGCTACTCCACGTTGGGTGGAGACTCCAGATCATACTGCATCATTTGGGATTCCAGCTGAGGTGACACAGATTGGAGATCATTTGGATTTGGATGCAGATGATGAGTTGGATTCAATTGCAGCTGATGGACTTAATTTGGATACGGTCATTGGTTCACCTCAGATGGAGGTGTTTGATTTGTCTCAATTTGGGGCCATTGGGAGTGCTATCAGTTGCAGATCGTTTGGTGATATTGGAGAAGAGTTGCAGACTTTTCTATTTGATTAAGGGCCTTTGGAGGCCATTTGGATGAACTACGTGAGGCTTGATTCCTTGGGCAAGAGGATACGTAGGCAGTCTTTATGATGCAGCCGGGTTTTGGATTAGTTGATGGGGGGTGAGATTGATTTGGTGAGTGACATCGACATTTAGGGTGAGTGTTTGCACTCCCATTAAGGTCTCAGCAAGTGAGGCATTTGGTGTAGTCGGTGTAGGCTCAGTTTGATTTGGTGAGTAGACACTATTTGGTTTGGGTTGAGTGTTCACACTCTCGTTTGGGTCTCGATCTGTTGTGGATGGAGTCCATTGTCATGAGTCCGTTGCCATGGCGTACTGGATGCAACAAGTGAGGCATTTGATATGGTTAGTGTCGGCTCAGTTTTGAGAAAACTTCACCGAGGTGGAGAATTGTGAACGTGGACGTGTGGGGGAGCCACACCCACCAATTGAATCTCCACTAAACCCCTGGCCCACCCGATGTACATGTGAATCATGTACATGTATTGCAGCTACTTTTCTTTTTCGTGGATGTGAACGAAGGCCCACCCGAGTCACTGTCAGACTATTTAAAGGAACAAAGATTGTTAGCCTAGGGTTGGGCGAAAAAGAGTGCAGGAGGTGGGAAAGTTGGTTTTGGCGGCGGCTTCGTGTAAACGAGGGCGTGTGAGCGTGAGGCGGTGGATTTGTGAGCAAAACAAAATAAAAGTCGGTTGTGTGCTGTGTGCAGGCGCAAGCAAAGCAAAGTTTACAGAAGGCGTGCTTTGGCAGTGCGCAGGCAGGGAGAAAACGCAGTGTCGACTTTGAGAGTTTTGTGCATCCCCCTTTGAGAGAGATTTTGTGTGAGGGATCTGAGAGTTTGTTTGAGAGGGTTTAAATTTGTGAGATTGTAAACCCCAATTGTATCTCTCCCTCTAATAGTAGATCTCCCCCCTCCTTGCCCCGTGGACGTAGGCAATTTGCCGAACCACGTAAAATTTGTGTTCTTGCCGTGATTTGTAATAGCTTGTAGGATCCCTCGACGCGCAGTCCTAGAGCTGACGAGAGGACCCTCGACGCGCAGTCCTAGAGCTGACGAGAGGACCCTCGACGCGCAGTCCTAGAGCTGACGAGAGGACCCTCGACGCGCAGTCCTAGAGCTGACGAGAGGACCCTCGACGCGCAGTCCTAGAGCTGACGAGAGGACCCTCGACGCGCAGTCCTAGAGCTGACGAGAGGAAGAGCTGATATCTCACTTTGATGAGATATCTGGCTTTTGGTTCTTGTTTCCTTTGAGAAGCGAGAATTCCGTTGTGATCTAATCTCTTGTTGTGCACCTTGCGCACCAGAGGTGCTGCCGAAATTTCCGCTGCGCACAACAACAACTAACATAAATCTATTGTAGATCAGTCCAATACAGGAATAGACACAGAAGTGAAAGATTGATGACTACCTCTCACTGAAAATTGTAAATTCTTAAGCCACTAGGAATTTATCCAAGCAGGTAACTGTCATAAGAAATTAACCCCAAGAGAGTTCAGCCAAAAAAGTACTAATGTTTATGGCAACATGTGAATCAATATTGTGGCCATGCTCAGGAGCCATGAGAGTGACAGTAACGCTCAAATTTCGAAAGCCACGTGTAACTTTCTGCTCAGCCATGAAGCTTTTGTAGCTGGTGTCTAACCCTGAACGCTCTGCATGTATGAAATAACTAACTTTCAATACCTAACGGCCTTCCATCTCCTTTTTTATCTCCATCCCCCTCTTTGTTTTGTATCCTTTATTGCACATGTTCACCCTGTGCTTAATTCTCTTCTGCATCACTTCATTCCCCCCTTGAGAAAAAAAGAGACTGAGCAACAATGAACAAAGACTTTGCATCTCCTGCACTCTCCCTTTCTCTGGTAAGCAAAATCTCAAAATTTGCTTGCCATCTAATAGAAGTTAAATTTTTTAATGTTATT
>NC_033798.1:82466389-82473353 GCF_001876935.1 Asparagus officinalis | reverse complement strand
CGGAAGAAGTGGATGAAAGAGACGAAGAGAGCGGAGGCAGAGGGGAGATGGTGGAGATAAGCAGCGAGAATACTGGACCTCTAGGACAGTCGGATGAGAATTTGGATGTTGAAGGACAGGAAGAAGAGGATGACGAGGACGCTGGTGATAACTGTAAGAGGAAGAAGAGGAAGAAGTATCACAGGCACACAGCTCAACAGATTAGAGAAATGGAAGCGTAAGCTTTGCTTCTTCTTAGCATTTTAGGGCAAGAAGCGCAGCCTTGATTGTTAGGTTTATTAGAGCAAGTAAAAAGTAACATAAAGGGCTTTACTATTTCGCAAATTTTATCTTCATATCTTAGTTAGACAGTACCTTAATGCAAACTAAATAAATAAAGAGATAAATTTGCAAAATGATTCATTTAATGAATAAGTAGGGGTGAAGACATTCCATAGGGTACTAGTATGTGATAAAATGCATGGTCGGCTAACTGGGAAGATTATTGATTCAGCTTAGCTAAAGGATTTGAGAGCAACTGGTTGGTTTACTGCAATTAGTGAAATTTTAATTCGGGTAGCATTTGCAATTCATAATTTCTACCTATTTGAAATTCCGTCAAATCCTAATATGTCGATTTAATCATATGACTTAACCAAAATGACAACAGAGAAACAATGCTTTCACGCCAAAGACAAACTAAACTGAGCAAATGAACTCAATATGCAGTTCACGTCTCAAAGTCGCCAAAGAGATGGTTACATTTGAAGTCCATAATGATAACTACTCGAATTAAAAAAGGCTTCAGGTTTGCCATTTTAAACAAAAATTTTCATGTAAAGAACTTTCATTAATCATAATAATATACCATCAACTTATCTACGTACAACTGTACAAGCATGACGTAGAAGATTACTCCGGCTAGCACTTTATAAGTTTAATGTCAATATCAAGAGAAAGTATAAGTCAAGAGCCTTTGATAACAAATTAGGGTTTGTGTGCGTATGAAGGCCAATCACAATTATCAAATAGTGACAAGATCCTAACCCTTAATGAGCCTGAAACCCGAATTTCTAACAAGTTCAATAGATACTAGAGTCCACCTTTATGTCAACTTACGGCAGTTTCGTAGAAAAAATTGCCTATTTGAATTCAAGAACTGTCTGAAAACTACTTCTACATGGAATTGTTTACAGGTTATTCAAGGAGTCACCACATCCAGATGAAAAGCAAAGACAGCAGTTGAGCAAGAAGTTGGGACTTTCCCCAAGGCAAGTCAAGTTCTGGTTCCAAAATCGAAGGACACAGATCAAGGTACAAAGATATCCCAAGTCCTAGCGACGTATAGTATTGAGCATATTATTTTATTTACGTGGAGCAGAGATTGTGCACTTAAATTTTATGATTGGGTTGACTGAAAGGACTACGTTACATGTTCTGTAGGCGATGCAGGAGCGCCATGAGAACTCTCTGCTTAAGTCAGAGATGGACAAACTCCGGGAAGAAAACCATCATATGAGAGAAGCTATGAAGAAAGTCTCTTGCCCAAATTGTGGCTTTAATACTGTTAGCAACGATTCTGCAATAACCACTGAAGAACAACAACTGCGCATAGAGAATGCACGACTCAGAGCAGAGGTACAAGACTTATAAGAAAATATCAGATTTGGGTTTTTGCTTACAACCAATAGTTTTTTGACATATTTTGATTTTGAGATACATAGTAATAATCTTTATCCTTAATACTTCAAAACTTCAAATATGACTAATTTTTAAGGTCACATCTCTCTGTGCAGATAGAGAAATTGCAAGGAAAATCAGGGAATTTGCCTGAAGGAACTGCTTCCCTAAGCTCTTCATGGACTGTGGGAACTGACCAAAACAATAGGGCCACAATCAAAGGTTATGCTGGTTACCTTGGCCTAGAAAAATCAAAAATCATGCAGATAGTTGACCTTGCTTTGGATGAACTTATTAAAATGGCCACCACACATGAGCCCTTGTGGATTCGAAGCATTGAGACGAACCGTGAAATACTAAATTATGACGAGTATCGCAAGGCGTTTGTATCTGAGGCTACAAGTAATGGATCTCAAAATAAGTTATCAGTTGAGGCATCTAGAGAGACTGGCATGGTCTTCTTGGGTATTTCTAAGCTTGTACAGGCCTTCATGGATGTGGTATGATATGACGTATCAATATTCATAATATATATCTCTCAGGATATTTATTTTCTTCCTTGTAGAACTTCTATTGCTTAATTGATTTTAACATAATTGAGGATCCATATATTTCTACTGTCTTACAGTTGCAATCTTGTCAACCAACCTATTCACTCATTCTCAGAACTTTATGCTAAACAAGCAAATAAATTTGAGAATTTTATTGATTTCCAACTCTGATAAATGAATTCTATTTCTTCTTGTTTAATCTTTACATAGGAATTTCTTTGTTTTTTTCCTCTCCTCTCCATCCCAAACAATCCCATTTTTTCTAAGCTTGCTATTGGTGTACAATACTGCAATGTGTATAGACTCTTTCTTCAAATGTGTTTGTATTAATTATCTCATACTTTACCCCTCTCCATTGTCATGCCAGAATCAATGGAAGAAAGTATTCCCTTGCATGATCTCCAAGGCATCTACTGTTGACGTTATCTCTGAAGGAGAGAGCGAGACGAGATCTGGCTTACTACAACTGGTAACCAATCTTTCTGATCTCGGTCATTTTTAAGATAAATTGCGCAGATCCTGATATTATTTTCCAATGGATTCAGATGTTTTCTGAGCTTCAGATGCTCACTCCAGTGGTTCCAACCAGAGAACTTTACTTTGTTCGGCAATGCAAGCAACTAAGCGATAATAGATGGGCCATTCTAGATGTTTCCATTGACAAAATCGAAGAGAGCATAGATGTGAACCTTGTAAAATTCAGAAAGCGCCCTTCTGGCTGCATCATAGAGGAAAAGGCCAACGGCCATTGCAAGGTGAACTCATATTTCCTAATGCGTCTTTATCTTAAGTAGAACAATAATACAGTGTTAGTTTTACTTGTCTATTTATTAGAACTAAGTCTTTATCATTTTATGTAAATTAGGTGATTTGGGTGGAACACATGGAATACAAAAAGAATGTGATTCCAACAATGTACAGGTCAATTGTTAATAGCGGCCTAGCGTTTGGGGCTTGGCATTGGATTATGACACTTCAGTTACAATGCGAGAGGATGATGTTCTTCATGGCAACCAATGTTCCAGCAAAGGAGTCCATAGGTGAGTAGCGCATCTGTGTAAATTTGAAACTCCCTCTCCTACAATATGTGTAATCCAGACATTTCATATTTTCAAACAAGAGCTCAGATTTAGCATTCTAACATGGAGAAACGTATCTACTTTAGTCAGATGACAGTATTCATTGATTCATATGTCTAAGTGAGATAAAGCACATATATGAGAAGAGAATAACATATCAGATAAAGGTTTCTAGAAGATTTCTGAAATCCTAAGCACCTAAAACCTATGTTTCCACAGGAGTTTCTACTCTAGCAGGAAGGAGGAGCATCTTGACGTTGGCAGAAAGGATGTGTATAAGCTTTTGCCATGCAATGGGTGGGTCACGGAATCGTGCATGGACTAGGGTTTCGACAAAGTCAGGAGATGACATCAGCTTCACATCTAGGAAGAACATAAGTGATCCCGGTGAGCCTCTAGGGTTAATTGTATCTGCAGTCTCTTCGACATGGCTGCCTGTTGCTTCTCCTGTTCTCTTTGAATTCCTAAGGGATGAGTCACGAAGAACTGAAGTAAGATATTGAAATCTTCTCTTCATGATAGCTGATATAAATAAGAGATATCAACAGGAATTATATTGTGCATTACAGTGGGACATTATCCTATCCAGAGGTCCTGCAGAAACTATCGTGAACTTAGTCAAGGGAAAAGATCGTGGCAACTCCATTACAGTTCATGTAGGTTGTGACATAAACATATTTAACCATAAACTTCCCGATACTACAACTAAGGCTTATTATGACGTGAATATGCAGGCAACAAAATCTACGGAGAGGAATTGTATGTGGATTCTACAAGATAGTTGTACTAATGCTTATGAATCTATGATAGTTTATGCTCCTGTGGATTCTAATGGCATGCAAAAAGTGCTAACTGGTTGCGACTCGAGTGATATGGCCATATTGCCATCTGGGTTCTCGATATTACCTGATGGGATCGATTCTAGGCCAGTCGTGATCACATCTAGACCAGAAGAGAGATCCACCGAAGGTGGATCTTTGCTCACAGTGGCATTTCAGATTCTGGCTAGTGCATCGCCTTCGGCAAAGGTAACAATGGAGATCGTAGAGAATGTGAATACCCTTGTGTCGTGTACACTACAGAATATTAAAAGAAGCCTGCACTGCGATGATGGATGACAAAACATTCATGAATGTGATATTTCTTATAGATTTCTTTTTTTTTTTTTTTTGCTTGACTTGCACCAATCAGTATACAAGTATGAAATAACTTGTTTGTAAAAAGATTGTTGATGTATACAGTAGGTAATACTTTCTAAAACCATGGTCATTGCTTTTGCCACCAATATTTTGTTTTGTTTTAAATTTCCTTTAACGAATTACCAGCACAAAATGTAGACAAACGAAGATCTAACTATAACTTTTTGGTCAAAGTGTTGACTATAAAGTTACAATATGACTGCCAGTAAAAAAAAGTCTTATTTCAAAAACTTTGGTGTTCTTTAGCTTGGTTAAATGGAGGATTAAGAAGGGTTAATTCCTCTCTACCTTGTTAGACACAAAAAATAAATACACGGTATAAAGTAAGTTAATCCATCTTAATTTGAAAACATAAATCATAAAAGGGTTAAGATAACCCTATCTGGTCAATGAGTTAACCCCCTTAACATAAAAATTTGCTAATCTGCTTCTTTATTAGTCTGCTCTTTCTAACCCTTGTTGAACTCAAACACAGAAATCCCAAGGGTTAGTATAATCCTCACTTAACAGAGTTTAGTAATTTAATCTCTCTCTAATCCCTTTTTCTTGACTAGCTTGCTTAACCAGTTTCCGTAATCGCTTTTCCTTTAATTGTGAAAGAGGACATTCAAGATTGGCTACATGGATTTATTTCCTTGGTCAAATTGATAAACATCAATATTTTTCAGATGGGTCCCCATCTAATGTTCATTTAGGTCTACTTGTGGTACTCGTCACTTTATTACCTTCAAAATGAATCTCTACCAACTAGCAATCTAGCATATCTAGTGGCCTTTGTTGTGTATGGACAAATAAGTTCCACTGGAAATCCCTTTCTTTTACCTTCAGTACGAGAATTTATCTCCAGCTATAAAGTCCAAAGAGCTACCTAATCCTGCCAGATATTTTTATACTAATGGAAGTTAACTCATGCAGTGGGAAAACTATATGAAGCTTTTCATCAAGGGACAGAATAATCATTCTGGCTAGAATCAAAACCCTCATATTTAGGGAATGAAATGTGTGGTTTACAGAATAAGAACAAACAGTGCCATCAAAAACAAATCCATTGGTCAAGTGACACTAACAACGTGAAACACATGTGGCTGTTGTTGTCAAGCCTACTTGGATGCTTATGGACATAAAAACTGGTTCTCATGATACTGCCAAGCTATGTATTTTTATGAATCCTAAACCCCAGTAAATTCAAAAGCATTACATTTACAACGGCATAAGTGAAGGAGCTTGATCTTCCTCAATCTTTTTCTTCGTACTGTTAATGCTCTTACCACTGCTTTATAGCAAAACTGATACTCTTCATAAACCACAGTTGCAGGTTGAATTTTGGGCAGCCCCTCAGCCAATATTAAAGCTTTGCTTAGACGTTTTCATTTGTGCTGAGAGTTTAATTAAGAAGGGACGTTATACCTCCGCTATTCTTTTAGTTCTCTGCTCTCTTCAATGTTTTAAAAAAAGCCTCCGCATGCCTAGACCTAGACAGTATCTAGGCCGCCCGCCTAGTGCATAGCGCCTAGGCGGTACATAGCTACCCACCTAAGTTTTGGGAGCCCCTAGGAGAGTATGCCTTACTTAGGTGGATTGTACCCTTTAGGCCTTGATCGTGATTTCCTCCATTACAGTCTCCACGTCCTTCGACCTCCTCCGAACTCCTCACCTCCTCCGACCTTCGGCAAACCCTCCACCACCAATTAAACGAAGAAAGAAATCCGCCTAGGAAACATTCTGGTGTCTAGGCTATCTATAACATTGACATTTACTATCAATTATTACAATTAAAAAAAAGAAAAAAGAAAACCGCTTAGGCCCTGCATAAGCGACTAGGCCCAAGGTGTCAGGTATAACTCCTAATCCGCTTAACGCTTTCTGTTACCTTGCCTCCCTTTAATAGTAAATGTAAACCCCCACCCCCCCAAAAAAAAGGTAATTAAAAAATAATAATATTATTAAATTAAAAAAAAAACCAAACGTTTCACTGTTCCTCACCGCCTCTCCATGTCGATGTTTCCCACCACCACACAGTAGGATAAAAGGGAGGAAAGGGGGAGAAATTAGGGGAAAAAGAGAAGAAGAAGAGAAAGAAGAAGAAGAAGACAGTGAAAAGGAAAGGGGAAAGAGGAATATCACCCTAAATTCAAATCAATCCAATGTATAAACCTTTATCCTCCTTGTTTTTCTTTGATTTTAAGGAGTTGATGGGGACATTAGTTCTTAATTTCTCAAGGAATTTAAAAAAAGAAATACATATCTAATCGTCGGCGGGGATCTCATCACCGACCCCTCATCGCCGGGGAGTCATTATCGTCGAAAGGCTGCTCCGACGGCAGAGCAGCAGGAGCGGGCGATTCTAAAAACGCAGTAGAAGAGAAAACTAAATTAAAATAACAAATTTCTTTGGGACACCTGAAAGTTTATTAGTTTGTATATAGGTCCAAAAAATGAAAAGGAATGAAAATGTTCATGTAGACCCTTGTTGCTT
>NC_033798.1:82456389-82461389 GCF_001876935.1 Asparagus officinalis | reverse complement strand
ATGCACAGTTTGTGAAGAGAAAAAAATTACCCCGTGATACTTTACAACAAGAATTACTTGTTAGTACACCTGGGGTAGTATCTTAGTATCAAATCAGGGTTGTAGGGGAAAAATTTATATTCTTGACAATGAACTTCCAGCGGAATTAGTAATACTGAAAATGCATGATTTTGAGATCATACTAGGGATGGATTGGTTATATTTAAAATCATGCTTCCATTTTGTGTCGAGAAAAGAAAGTGGTATTTAAATTTCCGAATCAACCGGAATTCTGTTTTGAGGGTTATAAATCCCGAGAACCCTTGAAAATCATCTTTGCCCTTAAAGCCTATCGGGCACTGAGAAATGAATGTATGGGTTATTTAGCTTCAGTTGAAATTAACAATGAAGGGAAACCAAGCCTAGAGGAGATACCAGTTGTCCGGGAACTTCCAGAGGTGTTTCCGGAAGAACTTTCAAGAATGCCTCTAGATAGAAAAATTGAATTTTCAACCGACTTGGTACCCGGTACAAGTCTAATTTCTAAGGCTCCTTATCGTATGGTCCCAGCTGAATTAAAAGAGCTCAAGGTGCAATTGCAAGAACTTTTGAACAAAGGCTTCATTCGGCCTAGTGTGTCATCATGGGGTGTGCCAATATTATTTGTGAAAAAGAAGGATGATAGTATGAGACTATGTATTAACTTACGTTAATTAAATAAAGTGACTATTGGGAAGAAGTATCAATTACCAAGAATTGACGATCTATTTGATTAACTGCAAGGAGCTCAAATAATTTTTAAAATTGATCTCCGTTCTGCTACTATCAGTTAAAGACCAAGCTAGAGAATGTGCCAAAAACTGCATTTCAAACCAGCTATGGCCATTATGAATTTCTAAAATTACCATTCGGGCTCATGTAAGTGTCGGAACACCCAACGTGTATATTTTGTAAAAAATTCAAAGTGGTGCTAGTATTCATCAGAGGAGAAATAACATTTGAGTAGGCTAACCTCTTCTTGACCAAGTCGTATCACCAATCTCAAGAAGAGTAGAGAAATCCCTAAATATTTACTCCTTAGATACATAATAGTATCCTTTTATTTGTAAAAAAAATTGTGAGGTGTATGCTTCCAGAAATTTATTTCTTTCTGTTAATTACTCTTATTAAAAGAAACCCCTGATTAATAGAAAGCAAAGAATTAAATAAATATTAGAAATTAAATGCAGAGAGATATTGATTTTATTATCTTTCTAATGTATTACAAAATTTAAAAGAAGGAAGATGGGATCATGGGTCTCCAAACAATGTTCTGGAGCCCTCCTCCCTTTCAAAATGAAAAAAATATAGAGGACCTTGTCCTTGTTGTTCAAACTCCAAGTCTCTCTTTCTTTTCAATCTCTCCGTCTTTTCTCTATCGTTCTTTTGTTATCGTCCTCTCCCCTTGCTCCGACGAAATGAATATCTGTTTATAGGGAAGGCCAGGGGAAGTTACCACCAGGCGTTAAAAAAAGATTGGTGGAGGAGTTACGATAACTTTCTTATCAAGATTATTGTGTTCGTTTATCGTAACGAACATTTTTTTCATTTTTCACTTCTCGTGTGTCTATCCACCAGTGTTGTAAATAGCGGCCAATAGCGGGGCTATAGCGGCGCGAATAGCGGTCGCGGCCCTTCAGCGCTACGCGTAGGGGTTTCGCGGCTGGCTTAAGCGGGAAAATCCGCTATTCATTCGAATAGCGCGTAAAAGCGGATTTTAGCGGGTTAAAAACGGGTTTTCACGGTTAAAAACGGATTTTCGCGGTTAAAAGCGGATTTTTGTTGTTAAAAGCGACTAAACCCGCTATCACACATATTATGATGCTATATTTCTTGAATTTCTTCATAGTTTCATTCATACAACAAGCATATTAATTGTTATTTATTGATAATACAAGAAATTTACAACTAATTGAATTTTTAGATTTTTTTATGAATTTTCTTATTATTTAGAATATTTAAATATATTTAAAATTGACCGCTATTTGACTGTGCGCTATTTGCCGCGATTTCGCTGCAATAGCCCGATATAGCCTTAGCGGTACCTCGCCGCGACGCGCCGCGATCTGCGATCAGCAACCTTGCTATCCACTTCTCATGTGTCTATCCGCTTATTTTTTGTGTTTTTCAAAATAGATGTTATAGGGAGTCTATACACCTTCAGGCCGAAATTAGGTTTGTATGAGAGTGAGTATCCTCGAGTTAGATTTTATTGTTAAGGCTTATGATCACATGACAACACCAATGTTACGAAATTGACATGCACCCTTAAGTTTGAGAATTTAGTTAATATGAAGGGGTGAAGCATGTCTTTTTTTGTGTTGGATTAACAGAGGGTTCACATACTCTCAAATTTACATGAGGTATTGTCATCCTCAACATAATTTTTATTTATATGAGGTACTATCCCTCACATTGATTTTAATTTATATGGGGTACTATCCCTCACATTAAGTTTCATTGATAAGATTTGTTGAGCTCATCAAATTTGACAATACAAGGAGAAGACGTGTCTCTATGAATTAATTAATATGGAGGCCTTATCTTCATTGGTTTAGATTTATATGAATTACTATCCCTCGTATTGGTTTTATCGACAAGGATTGTTGAGCTCATCAACTTTGACAACTACAAAGGGAAGGCGTCTCTCTCTGAAATAATTAATATGGAGAGCCTACCTTCATTGGTTTAGTTTTATATGAGGTGCTATCTCTCGCATCAGTTTTGATTTTTATGAGGTACTATCATCCTCACAATAAGTTTCATTTATAGGGCTTGTTGATACAAAAATAAATTTTTGTGCGTCTACAAATTGTCCCCCTTGGCTTACGTGCTCGGCGAATATTGTTGATGTCTTGAGCCGTAAGAATTCATGCAATTTAGCATATTTAATTACTTAACAAAAAAAAATATTGGAGGACTTGGATCGTACTAGAATTAAAATTAGAATTCACCAAATTGGAGTTAAATTAGCAAATATGGTGATACAACCTTCTTTGATAGATGAAGTTAAAACAAATCAACAGAAGGATCCTCGATTGCTAAAGATAAAGAAAGATGTGGAAGAAGGCATTCGAAGAGACTATAAGATATATGAAGATGGGTCCTTGAGGTTCGAAACTAGAGTTTGTGTGCCTAATATACCGAAGATAAAGAAAGAAGAAGATTCTAAAAGAAGCACACCACTCTCTGTATATTATGCATTATGGATCAACAAAAATGTATAAAGACCTAAAGGAAATCTATTGGTGAGATAACATGAAGAAGAAAATTGCTACTTATGCTATGGAATGTCTAACTTGTCAACAAGTAAAGGCTGAACACCAAAGACCAGCTGGATTAGACCAAAATTTTGATATACCATTATGAAAATAGGAAAAGATCACCATGGATTTCATCACCGGCCTTCCAAAAATTTTAAAAAAGAATGATGCAATATGGGTGATTGTTGACCAATTGACTAAGTCAGCGCACTTCTTACCTATCAAATAAAATTTTCATTAGAAAACTGACTACAATGTACATCGATGAGATAGTAAGATTGCATGGCTTGCCGATATCAATAGTCTCTGATAGAGATCCTAGGTTCACATCGGAATATTAGAAGTGTCCATATGGCTCTGCAGACTAAACTAAATTTTAGCTCAGCTTACCATCTAAAGACAGATGGCCAATCAAAAAAACAATTCAAGCACTAGAATATATGCTGAGATGTTGTGTACTGGAAATAAAAGGATCATAGGAGGATTATCTACCCTTAGCCGAGTTTGCATATAATAACAGCTATCAAACTAGTATTCAAATGGCACCATGTGAATTTCTTTATGGAAGAAAGTACAGGTCTCCTATCCATTAAGACAATGTTGGAGAAAGAAAACTTTTTGGACCAGAATTAGTATAACAAGCAAATGATAAAATCCAATTAGTTAGGGAACGTCTTCGCACTGCTCAAAGTCATCAGATAAGTTATGCTGATCAAAGAAGAGAATTGGAATTTCAGGTTGGCGATCATGTTTTCTTGAGAGTTTCTCCTACCCGGGGAGTGAAAAGATTTAGAATCCAAGGGAAGTTAAGCCCAAGATTCGTTGGTCCTTTTCAAATTCTAAAACAAGTTGGTCCGGTGACATATAAATTAACGTTACCACCATCTCTATCTGGAATACATGATGTATTTCACGTATCGATGCTCCGTAAGTTCATCCGAGATCCAAATAAAATCGTCAAATTAACTCTAGTATAACTCAAGCCTGACTTGACTTATGAGGAGAAACCTGAGCGCATTGTGGATTATAAGGAGCAAGTACTTAAACGTCGAACCATCAAATATATGAAAGTTCAATGGAAGAATCAATCCGAAAGAGAAGCTACTTGGGAAATGAAAGATGCTATGCGAGAAAAGTATCCGTAACTCTTTGAAGATTAATGTATGTTAAGTTTCGAGGACGAAACGTTTATTAGGTGGGAAGAGTGTAAAAACCCCTAAATAAATAGGTAATTAAAGAAAATAATAATAAAATAAAATTAAAAAAAGAAAAAAACCAAGCGTTTCACTGTTCCTCACCACCTCTCCATGTCAGTGTTTCTCACCGCCTCACAATAAGGTAAAAGGGAGGAACACGGGAGAAATTAGAGGGAAAATATAAGAAGATAAAGAAGAAGACAATGAAAAGGAAAGGGTAAAGAGGAATATCACACTAAATTCAAATCAATCTAAAGTATAAACCTTTCTCCTCCTTGTTTATCTTTGATTTACGGGAGTTGATGGGACATTTATTTTTTGATTTTTTAAGGAATTAAGAAAAAGAAATACTACATAATCGTTGACGGGGATCTCATCGCCAACCCCTCATCGCCGGGGAGTCATTGCATTCGAAATGCCGCTCTGACAGTAGAGCAGCAGGCGCAGCCAATTCTGAGGAGCCGCGGAGGAAAAAAAGAAAAGAAAATGAACGGAAGGAAAAAATGAGAAAGGGGGAAATGAG
>NC_033798.1:82454634-82456379 GCF_001876935.1 Asparagus officinalis | reverse complement strand
AGTGAGAAAGAAAAAACTAAATCAAAATAACAAATTTCTTTGGAACCCCTAAAAGTTTATTAGTTTGTACATAGGTCTAAAAAATGAAAAGGAATGAAAATGTTCATGTAGACCTATGTTGCTTTGTTAATTACAACCAGATCCAAAAGATTTAAACTCAGTTAGGAATTAAGCTCGAATAATTATAATTGCAAACCCCTGAATTGCGCTATATATTAATAATAAGTTCAAAATTATTAGAATAATATCATAGAAAATTATGGTAAATTGCTAAAATTAGCAAGAAAGCCTGTGTGTACCTTATTTATAGATAATTATTATTTGATTATACTTGAATATGACTGATTTTAAATTTTGCAGTGATTATCCTATAATATGTACTTGCCCTGAATTAATATTAGTCTTATATATTTATATTACAGGATTAGGTTGATATCTGGAAAAGTAGTATTTTGAGGAAGCTGTACTCATTGGAGGTGAGTTCATTTCTCACTAGTATTTTTATAATATAAAGTTTCATGAGTATTATAATTAACGGCTTTTTTCTTGAAAAATAATTATTTTGTTATTCTCATGCATCGAAAATAATGTGGTTGATCGATTTTGTCACGGTCTAACTTATAATATGATTTTGATTTCTTATGTGATATTGAAAGTAAATTTGATTTCATATAAAATGTGATAAGTGATTTTGATAATCATGTGATCTTAAATAACTGTGTATATCGTTTACCTATGAGCTATTGAAGGAAATAGTGACGTAAATGTGTTTTAGTGGTTTAACAAATTTAAGAGATTTTTCATGATTTCGTGTTTGAAATCAATTGAAGTTAAGCCAATTGATAAGTGATGTGTTTTGAAAGCAAGTAATTTGACAAAAAAATGTGTTTTCAAAATCAAGCCAATTGATAAGCGATTCTTGATATTTTCAAAACCCTCAGAAAGTCCACTATGGAGTGATGTTTTGTGCCTGCCATATGGTTTGAATACACATTTATGTGGTTTTTTTGGGCATGTGTGATGTGGCTCTTTGGGCATTTGTGATGTGGTCTTTTTTGGGCGTTTGTGATGTGGCCGACGGCCTATGGTAATGATAGGTACATTCTGTTCCCGAAAACTATGTGTTATGTGATGCATTTTTGGCATTTTCATGCTACTGTGCTATAATTTGTAGCCTTAGTGTGACGACTTATGAGGTGATTCTTACATTTCATAAACTTATCGAGTTTTGAAATTCTGACTTTTGACTTTGAATCAGAGAAAATAAAATCTTTTGATTTCGCACCAATTTAATAATTCGTTTTCATTCTTAGCATTTACATTGTCTTTCAAAAGAGTTTTGATTCTGGAATACATTACAAATTATTTAGTGGCACATAAGAAATAAATCTAATAAGAATAAAAAAAATTGTACGTTATCTTGAACATAACAGCAGTATGTTATTCTTGGATCGTATATTGCTATTTTGGAATTGGTGGTGCAAAACCTGTAATTCATTATTATTTTAGAACTTATAATTATTTTATTTCGTACTTGAAAACTCTAGTGGGAAATGTTCTCACTGAGTTGAGCTCACCCCACCATTTTTTAAAATTTTCAGATCTGAGATAGCTAAGAATAGCTAAGAAAAAGCCGAAATTTTGATTTTGGCGCATAGCTAAGAGGCGTAGCATGGACAGCCCTCTTCGGTGGGATTATGTATAATCAACAACATGTTTTGCGCTGTAATATATTGATAACAGTG
>NC_033798.1:82452373-82454615 GCF_001876935.1 Asparagus officinalis | reverse complement strand
GCTCAGAACTTCTATCATCAATAGGGTTATATATATGCATTGAAATAAGTATGTTATATGAAGTGTCAGGCTTGACTTGTGCACGGAACTTGTCTTGTGCACAGATCGTTGTTGTCGCGAATCCCATATTTATAAAATTTTGTCGTATTTCGGGGCGTGACAGTAAAGCTCATAATTCTCTCCCATTTTACTGGACTGGTTCGATATTTATAGCATACAACATTTCTAAAGCTGACTGCCAAAGAAAGATGCGGCTTCCTTAAATTATTTCATGAACAAGCAGCGCACAATGAGGTGTTGTACGAAGTATAAAATTTTCTTGAGTAAATGTAACAAATAGAATACAAGTATTTTTTTTTTGTTCAAAATGGTTCTAATTAGCAGCGAACTGTAAATATGCATGTGGAGACGATATCACCATCATTGATAAAGGTCCAGAGAAAAGGTTCTGAACCAAAAAATTTCACCCAAAATATGTTCCAACTTGATGCAAGTAAATAAAGTAGATAAGGATCTAAAAAGTCTGTCGTTGGAATTCATTCCAACTGTAAGCCCCCCTCTAGTTGGTTGATAATTTGATAGCTCAATATACTCAAATTTATACATAGCATAACAAATCTTCAAAGAAATTGGAGCCTTGACATACACTTTTGACAGGGGAGAGGTCAAAAGTTTGTGAGCATACTTGGAGAAAATTTTCTCCTCTATGAAATAAGTCTTGGAAATTAAGCATTTTATTGATTCAAATAAAGACAAAAGCAAAGGAAATAATAACATAAATCAAACACACACATAGACTCATCATTCAAGACAAAGATAGATAAGGCTGGCGAAGCGGGTTGGCAGATGCCCTAGGCTGTTAGGTAAACCCTATACTTCGTGCTCTATATCTTTCAGGACCCATATGATCCTTTCTGCAACCGTAAATATATAGGACAAATTTTCAAAACCGTCTTATTTAGACATTTAATCCCAAAAAACAACCCATTTTGACTTTATTTGCAAAAAACGATTTGGTTTCAACCCTGACGTTGAAACCAGGTCGGTTTTTGCGAAAAAAGCTCTCAAACTTTACGGGAGTTGAACTCCCGTGAATTTCATTGTTCATTCATTCTTAGTTCCCTCCGCCTCAAGAAAAACTTCAACTTCCTCCTCAGAGCCTCCTCTCCCACCTCCAAGAACACCCTCCTCTCCCTCCCCATCAAAACCCCCATCCCCCCTTCGCCGCCCCCGCGTCGTAGAAGACCCTGATCCTCTGGCAGGCATTCTCGTAGCAACCCCCTCCACGTCCTCCCCTCGCCGCCGGCCGCCCAGCCCGCTAGTCAACGAAGCACGCCTTCAGGTACCCTGAGCGCAGGCGCCCGGCCTCCTCGCCCCCGCCGTCCCCATCGCAGGGACCCAGGCGAAGGCGACGGCAGATGCCGATGACGGAGACCCTCGACGATAGCGAGCGCCTCGAAGGTAGTGAGCGGGCGAGGAGGCGGTCGCTCGGGGGGGAAGAGAGGAACGCGGCGGGCGAGCAGGCCGAGGCGGGGGACCAGGGGAAGCGAACTGCGAGGCCGGCCGCGAGACGCGAGCGACGAGGGAGGGGCGTGGTCGCCCGAGAGGGGGAAGGGGAGGGGACCGACGGCGGAGGGCGGCGGAGGGCGCCGAGAGGCCCCGATGCTCTCGGAGAGAAGTCGAACTCAGTTTGACGGGGGCGAGTAGGAGATGGAATCGGGGCGGAGGAGGAGCGCGGAGGAGGGAGGGAGAGGGCGAGGCGAGGGGGCGGAGGGGAGGCTGGGAGAGGATGGAGGAGAGGGAGCAAGGCGGGAAGGGGAGGAAGCATGGACGGTCGGCGACGGAGAACAGGGGAGGGGACCGGGTCAGTAGCGAGGAGTCGCGTTCAGCGCCGGCCGACGGACGCCTCCCAGCGGCCGGGCCCGGTGGCGGGCGCCGGATAGTTCTTGCAGCCTCGGGCGCCTGAGTGGCGGCGTCGATGGAGGTGACAGAGGGGGAGGAGAGGGAGGCTACGGCGCGGTCTGCGCATTGCTTTGGGCCACCCCCGAGGCGGGACTCTAGGGTTTAGAAACTAGGGGGGGGGGGGGGGGGGGCGACGGGGGGAGCTGAGCGAGCGCCAGCGGCCTGGGCCCCGCGGGGAGCGTGGCGTTATGTCGGATTAGACCCTGACTTCTAGGCGGAAATTGATTTCCGTCCCTGGTTTGCCAAAACCTGCTTCCTGGTGTACTTCCATCTCCTCTTT
>NC_033798.1:82426584-82452348 GCF_001876935.1 Asparagus officinalis | reverse complement strand
TAGAGGAAGGGGGGATTAAATTGGGGGGAGGGGAGGCGAGAGAGAAGGAGGCCGATGCTCTCGGAGAAGAAGTCGAACTCGTTGACAGAGGGAATTTTTGGGTTTAAGGAATGAATAACAGGAATGAAGGCGGAGGGAATTGATAAATAATGGGAACTTCACGGGAGTTCAACTCTCGTGAAGTTTAGCAGCTTGACAAAATGTCTGCTAAACTTCACGGGAGTTGAACTCCCGTGAAGTTTGGGAACTTTTTTCATAAAAACCGACCTGATTTTAGCATCAGGGCTGAAACCAGGTCGGTTTTTATAAATAAAGTCAAAATGGGTTGTTTTTTTAGATTAAATGTACAAATAGGACGGTTTTGAAAATTTGTCCTAAATATTTATGATTAAATTCTGTAGCTTAAATATATCAGTCATTGAGTTTTTGATCTAGATCTCATTATTTGTGTCATGACTCATGATTGCTAAAGACAATTAAAGTGCTATTTAGATTAAAACATTCTACATTGAAACCTATCAACTAAACAGAATGGTGTACTGCTAACGATGTTGGCTAAACTACCGGACGAGGATCGTCAATCTACTGATCAATTTCTTAGGGATGGGTATGATTATATACTCCCCTTGCCTCCTAAAGATATGGTGAAAGGATGGTTGGATGTTCATCACATAGCATTATCCTTTTCTAAACAATAATAACTTGAATCCTTTGCCATTTACTTTCCATGTTAAAGCAGTTAACTTCTTCTAAGTTTTATGTAACTAGACTCCACATTTATAAATACTATTTCTTCCTATTTTTCATTTTCTTGGAGCAAATTGTTAGATCTTCTTTTAGTGCTAATTATCTCTTCACTAACAAAATGTCTTTCTGCTGCAGCTTCAGATAATTTAGGGCCTTCAAAAGAACGGTAGACTGGTAGAGTACAATTTTTCTGATGTAGCAATTTATCATCACATGGAATCAAAATATAGAATAACATTGATAATTGATTCAGAAACTGTTACACAAACAACAGAACTTGATGGACCATTGAGACCTTACTTTTTTTGTAGCAGACAAAAATTTAATGCATACATTATTATAGTGTAAAAGAAACTGACCTAGACTTATTGTCCATCAGCACAAATTGCACGTAAATAGAATAACTGGATTATGTATGATCTCCTTTGCTTGAAAGCCATGATCATGGAACAGAAACTCAGCATGAAGCATCACCTGTCTTCAGTATGTTTTTGAATTTTTCATTGGCACAAACCAGCTCAGCAGCAATTCCAGCTTCATTAGCTGAATGACCAGCATCTGGTACAACCTAATTTCCCAAAAACAAGAGAAACAAAACTCAATACCTCTTTACAAAACAGAGATCATATCTATAAATAAAAAAAAGCATATATAACTTTCATATTATCTATGAACTCTGATATTGCCGCACAAACTTCTTATAAAATAGTGAAATAGTTATCAAAGGGTGTAATAGTAATTTGAAATTAACAAAATTGATCCTCATCATAGGTGATTAAGTTAAATATTGAAGCGTGAATTACAATTCAATGCATCCAGATGAGAAACCTAAAAATATAAAATAGAACGCAAGCTTTGATGTTAACATGATAGTAGCTACGAATTTACCTCAGTTCCTCTTGTGCTTATGCAGATGACAAGGACAGTTGCAGGAAAATGCATCTAAGCTGGAGCTAGTGAGTAACATAAACAAAAACAAAATATGCACGACTTTAATTAAATGGTCTAAATTGAACATCCAAAGTTACCACGACACTACTTGTCTGAATTTTGGTCTAAATCAACCAAAGCATACATAAAACAGAAAAATGGGCAGGTTACAGGGGCTGCATAGGCTATAATACAATAGGAAACAACTAGATTTTGGTGCATGCCTGAGAATTCAGGTGTATAGGCTGCAGCACTGGAAGCTATGGATGCAAGGGACATGCGATTTGATATAGCATCCATGCCTATAAGGAAAGGTTAGGTTTATCAAATTAGAGGATAAGAAAGTGGTAGTGGAGAAAACATGCATGTGTTCAGTAGGAAGTCAACCGTCCAACACACTTAAGGGCTTCACAATGAGGATGTTGATTGCATTCTCATTGATGAGTGTCTGCTTCAGCGACATTAGATTCTTCGAAAGTTTGATGCAAAAGCTGATGCCAGTAAGATTTTGGAGGATTAATTAACGTTTTTTTGGATGAACTAGAATACAGGATTAAAGAGAAACATGCTGCAAGTTAAGTTTCCCTACTTGCACTGCTTAATAATTATTATTGCATTCTTATACCCTCATTTCCTATAATTTTTGAATAGTTTTATTTGCTACTAAGTGTTTTTAATGCATTTTCAGGAAATAAACAATTGAATAAATAAAAGCTCAAATGAATATTATCTCAAGCCCAAAAACACCTCAAGTAAAGTTTAATTGAAGCTGAAAAGAAGCATGAGAGCCAAGGAACCAGTAGGAAAAGAAATCAGTTCAAATTCATATTCAGGATAGTCAACTGCAAAGAAAAGGCATTATCTCTCAATCCAAAAATCAGAATCTAACATACTATATATGAAAATCACCTAGCACGACGAGATAGTTATCCAGATTAACACATTTTAGAAATTCCATCAGAAATTTCAAGTTTTGCCAGAAATTCGAATTTAATCATCATATATTCAATTACTTGAAAGCTGCATCATATCATATGAAGCCCAAGAGCATTAAACAGAAGTCCAATAGCTTAAAAGGAATTAAATATAAGAGAAATGAAGCTCATAAAACCTTATCTAGTAAGTCTTGGAGGGCAAGAAAAGAATTAAGGGTGTAAATTGTTTTGGAAGATCCTACGGTTGTGAGGGTTACTTAAAAGTCAAGTCAAATCAAAGGGTTGTGAGAGATTTTTGGAATCTATGAATTGCGGGGTAGAGCGAGGGTGAGAGATGTGAAAAATTTATAAATCCTCTTCTAAAGGATAGATAATAATCATATTTTATTACAATTTTATTCCTTCATTATCTATTTTATATGAATAAATATACCACTAATAATTGCTTTTATCTTTAATTGCAGGTTAACGAAGAATAAATCGCAAAAATCTCATCTCTTTTCTCAAGTGAAATATTTGAGTTTCAAAAGCCCAAAAGAAGGCAACACAAGCTCCTCTTTATTCTAAAGTGAGCTTGAAGGCCCAAGCCCATCAAAAAGAAAATAATTACACTCATTTTTCTCTCAAGAGACCGGACTGACTTTTGATGTTCAAAATCAAATGAAAACCAAACTGCTGGGCCGAAAATCAAATGGAATTGGGCCGGTGCTGATTTTTATTCAAGTCTCCATGGAATTGGGCTGCAAACTTTGATTTGAAAATCATTGTGTGGGCATTTTACATTGGACTTGGCTTGCAATTTTGTTGCTGCAGCTCTTAAAACTTGATTGCTGGATTTGAATTGGGAAACCAGACTTTGCTTGGATTTGGAGAACAAATGAAGCCAATAGGACCGGACTTTTGCAGAATTGATTTTTGAAAATCAAATGAAGGGTCGGACTTCTTTCTTTGCTGCAGATCTTCATTGGACCAAACTTGATTTTCATTTAATTTTGAAAATCATATGGGCCTCTTATGTTGGGCTAGAGAAGAACAAAAAACAAATTCAATGGTGGAGATTGTTACTTGGGGCTCAAGACAAATCCAATGGCTCATATTCATTGAAGATTACTATAAATAGGGGTAGAGAGTGAGGGGTTAAGGGTGTGAAAATTTTTGTAACTCCTTTTGGAGAGGAGGGCTACTCTTAATTGAGAAGGCCTTCCAAAAATTGTAACTTTAGTTGCAATTAATAAAAATAATTTTTTCCTCTTTAAATTTGTTCTTTCTCCTCTTGTTGAATGATGAGGATGGAGATGAAGAGCAATTTGAAGGTTTGCATTTCTTTTCTCTTTTATTTCTTTTTAGTAATTTCTTTATTATTGCTTATTAGTTAGATTTAAATTCATGCTTGTAGTATAGATTTACTTTCTTGTCTTTTTATTTTCTTTTTGCACTTTAATTTGTAGAGTAGATTTATTTTTCTTGCATTTAATTTCTGCAATTTATTTTGTAGTTTAGATTTTTATTTTCTTTGTAATTAGATTTATTTCTTGTTCATAGTTTAGATTTTTCTTTTCTTTTTAATTTTGTAATTAGTCTTCTTTTTCTTGTTTTTATTTCTTAAGATGTGAATTTAATTCTTGTAGGAATCTTAGAATTGTATGAAACTAGTCTAATTTCTTTTATATTGTATGAATTATTCTCTTGTACTTAAAATGTTCATGTTAGGATAATCAACTAGAGAACTAATCGGTAGAAGAAGAATTTGATAATCTATGCTTATCTTAAATGGTTTGATAGGTTATGCTTATGAATTCTAGGATTATTATCATGTTGTTGTTCTTATCATGAATAGTAATTTTAGCTTAGGTTTTAATTATTTTGGTTCTTTAACTTGTGTGTTTTTTGTGAAGGAAACGCTTGGAGCTTGAAGATCGCGGATTGGAGAGCTAGGATTTGAAAATTTGCTTTCGGGTAAGTCCTCTTTCTAGTTTTTAATTCTACCCTTTAGCTACTTCTTCACAATTAGAGACAATTAGGCCCCGTTTGGCAAAGGGTTAATGAAGAGGGGTTAAAGAGAAGGATTAATGTACTTAGCCCATTTGATAATTCGAAGGACTAAATTATTAACCCATTAAATAAGTTTTATTTTGGCAAAGGGTTAATGAAGAGGGGTTAAAGGGAATAACAATGATTTTGACTATTTTCTTTATAATTAGAAGGGTTAACTCTTATTCCATCTAAATAGGAGTATTAGTAAACCCCTCATTTTGAGGGGTTAACTTATTTTAACCCCTCTAGAGGGGTTAACTTAACCCTTCTATATTTTTTATATTTGGCAAATTATGGAGGGTTAACTCACATTAACCCTTCTATAGATTTGTTGTGTTTGGCAGGTTAAGAAGGGGTTAAGTCTCATTAACCTCTCTCTTAACCCTTTGCCAAATGGTACCTTAGGACTTTAAAAAAAAGATTTTATTTTTTGTTAACCATAATAAAATTCATCCTCCACTTTGACATTTCCTAACAAGATAATAAATTCAAACAAATCCCCCCTTCTCATTTGTTTGATTGTTAACCCTAATTAAAAAAAAGACTTTTCTTTTCCATCCTTTTTAGTTGCTTTTAATTCATAGGGTTGCATTTCATATTGATAGTAGGAATTCACCAAGTGATTTGAGCATCTTGATTTGGCACACTTAAAAATATTTTTAAGGGCAAAACCCCATAATCAAGATAAGGTGAGGGATTTCATCACCATTTCCTTAGCTCAAAAATCACTAATTCCTCACTACACTACCCAAACCTAATAAAACTCATTAGACGTTGGCCCCTAAGGATTCGAGCTCAATAAGGAACAAGAAATCCTTAAGTGAACCGGTTTAAGTTTTCTCAGATTAGTTGGTGTCTCAGGCAAGGTTTAGGGGTTACGTAAAGCGCTCCGTAAGGAACGAGGTACTTAATTGATCTCTGATCACCCTCTAGTACTATCCTTACCTGGCTAACTACCTGGGTAAAACTTTTATCTTTTCACTGTAGGAGTTTTTGGTTAGGAGTTGGTCTAGTTGAGTTAGGCTAAACCCTAGAATTAGAGTTGATTGAAAAGTGATTGTTTTGATTTGTTTTAGTTAAGATTTTTCTTTATCCTTTTCTTCTCATAAAAAAAACTAATTTTTTTTTCTTAAAAAAAATAAAAAGAAATATTCTGGTGTATGCAACAGTGGATTAGGGATAATACACATCGATTAATTCGCTTTGAACCAATCATAGAATGGAGCATCCTAATCCACCCGTTCTTCATGATATGTGCTATCCCATTAGGAATGCAATTCCCTCGTGCATTAGGCTCCCCGAAACAAATGCAATAAATTTTGAGCTTAGACCGCAATACATAAATATGCTTCCCAAATTCCTTAAAAATAAAACAGAAGACGCATATATTTTTATTTCGGAATTTGAGAAAGTGTGTATTATGATTAAAATGAGAGAATTAAATGAAGATGCGGTTAAGCTTAGATTTATTCCATTTGCTCTTAAGGATAAAGCTAAAAAATGGCTGTACAGCTTACCAACAAATTTCATCTCAACTTGGGATGAATTTGTCACTGTTTTTCTTAAGAAATTTTTCCCTATTCATAAAACGGTAAAGCTTAGGAACAGCATTCAAAACTTTAAAATTATCCCGGGAGAACCTTTTTGGAAGTATTTTCACTGATTTAAAGATCTTCTCATCCAATGTCCTCATCACGGTTTAGAGAAATAGCGATTGTGCCAAATAATTTATGAGGGATTAGATTATTCTGCAAAAACTTCCTTAGAATCAATGTGCCACGGGGATTTTATGAGGAAAAATGCTGATGAAGCTTGGGAGTTTTTGGAGAGTCTTTCTGAAAAAACAATGCAATGGGAACAGTGCGATGACAGGGTTTCATCAGTTCCCCATTCTAAGTCTAGTGGTCTTTCCTTGGAGTCAAACATTGCTTCTGAAGCGAAGATGGCGACAATTCTGCGGAGTAGAAATTAAGGAACGAGCTCCAGCTCAAATCAATCATATTTCTGCCTCAGGATGTCATAATTGTCAGTCTCCTACCCACGTTTCAGAGGAATGCCCTCTCCTAAGAAACAACAATTCATTAGAACAGATGAACGCTGCATTCCAGCACCCTAAAAATGATCCATTTTCTCCAACCTACAATCCAGGTTGGAGAAATCATCCCAACTTTGCATGGAATCAAGGAAATTCTCTCAGAACTCAAAACTCCACTCCCGCTTCGACCCAACATTTTCCTAGGGGAAACACAGTTCCATTCAATTCTCATTCACAATTTCAACAACCCAATCTGCCGTATCAAAATCAGTCTCCTCTTCATCAAGCTGTAATTCAGACTCCTCACAATCCAGATCAGGATAAACGTCTCAATATCTTGGAAAGGGGTTTAGAAACCATAATTAAGGCCTCTACTCAAACCACGAATATGTTGACTCAAACATCTAGCACGTTGAATTCCTTCATGCAATCAACCGGACAAATGCTCAACTCCAACACTCAAGCTATAGCTAGATTAGAATCCCAACTTGGTCAACTAGCTAGTGCCGTGAGTGAAAGAGAGAAAGGAAAATTTCCGAGTCAACCCGTGGTCAACCCTAATAACACAGGATGCAGTTCATCCTATGAAGCTCAAGTGAATGCAATCCATTCACTTCGGTCAGGTAGACAGGTCGATAATCAAGTGAGAACTCCGCCAAGTCAAACTCTTGATCCTGTACAAATTCCTTCTCCTTCTCCTTCTGATGAATCTATTCAACAATCACTCCCCTCAGATGACCAAGAACCTGAACCCGAACCTGAGCCTGCTTTTGATAGATTTAGACCGGTTGCTCCCTTTCCAGATAGACTCAGGTCTAGGAAACACTCTCCTCAGGAGGAGAAAATCCTAGAGACATTCAAGCAGGTTAAGGTCAACATTCCTCTCTTAGATGTAATTGAACAAATTCCATCTTATGCTAAATTTTTAAAAGAATTGTGCACTAAGAAGAGGCGAATAAATGTTCCAAAGAAAGTCTTTTTAGCCGCCAATATCAGTAAAATGCTATCAAACCCCATACCTGTGAAACGTAAATATCCAGGTTCCCCCATCATTTCATGTATCATTGGAAATACTCACATTGATAAGGCACTTTTAGACTTAGGGGCCAGTGTCAATTTGCTTCCATATTCAGTCTACCAGCAATTAGGTCTAGGTGTACTGAACCCAACCAAATGCACCTTACAGTTGGCTGATAGATCTGTTAAGGTCCCTATGGATGAGTTAGAGGATGTTCTGATTAAGGTTGGAGATTTTATTTTTCCAGTAGATTTTGTAGTCTTGAAAACACAGCCTGTTTCCAATCCCAAAGGACAGACACCTGTCATCTTAGGACGACCGTTCTTGGCCACTTCTAATGCTCTCATCAACTGTAGAACTTGTCAAATGAAGTTGTCCTTTGGGAATTTGACTGCTGATCTTAACATTTTTAATCCAGGGGATCAACCAAATAATCAGCCTCTAGAAATAAACTACATTCAGAAAAGATCAGAAGAAGAAGAAGAGTCTGATTTGAGTTTTGAGAAAAATTTTGTTGAAGAGTTAGAATTTTTAGAAGAAGCAGATCAGGTCCTTGAGAATAATAAAACTGTGTTAAACATGTGATGCTTTGAATTAAATTTTGAAAAACTCTTTCTTGATGAACTTAGATTCTTGGAGAATAATCAACAACCAAATTTTCAGAACTTCACAGAAGAATTGGTTGTTAGAAAACAAAACTTCACAGTACAAGAGTCTAAGTTCATTAAAAAATGTAAAATGCATGACACCAATAATACCTACCTTACCTTGTTGCAAAAATTATTGAACACCCCGAAATACTTAAAAATTCAAATTATTAATTATATCATTCTGAATTTGTTTAAAATCCGGGGAAGAATTTTTAACAGTAAGGTAGGATTCAATGTAGAACAGGAACTCTTCATGTTGAATATTTCATTCTACATTGTTTATTTTGTTTATTTCAGAATAATAAAAAGAATTTATTCTTCTCTCATGTGAGAGTTTTTTCGTTCAGTTGTTTAAGAAAAAAGAAAAAAAAGAAAAAAAAAGAAGAATAATAAATTTTTGTTTTCATCCTCCTCAGATCAAAGGTAATTGCAGATTTTTATCAGCCGACCAAATGTAAGTGCGTCACTTCTTATCTGCTTTACTTTATGCATCATAGAGTTTGCATTGAGGACAATGAAAAATTTAGGTGTGGGGGTGAGAATTAGTTATTTTTTCTCTTTATTTTACATTTTTTCCCCTTTTTCTTTAAAAAAAATTTATAAAAATCGTCACTTGCCAAATTGATAGAGTTATGTAATAATTAATTTATTTGATAAATTTGAAATTTTCTAATCCCGAGTTGGTTATTTACTTAAGATCACCTTTTATGATAACTCTAAATAAATTTCTTAAGAAATGATTTTCAAAATAGTATACTTTATTTAAGCCTTAACTTGGACTTTTATTTAAAATAGTGAAATTTTTGCATGCTTAACTTAGAGTTGAAAATAATTTTTTTTCAAAGTGTCTTGATTTACATATTTTCAAAATATATATACATATACCAAAAAAAATGCAAAAGAAGAGTGCGAAAAATGGGCACCAAAAAGAAAAAAAAACTCTTGAATTCAAGGTGATTCTATCTTATAAAGCGTAAGCTGACCGAGTAATTAAGCCCAAGGAGTATTCCATACTTAATGACCTAAGCCCATTTGGGTTGGGATCCATTGGCCCAAAACTCATTAAATGATCATTTAGAAAGCCCGTTAAAGTAGAAAAAATCACTAAGGAAGAAAGAGTTAAAAAAAATGTTTTATAGTTGTATATATATGGTCTTGAAAAATATTTTAAATCAAGCAACTTAAAAATTATTTAAAACAAAGAGTTAGCATGTTCTTTTCAAAACTTTTAAATTAAATTTCTAAGTTTGGCTTGGTTTTGTATTGCTACAATGAGAAGATTTTCTTGAAAATATACCTTAGAGTTATATATAAAAATGTTTTCTTAAGTGATAACTGGCTCCAATTAGATTATCTAAAAGTTATCAAGTGAATTTAGTTAATTACTGACTTCTTTAATTTGGCAAGTTGACCGAATTTTGTGGGTATATTCACTGCAAACCCTCATGAGACTATAACTCGTCCACTAGGGTAACCTAGGGGTTTAAAGGCTTGTTGTATGCGCTAAATACAACCGCGATTCCTGCGAAAGTAAGTTAGGATTTTATTTTTATTTTTCTTTGCTAGAGGACTAGCAAAAGTTTAGGTGTGGGGGTATTTGATAATCATATTTTATTACAATTTTATTCCCTCATTATCTATTTTATATGAATAAATATACCACTAATAATTGCTTTTATCTTTAATTGCAGGTTAACAAAGAATAAATCCTAAAAATCTCATCTCTTTTCTCAAGTGAAATATTTGAGTTTCAAAAGCCCAAAAGAAGGCAACACAAGCTCCTCTTTATTCTAAAGTGAGCTTGAAGGCCCAAGCCCATCAAAAAGAAAATAATTACACTCATTTTTCTCTCAAGAGACCGGACTGGCTTTTGATGTTCAAAATCAAATGAAAACCAAACTGCTGGGCCGAAAATCAAATGGAATTAGGCCGGTGCTGCTGGGCCGAAAATCAAATGGAATTGGGCCGGTGCTGATTTTTATTCAAGTCTCCATGGAATTGGGCTGCAAACTTTGATTTGAAAATCATTGTGTGGGCATTTTACATTGGACTTGGCTTGCAATTTTGTTGCTGCAGCTCTTAAAACTTGATTGCTGGATTTGAATTGGGAAACCAGACTTTGCTTGGATTTGGAGAACAAATGAAGCCAATAGGACCGGACTTTTGCAGAATTGATTTTTGAAAATCAAATGAAGGGCCGGACTTCTTTCTTTGCTGCAGATCTCCATTGGACCAAACTTGATTTTCATTTAATTTTGAAAATCATATGGGCCTCTTATGTTGGGCTAGAGAAGAACAAAAAGCAAATTCAAAGGTGGAGATTGTTCCTTGGGGCTCAAGACAAATCCAATGGCTCATATTCATTGAAGATTACTATAAATAGGGATAGAGAGTGAGGGGTTAAGGGTGTGAAAATTTTTGTAACTCCTTTTAGAGAGGAGGGCTACTCTTAATTGAGAAAGCCTTCCAAAATTATAACTTTTTGTTACAATTAATAATAATAATTTTTTCACCACTTTAATTTTTTCTCTTCTTCTCTTTGTTGGATGATGAAGATGAAGATGAAGATGAAGAATTATTTGAAGGTTTGTATTTTTTTTTCTTTTTTTTTATTGTTTATTAGTTTAGATTTATTTCTATGCTTGTAGTTAGATTTTATTTTCTTGTTAAATAGCCAAGAGGCTAGAATCCTCTTGCCTTAGATTTATTTCATGCTCATAGATTAGATTTATTTTCATACTTATAGAGTAGATTTATTTTCTTTTTGCAATTTATTTTATAGTTTAGATTTTACAATTTATTTTGTAGTTATATTTTAATTTCTTGTACTATTCACCTTGAGGCTAGAACCCTCTTAGGTTTAGTTTTTCTTTTTGTTTATTTTTATTTTGTTTGATTCGCCTTTAGACTAGAACCCTCTAGGGAATCACCCTTTTTCTAAGAAGTGGGTTCAATTTTAGATTACCCATATCTATAATTGAATCCACCATCTTTAATTTCTTGCATTTTCTTTTATTCTAAAATTTTGTTCTTCATTCTTGATTTTTTATTTGTTTCTTGATTTTATTCATTTTTCCTTCTCACCTTATTGGTCACTCATTCTTTTTTTTCAAATCCACTCTCACTTACACTTTGCACCTACTTACACACCATTTTCACTCTCTAAATCTCTTCACAATCACATTCACTTATCACTCCTACTTGTCACGCACACAACATAAGAACCGAATTCATATTTTCTCCTACAAAACACCTTCCTCGTGGGATCGATATCTTAAATACTATAACTTGACACGGTTGTGCACTTGTAACCTTTTTGGTACATGTTTATGCCGCATCAATAGAAGAGCTACTGTTTTTGAGAATATCTTCCAAATATTGTAAAAACTTCAGTTTTACAATAAAAATAAAAATTTCCTCTTTTAATTTTCCTTTTCTAATGAAGACTCGAAGAAGTTTGGGTCTACACAAGAGGCCGACCTTTTGCAATATGAGTCTTTAGTTTTCAAAATTTCTTGTTTAATTAAAATTCCATGTTTAGAAAATAGTTTAGATTTAATTCATTCTTCGCTTTGTTTGTTTAATTTTCATGTTTAGTTAATTTTTCTTGCTTAATTTAGGAGTAGCTTTTTCGTGCTTAAATAGTTAGTTTATTTTGTTGCTTTTATTTGCTTTTTATAATTAGTTTCTTTTCTTGCCTTTTTACTCGTGTTTTTCTTTATTTGCTCATAATTTAGGAGTCAACAAAATTTGTGGCTAAAATTCTTAGGATAATTAGGTTAAAGGAAACTAGTATAACTTATTTATTAGAATTACTCTCTTTTATAACTTAATTATTTATGTAGAGATTAATTAATTAAAATAATATTTGATAAAATATTCTAATTTGATATATTATACTTTCCTTAAGTGGTTTGATACCATATGCTTATTAGTAATCTAGGATTATTATTTTTAATTGATTATCTATAAATAAATTTTAATTTCTTTTTAGAATCTATCCTGATAATCTATGCTTTCCTTAACTAGATAGATAGGTTATGCTTTTTAATTATAAAGAAAAGAGAGCAATTTTACTAGATCTAATAAATAGTTATCTAGTGGAATATATCCTAAATTCCGAGTTCAATTCTCTTGCTCTTTCTCTCATTTATTTTCTTGTTTTGTTAGTTCGCTTTTTCTTTCTTTTTCTATTTTCGCATTTTCTTTCAAGTTGTTTTATTTCTCCATTTTTTTCCCTTTTTCCTCTTGTTGTTCTTTTTATTTCTTTTATTTATTGTTCCTATTTTCTCTTTTCTTAATCGCATTTCTATTCTCTCCTCTCTCCACTTTCTAATTCTATTTTCTTTTCTTTATCAAAAATCAAAAACCCCATTTTCAACACATTTTCATAAAAACCTATTTTCAAATAACTTTCAAAAAGAAAATTTTAAATTTAAAAATCTTTTAAAAACCCCTCCTTGTGGTTCAACATTTTTCTATGCACTTGCAACAAACATTTTCTCACACAGCAAGTTTTTGGCGCCGTTGTCGGAAAGGGAATTAATTTTGATTTATTTTAGAATTTTTCTTTTTAATGTTCTTTGATTTGTTTGTTGAATTGTCTAGGATTCTCAACTTGGATTGAAGAAGTATTGAAAGGGGAGGCTAAGATTGCTTTTGTCAAAAGGGTAAAATTTCTTCACTTTTATTTTATTTTCCTAGTTAGTTTTCTCACAAACTAGCAATTTACATTAAAAAAACAAAAACAAAAATTTTCTTTGTTGTTAACCCTAATAAAATCCACCATCAACTTATAACAATAGGACATAAGATAAAAATTAAAATAAAAAAATTTCCCCTTTATTTTGTTTGCGATAAAAAAATAGAAATAATTTGCTTAAAGCATCCACTTGTAGATTGCTTTTACTTTCTTATGGTTGTATTTGCATTGAGTTAGTAAGAATTACCAAATGATACTAAGCATTTTGATTTGTGCACACACTTGAAAATACTTTTAAGGGCATAAAACCCAAATCAAGATAAGGTGAGGAATTTCATCACTCTTTTCTTAGACCACAAATCACTAATTCCTCTCCACACAAACCCAAGACTTTTAAAACTCATTAGATGTTGGTCTCTAAGGAATCGAGCTCATTAAGGTACAAGAAATCCTTAAGTGAACCGATTTAAATTTAATTAAATCCATTAGTATCTAAGGCAAGTTTTAGGTATTGTGCAAAGCACTCCGCAAGAAAAAAATATACTTAATTGGTCTTTGGCCTCCCTCTTATACTATCCTTACTTTGCTAACTAACTGAGTAAACTTCAATGTTTTCACTCAATCAGTTTTTGGTTAGGAGCTAGTCTAGTTGAGTCTCGACCACCACTTAAATAAGGAAAGAAATCCGCCTAGACACCAATCCGGCATCTAAGCTTTCTGTAAGCTAGACATTCACTATCAATTATTGGAATTAAAAATTAAAAAAAAAATATCTTAGGCTCTGTCCTTGTTAATTATTATTTTGGCTATTTAGTATCTAAGTGTGCATGATTTATTGTGGAACTAAAATTACTATTTTTAAAAAAAATTATATGAATTTAATACATATTGTAATTTGAGTTGAGATAAACTTATAATTTGAGTTGAGGAGTATAAACATACAAAGAGCTATTGTAATTGGTAAACCAAGCAATTTAGTTAATAGTATTAGTATTTTAGTATTTATGCATTTTTGATTGAGTAAATATATATTTATCTTTAAGTATCACAATTAAAAAATTAAAAAATTAAAAAAAGAAAAAAACGCCCAGAAACCGCTTAAGCGCCCGCCTAGGGGACTAAACGCTGGGCGCCAAGTCCGACGCCTAGAAGCGCCCAGCGTTTAATGTAACATTGTTGGTTCCTAAGGAAGGTGAACCCTATTATAGTCTCATTGGATTTAGTTGGTGTCTAAGGTAAGAATTAGGGTGGCGAAAGCACTCACAAGAAAAGAGGTTACTTAAACTGGAGTCATGCTCAAAAAGAGCCCTACTCTTACATGGCTAGCTAGTAAAGTGAATTGGAATTTAATATGGCTCGAAGGAGTCTTTGGTTAGGAGCTGGACCAATAGAGTTTAGGCTTAACCCTAAAAGTTAGGAGTGATTGACTGAGTAGTTTGTCTTTTGATCTGTTTTTTTCTTTTCTCCTTGAAAAAAAATTTTAAGATCTTTTTAGTTTTTCCAAAAACAAAAAGAGAAATTTTTCTCTTGAGATCTTTTTCTTAGCTTTTATAAAAATATGTATATACAAAAAGAGTTTTCATTAGTGTATGCAAGTTTGGATTTGGGATAATACAAAACGTTTAGTTCGTGTTGAAGTTGAATCAAAAAATAGCTAATCCTAATCCACCCGTTCTTTAGAATATGTCTTAGCCTACTAGGAAATGCAATCTCATCTTCCATTAGGCTTCCGGATGTTAATGGTGCTAATTATGAGCTTAGACCTCACTTTATAAGCATGCTTTCTAAATTTTTAAGAAATGAGTTTGAAGATGCATACATTTTTATATCTGAATTTGAGGAAATCTGGCTTACGATAAAATTAGAGAGTTATCTGATGATGCAATTAAACTCAGATTTGTCACATTTGCTCTAAAGGATAAGGCTAAGAAATAACTATACAACTTGCCTACAAATTCTACCTCCACTCGGGGTGAATTTGTTACAGTTGTTCTGAAAAAAATTCTTCCCAATTCATAAAATAGTAAACCTTAGAAATAGCATTCAGACTTGTAAGATAATCTATGGGGAACCATATTGAAAGTATTTCAATAGATTTAAGAATCTTCTTACCCAATCATGATTTAGAGAAGTGACGTTTATGCTAAATTATCTAAGAATGATTGAATTATTCTTCAAAAATATCCTTAGAATCTGTTTCAAGAGGATTTCATGAAGAAAAATACTGATAAAGCCTGAAAATTTTTAGAAAACTTATCTGAGAAAACCATACAATGGGAACACTATGATGAAAGAGCAACTTCATCAGTTCTCTCAAGCAAATCTAGTGGTTTGTCCTTAGAGTCGAATATAGCTTCTAAGCACTGTTATAAATAGCGGTAAATAGCCCCGTAATAGCGGTGCTAATAGCGTTAGCGGTCCCTTCCCGCTACGCTATCGCCTAATATCGGTGACATATTACGGAATATGCGTTTTTCGTTCGTAAAAGCGATCAATAGTGTACCATAACGGTAAATAGTAGGCGATTGCATGCGAAATCCGCTTTTTGACTGCTATTTGAAAGCGATTTGAGGTTTTTTTTTAATTAAACTCGATCATTGACCATTACATTCCACCGTCTCCTGTGATTTTCGACATACTCCCGCCACCTCTCATAGACTCTAGCACTTACCTCAGTACTTTCTCTCATATCCTTCATTGTGAGCTCCTCTTAAGGCAGTCCTCTCACCGCTCAGCTCTTCTTCTCGAAGACGACGACTCTTTGACTCCTCCAGTCGTCTTCGGTATTACGTAATGGTTACGTGTCCATTTCCTGTTTAGGATCTCTTTAAATTATCAAATATGTACTTTTTAAATGTTTTAGATTTTTCTTTAATCTTTTTTTAGTATTTATACATATCTAAATTAGATCGCTATTTGACTTTATGTTTTTTACCGTTATTTTATCATAATAGCCTCAAATAGTCTTAGCAATGCATCACCGCTACGCGACGCTATCCGCTATCGATAACCTTGCTTCTAAGGCAAAGATGACTACAATCATGTACAGATTAGAAGCCTTAGAACTAAAGATCGAGTTCCCGCTCATATCAACCAAGTTTCTTCCCTAGAATGTCATAATTGCCTGTCTTTAGCTCATATTTTAAACGAATATCCTCATTTACGAAACAACTCAACCACTCGAATAGATGAAGCTATATTCTAGCGTCCTAGAAATGATCCATTTTTTCAACTTAAAATCCGGATTGGAGAAATCAACCTAACTCTGCATGGAATCAGGAAAATTTCTCAGAAAATGCAACCTTCAATCCCTCTTCAACTTCATAATCTTCTAGGGGAAACATGGGTCCGTTCAACACTTAGAATACTTTTCATAATCCACAACCCAATCTTTCATACCCAAATCAACCTCCTCAAAATCAGTTTGTTCCACCATATTCTAACAATGAGAAACGATTCAGTGTATTAGAGAAATGTATAGAAATTATGATAAAAGCATCTACACATACCACCAATATGTTGACTCAATCATCTAATACTCTGAATTCCATCATGCAAACAATAGGCCAATTGTTAAATTCTAACACTCAAGCCATAGCTAGACGAGAAACTCAATTAGGAAAACTAGTTAGGGTCGTGAGTGAGAGAGAAGGAAAACTTTCTAAGTCAACTGATTGCAAATACTAAAGACACTAGAACAAGTTTATCCAATCCAGCTCAAGTTAACACAATCCACACATTATGGTCAGGAAAATAGATATATAACCAAGTTGGAATGCCCCCGACCAAGCTCATCATTCTCTTATCAATCTGCCCTTGAACTGAATGAAACATCTCCCTTATAATTCTGTACAACAGTCATCCTCTTCTGAGGAACAAGAACCTGAAATTGAACCTGAGACCAATCTAGATAGGTATAAGCATGTTGTTCACTTTTTAGATAGACTTAGACCTAAGAAAAACTCTCCTTAGATAAAGAAGATCTTAAAAACATTTAAGCAGGTCAAAATCAGTCTCTCTTTTAGATGCTATTAAACAAATCTCATCTTATGCAAAATTCTTGAATGATTTATGCACTAAGAAAAGAGCAACTAATATTCCCAAGAGAACCTTTTTAGCTGCTAATATCAATGATAATCTTTCAAAGTCCATGCCCCTGAAATATAAGGATTCAAGTTGTCCTATTATTTCATGTGTTATAGGAAGTACCTTAATTGATATGCACTTCTACGCTTAGAACCTAATGTAAATCTTCTTTCCTACTAAGTCTATCAATAGCTAGGAACCTAATGTAAATCTTCTTCCCTACTTAGTCTATCAATAGCTACGGGTAAGAGAATTGGACTAACTAGATGCACCGATGCACCCTCCAATTAGTTGATAGATCTATGAAGATATCCAATGGAGAGATAGAGGATGTTTTGATTAAGTTGGGAAGTTCATATTTCCTATTAATTTCATATTTTCTTGAAAACGCAACCTATTTCTAATCTAAAGGGTCAAATTCCGATCATTATAAGAAGACCGTTCTTAACCACTTCAAATGTCTGATCAACAGTAAAACCGATTAAATAAAGTTATCCTTTAGGAACATGACTGTTGACATTAGCATCTTTAATCTAGGAAAACAACAAATTAATCTATCAGATCAACCCCTAAAAGCGAACTTTATTCAGGTAATATCTAGTGAACAATTAGGAGTATAAGTCAAATCTTATTTTATCTTATCCGAGTTTTGAGGAGATCTTTGATGAAGAAATTAAACTGTTAGAAGAGTTAGATCAGCAAGTAGATCATGAATTTATACTAAGATGTCAACCTGAACCTTTGAATATAGAACCCTGATTCCAACTTCGTCCATCTATAGAGAAACCCTCTAAGTGAGCTCAAACATTTACCTAAAAATCTAGAGTATGCCCACCTAAGGGGGAATGAGACCCCACCAGTCATGTTGCTTCTAATTTAACAATTGGTTAAAATGAAACCCTCTTTATCTTAAGAGAAAATAGGAAAGCTATTGGATGGACCATAACTGATATCAATGGGATTAGTCCAATCATTATTTAACACAGAATCCATTTGATAGATGATGTCAAACCTAATAGGAATCTCTAGCATAGGTTGAACTTAGTGATGTAAAAAGCAATTAGAAATACATTCTGAAATGCATTGATAATGGAATTCTTTATCTCATTTCTGATGGTTCTTGGATGAGTCCAGTCCAGGTTATTCCTAAGTCACAGTAATCCAGAATAAGGCTAACGAGTTAGTTTCCACTCGAATCCAAACATGATGACAAATCTGCATTGATTATAGAAAACTCAACTCAACCATACGAAAAGATCACTTCCCTCTTCCTTTCATAGACCAAATGTTAGAACGTTTAGCAGGACACGAGTTCTACTGTTTCTCGAATGGACATTTAGGTTACAATCGGATTCTTATTGCTCCTAAAGATCAGGAGAAACCATTTTCAAATTCCTGTATGGAACCTTCACTTATCGACGCATGCCCTTTAGGTTGTGCAATGCTCGTACTACATTCCAACAGTGTACGATTGTCATTTTCTCTGACATGGTTGAGCGCTTCTTAGAAATTTTTATGGATGACTTTTTAATCTTTTGTGACACATTCTAAGAGTTTACATCATTTCAAACTTATTTTCACACAGTGTATAGAGAAAAATCTGACTCTCAATTGGGAAAAATGATACTTCATGGTCAAACAAAGAATTGTCTTAGGGCATGTAGCTTCTAATAAGTGAATAAAAGTTGACAAATCTAAGGTAAATCTTATTTCTAACCTTCCCCCTTATAAAAATGTTAAAGATGTCAGATTATTCCTTGGTCATGCTAGTTTTTACAAACGGATTATCAAATACTTTAGCAAAATTGCTAGGCTTTAGACCAATCTTTTAGTCAATGATACACCATTTGAATTTTCCCTTGATTGCTTTAAGGCATTTGATTACCTAAAGAATGAGCTAACCACAGCTCCTATCATTTATGCACCTAATTAGACCCTACCCTTTGAATTAATGTGTGATGCATCTTATTTTACAATTAGTCTTAGGACAACGGATAGATGAAAAGCCTCATGTAAACTACTATGCAAGTAGGACATTGAACAATGTACAGTAAAATTACTCCATCCCTAAGGAGCTTTGTTTTCGCCTTTAGAGAAATTCAGATCCTATCTTATTGATCCCTTATTAAGGTTTACACTGATCATGCCGCACTGAAGTATCTTTTAATCAAGAAATATGCTAAAACACAACTCATTAGATGGATACTCTTGCTTAAAGAGTTTGATTTGTAAATTCCTAACAAAAGAGAAGCAGATAACCGTGTAGCAAATCATTTGTCTAGCCTCCCTAATGCAGCAACATCCAACGTTCTGATAAATGATCATTTTCTCGACGAGCAACTCCTACAAGTCCAGGCCGTACCATGCGTTGTAGATATTTTGAATTATTTGGTTACAAAAGAACCCCCTTCTCATTGTTCTAAACATGATAGATCTCGTTTTCTCTCCTAGGTGAAATATTTCTACTGGGATGATCTCTACATGTTCAAATAGTGTTTTGATCAGATATTTAGAAGGTGTATTCCAAATAAAGAGACTAGGAGTGCTCTTGATATGTGAGATATAGATTTCATGGGTCCATTTCCAAACTCTTTTAAAATTTTATAAATTCTAGTGGTTGTAGAATACATGTTAAAATAGACTAAAGAAGTGGCTTGCAAAACCAAGTACAATAAGATGGTTGTCAAATTTCTCATGGAAAATACGGTTTGGAGTGCCCCAAGTCATCATTAGTGATAGCACTACTCATTTTTATAACTATTCATTTGAGACTTTGATGAGGAAATATTCAATCACTCACAATCATCAATTCCTTATTATCCCTAAACCAATGGTCAAGGTAAAAATAGGTAGATCAAACAAATCCTAGAAAAAACTGTCAATCAGAATTGAAAATATTGGTTTGTCAAGTTATGTGATGCTTTGTGCGCTTATCAGACATCATCTAAAACAAAATTGGACATGTCATCATACAGGCTTATTTTCAAAAAGGCATGTCACCTACCGATTGAACTTGAACATCGTGCCAAGTGGTCAATTAAACAGCTAAATTTTAATTTAGATTTGACCAGTACAAATAGGAAGCTCTAACTCAATGAGTGAGAAGAGATTCGAAATGATGCCTATGAGAATGCAAAATTTTACAATAAGAAAATAAAAATTATTCATGATAGATCAATAATACAAAAAACTTTTATTCTAAGACAAAACGTTCTTTATAATTCCAAATTGCATCTTTTTCTTAGAAAATTACGTTCAGCATGGACAGGTTCGTAAAGCAGGTTTTCTCCCATAGAGCAGTAACGATAGAGAACCCTAAAAATGATAATATTTTCAAAATTAACGGTGAACACTTAAAATCATTTTTAGAGTTCATTACAAATGAGAAAGAAAAAATGTGGATTCTTCATGAACCACACTATACAGGTTGATTTCTATCTCTTTATAATATATACATAAAACAATAAAATAAAATAAAAAATAAAAAAGTTTGTTTTCTTTTGTTAACAAAAGAGAGCTTGTTAACAAAAGAAAAAAAAGAGAGAAAAGAAAATAATATATATATGATATCATTTTGGCTACATCCTCCTCATATCCGTTAGAATTCAAGGCAATTGCAGAATTTGTAATTTTATCATTAATCAAGAACAACTGAACAAATATAAGCGCTTCATTTTCTATCTATTTTACTTTTTGCATCATATAGTTCTCATTTAGTACAATGCAAAATTTAAGGGTGGGTGTGGGTAATAGTTATCTTTTTTCTTTATCTTTTCTTTTCTTATATTATTTAATCCTTTCTTTTATTTTTCTTTTCTTTCCCTTAAAAAAGCATGTCATTTACTAACTTGATAAAGTTGATTAATCATTGATTTACTTGATTAATTTTTAAACTTCCTGGTTCTTAGTTAGTTTTCTATTTAATTGGCCCTTTTATGATCATTGTACATAAATTTTTGAGAAGTGATTTTCAAAATATTATACTCTACTATAGGTCTACCTTAAAACTTTATTTGGAATAATGATTTTTTTATGCAGAGTGAATGTCAATTTCTCAGGTCCTATTAATCTAAATATTTCCAAGTTATATATATCCTAATGGAGATATTATACATATATATATATATATATATATATATTATATATACTATATATATATTATACTATTATATATATATATATATATCCTAAATGGCAAAAAAAAACTAGAAGAATATAAAAAATAGGCACTAATAAAAATCTCGGAACTCCAAGGTGATTCTATCTTACTAAGTCTAAGAAACTGCGCAATTAAGCTCATTAAAATATTTATAACTAATGACTTAACTAATTGGTTGGATTCTTGGCCAAGGAAGACTCATTCATGCTTACTTAGAAAAGCCGAATAAATGGAGAGATATATGTATATATAAAAAAAGAGAAAAATAATTATATATAATATATTATATAATATTATATATATATTATATATATATATATATATATATATATATATATACACTTGAAAAAAATTGATGAATAGGCCTGAAAATTGATTAAAGCAAAGAGTTACCATATTCTTTACTAAATTTTAAATTGTTGATGACAGTTATCAAACAGGAATAATTTATATGTTTGTGGAGTGATTAAGGTTCTCTAGCTCCTTCTGATGCATGGCTCTAGGGTTTACTACTCTTCCCTGCACAAGAAAAAACTCGTAAAAGGGCGAAGTTGGGTTCTCCGGTTGTTCCTTTGATGATCAAGTCAGTAGATGATTTTGAGTAGGGAAATATATAGTTAGCTCTTAGTTGTGTAAAAAAGACCAAAGTGGGTTACCTCATATAGTTCATCTCTTTTTTATAGTGTATCTGAGGGGCAAGAAGGTAACTTGGGCCAGGTCCACTTAGACAGCTGAGTCGGTAGATAGCTGACAGGTATTGGGCGTTAACAAAAATGGGTCATCCAGGTAGTCAGTGCCAAGTGACAACAGCTGCTTGGGGCTAACGATAGCCTGATAAGTCGTAAAGACTTTGTGGACTAGAGCAATAATGATTTTGTTAAAACAGTTAATGCACGGACAAGTGACTGTCGGCGAGAGGCTCGAGAAAACTACAAACTCTTTTAGTCGTCCAGCTGATGGCCGACCATACACGTCGACGGCTGATACAACGAGTCGAGTGTGGTTATTCGGAGGGCAATTGGCTGGGTTAGACGACAAATACCGTATTTTGTCTCGGTTCCACAAGATGTAAGCTGAACAGTGGGCCGAGTCGGGTCGCTTGTGGAATCAATTGAAGGGTAGATCGAGTAAAACTATATTTTATCTCGGTTAAACGAGATGTCGGTTGAATAGTGGGCTAAGCTAAGGCGGAGATTATTTTTGTCTTGAATTAGTCGTATTAGGTATAGTGTAAGACACATGTCGATTGCTCTATGGAGATTAATATTTAGTATTTTTTAGGGGTATAACATAAATAAACGTTTCTAAGTTCAACTTAGTTTTGTATCACTACAATGAAAAGATTTTCTAAAAATTTATGTTGGAGTTATGCATAAAATATTTTCTTAAGTAAAAACTAGGTTTAATTAGATTGTTTAAAGACGTCAAGTCAATTAATTATATTTTAACTTCTTCAAAGTTGATTGAATTTTTTGGGTATATTCACTACAAACACTTACGAGACTAATTCTCTAGGTTAACCTAGGGGTTTAAATGCATGTTTATGTGCTAAACACAACCGCAATTCCTGCGAAAGTGAGCTAGGATTTTATCTTTCTTTTTTTTCTTTCTTTGCTAGAGGACTAGAAAAGTTTAAGGGTGGATATTTGATTAACAATTTTTATTGTATTTTTATACCCTCATTTCTTATTATTATTGAATAATTTTATTTGCTATTAAGTGTTTTTAATGCATTTTTAGGAAATAAAAAAACTAAATAAATAAGAGCTCAAATGAATATTATCTCAAGCACAAAAACACCTCAATTGAAGCTAAATTGAATTCAAAAAAAGCCCAAGAACCAAAGATTCAATAGGAAAAAAAATCAAGTCAAATTCATATTCAGGATGGTCAACCACAAATAAAAGACATTAACTCCCAATCTGGAAGGCAGAAGTTAATGTATTATATATGAAAATCGCCTATATCGACGATACGGAGCCATCGAGATAAACATATTTCAAAAATTCCATCAGAAATATTAGATTTTGGTAGAAATTCAAATTTAATCATATACTCAATTATTTGAAGGTCAAATCAAATCCTATGAAGCCCAAAAGCATTCAAGAGAAGCCGAAGAGCTTAAAAGCAATTAAATATAAGGGAAATGAAGCCCACAAAAACCCATCTAGCAAGTCTTGGAGGGCAATAAAAGAATTAATGTAGTAGATTGTTTTAAGAGATCTTATAGTTGTGAGGGTTACTTGGAGGCCAAGTCAAATCTAAAGGTCATGAGAGATTCTTACAATCTATAATTAGGGGGTGGGGGGTAGAGTGAATGTGAGGATGTAAAAAATTTTGTAAATCCTCTTCTAGAGGATACGAGGGCTACTCTTTTGAGAAGGCCTTCCAAATATTATAAAATTTAGTTTTGTAATAAAAATAAAAAAAATCCTCTTTTTAATTTCTTTTTTTATGGAGACCAGAAGAAATTTGGGTTTACACGATAGGTTAACCCCTTGCAATGTGTGTTTTTTTAGCTTTTAGATTTTTTTTTAAATTAGAATTGCATGTTTAGGAAATAGTTTAGATTTAATTCATGTTTTGCTTTGCTTGTTTAATTTCTGTGCTTAGTTAATTTTTCTTGCTTAATTTAGGAGTAGATTAATTTTCATGTTTAGATAGTTAATTTATTTTGTTGCTTTTATTTGCTTTTTATAATTAGTTTTTTTCTTGCTTTTTTATTCATGTTTTTCTTTATTTGCTCATAATTTAAAATTTAATAAAATGTCTGACTAAATTCTTAGGATAATTAGGGTAATAGGAAACTACAATAACTTATCTATTAGAATTAGAATTACTCTCTTTTCTGGATTAATTAATTATGTAGAGATTAATCAATTAAAATAATAGTTGATAGAATATTTTAATTTGATATGTTATATTTGCCTTAAGTATTCTAGGATTATTATTTTTAATTGATTATTTATGCATAAAATTTAATTTTATTTTTAGAATCTTAGTAATATATGCTTTCCTTAATTAGATTAGATTGACAGGTTATGCTTTTTAATTCTAAAAACAAATAGCAAAAGAGTAATTTCTAATCTAATAAATAGTTATCTAATGGAATCTATCATAATTTCCTAGTTTAATTCTTTGCACTTTCTCTAGTTTATTTCCTTGTTTTGTTTGTTCATCTTTTCTTTCTTTTTCTAAATCGTTTAGTTTTACATTTTCTTTCTAGTTGTTTTACTTCTCCATTTTTCCCCCTTTTTCTCTTGTTGTTCTTTTTATTTCTTTTATTTTATTTTTCCATTTTCTCTTTTCTTAATTGCATTTTGTATTCTTTCCTCTCTTCCGCTTTCTAGTTCTATTTTCTTTTCTTTATTAAAAATCCAAGACCCTCATTTCAACACATTTTCATATAAACTTTTTTTCAAACAACTTTCAAAAAGTATTTCCAATTTAAAATTTTCAAAAAAAAACCTCCTTGTGGTTCGACATTTTCTATACTATAACTTGATTCTGTACTTGCAACACACTTTATCACACAACATGCACCAAAAGGTTTAAAAAATGGTGTCAAAATGCACAAGGCCAGAAGACCTGTCTGCATGACTAAACCAAATTCGTTTGGAAAAAGAAGCTGGCATTTGTCGTCCATTAAAACTTCAGCTAAGAAGAAACCTGATATAGAGGTAAAGGTCCACATGCTTATAGTTTCTAGCTGAACACGAATGCTTTAAATCAAGATGCTCAAAATGCTGCACTTCTTGGTAATAACCGGTCAGCACAATGGTTAATGTTATTCTTGGATGTCAAAGTGCAACAATAAACTACAACCTTTAACCCATCAAGATGAATAGACACCTAATATCGTGCATGGAAACTGTCAAAGGCTTCTGTCTTGTTGTCATTTTGACTATGCGCATATGGATGAGGATGAGAACTATGCAAACTGCAATCAACTAAAAGACACAACAAGCTCAAATAGGCTGAGATGATGCATCGCATCAGCTAGTCTATGATAGTCTGCGGCTGCAACTAAAATGTCGATTTCTCCTGTCATGATTTGATGATATGTGAATTAGGGATACCTAATTGAAGTTTGAAGTCTATCTGATCAAATGAGATTAATACTTAGTTTAGTCAAGGTTTTCTATTTAAATTAAAGCACATAAGGAAGTCATGTTCCTTTTATAAATATTAAACATCTTCAAATTTAAGTGGGACTGTACAGTATAAAATCCCCATAGCTCTTGAATAATGACTTGGAGTTCTATAGCAATGGTGTCTAAAACAAATGTGGATGGAGCAATTGGAAACTCAGAACATAATGATGTTATGAATTTGATGTAACTGTGGGAAGCTAGTTCCACTTTCTAGCAATAAATTGTACATCGTGACCAGTAAAAAGATTACGGTAAATCCCAAAATTTTGGAGCATTTCCCACAAAACCCCTCTAAACTTTATTTTTCCCACTAA
>NC_033798.1:82397342-82425239 GCF_001876935.1 Asparagus officinalis | reverse complement strand
CCTAGAAAACCCACACAACCCCTCAAAAAGTCTCTTCTAATTGGAGGACCTTATTATCTGTCTAATTCTGTTCTTTCCTTATTTTCTTTGGGGCTCCTCTTCTCCTTGCTTTTTGAGGGGTTTTGTGGGAAAATTAACAATGTTGTAGAGTTATTTGAGATTCTTTGAGTTTTAGGGGTTTTGCAAGTTGTGGGAAAAGTTTTGTGTAAGTGGGAAAGACGATGTTCAAGGGTTTTTGTAGGAAACACCTCAAAGTTTTGGGGGGTTTGTGAAATTTACCAAAAATTTATATTTACTGCACAAAGGTAAATGAATTGCTTCATAATTTCTATATCCATAAAAGACAAGAATTCAATTCCCTTGGACATTCATCAACATCATCATCAATGCCTTTTCCATCAAAACATGTGGGCTACTGAATGCAACTTTAGATCCAAAAAATTCCCCATAAAGTTTTGACCACATGTCAGTTGGCAATTGACTTTAAATCCCCTCTAATATGGTCCCAAATTCTTAAAAAAGTCAACTAATACCAAAAGAAGCCTTATATAACCTTGAAGGCTAGTTAAATGAATGGGAAATCTATCTCATCATTAATATTGTTCAAGCTCCAACAAAGCAACAATCAAATCTGATCCAAGTTTGGAAAAAAGACACTTAGAGCTTCAAATTAGTCTTTAGTTTCAAAACATTACTATACGAGCCTAAAATTCTCGAAGCAAAGAACTACAGTCTGCTCCTTAAGGTTACCATGCTAAATGTAATTTGAAGAAGAAATCAGGTGGTGATGAAATGAAAAGTACTAGCTTTCAGTAGGTTATAATGTATAAGCAAGAGACTACTTGATTTATCTTCTAATACCATTGCTGAATCTAGAGATGTTGAATTTTTTTAAAATAAGTTTTCTACATATTCTAAAAATATTAAAAATTTCCTGTTTTGCCGAGTTCTAGTAATATTCCTAGCTCTGATTCTAATGCTAAGGAAACTGCTGCATCTAAAGAAATATTAAAACCAAGATGAAGTACTAGACAAAGGAAAGAAAAAACTTTACCTTCGAATTTTATTTCTTCTCAACAAATTATTTTTCTTCTTGAAGGTGTAAGGAATAACAATATTTTAAATAAATAAACTATAAGTTTTAATCCAGATGATGATCCTAAAACCTTTATAGAAGAAATGTCATCTAGAAATGCTACATTTTGAAAGAAAGCTATCAACGATGAGATGGATTCTATAATAGGGAATAAAACTTGAATTTTAGTAGATTTACCTCAAGCATCAAAGCCAATAGGCTCTAAATGGGTTTTTGAAAAAAAATATCATTGTGATGGTTCAATTCAACATTTTAAGACTAGATTAGTAGTTAAAGGGTTTAGACAAAAAGAAAGCATAGATTACTTTAATACATATGTACCATGCAAAACATCTATTAGAATTCTTAAGGCTTTAGCATCTATACATAAATTACTTGTACATCAAATGAATGTCAAGACTGACTTCTTAAATGGAGATTTAAATAAGTAGGTTTACATTGGAAACCCGAAAGGTTTATTCTTCTAGGAAATGAAGAAAAATATGTAAACTAATTAAGTCTATTTATGGTCTTAAATGAGCACCAAAATAGTGACATGAAAAGTTTAATTCCCTTATTTTGTCCTATGATTTTAAACATAATAGTGTTCATTAGTGTATTTATGCTAAATTTATTAATAAAACTTAAAGCCTGCCTCCACCGTGCTATAAGGCAAAAGTGCTTGAATATGCTACAGAATGAGGTTACACCGTTACAGCATATTTTAAGAAACAGTGGTCCAATGCAAGAGAATACAAGTATTATGTATTCTGGAATGTACTATATGGAGCAAGAGTGTCAGACCTTAAACTCAGCCTCCGGCCATGCTTTATGAAGATCCCAAGCAGACATCATAGGGCAGCACATATCATATCTTCCCTGTAAATAATAAGCATTTGACATATAGAATGGACGAGCATTAAACTTCATACTGATAAATAAAAAGTGTATAGTTCAAATGAGCTATAATGCTTAATCAAAAAAGTAAGGAGGATTAGCACACTAAATTTTGTTATACACACCAAAAGTAGTCTATAATCTAAACTTAAGAGGCCAAGATATTGAAAAGTTCTTAATTATCTATACTAGTCTATGAAAAACATTAAGGGGGTATATAAATTAGGAGAAATAGATCACTGTTCCTTCAATTTGTTAAAGATTAGAGGTTCATTTTAGTAAAAGGTAAAGGTAATTTTGTCATTCTTCAAAATCATTATTTGATGTGGGTCCCAGCTCTCTCCCCTCCCCCTCCCCCTCCCCCACCCCTAGAAGGTTCGTCACTTTCATTCCTCCATGTCTTTCACAAAAATAAAATATTATGCACAACCCTTTTAAAAGTTATATGATTGAAAAAATAGAAATGTAACGCAATGTACATTAAGTAGTGACAATATTTAAATAAGAGTCTTATTTAACATATATATAATATATAATTATGGATATTTTAAGAACTAAAATATTATAAATATTGGATAATTTGCTTATGTTGCTTTAATCTAAAATTAATATATCCTCATGTTTAGGGGTGGATTCATATATAACCTTAAGGAGCCAGTTGCACCTCTAAGATTATACAAAATTACATTCTATAGTATTGCAAACTTGTAATTTTCTCCCCCCACCCCATAATTAAAAAATATTTGCACCCTACATGAGTTCTAGACTACATAAGTTCGAAATATAATTTTTTTTTATAACATTAAATTTTAATTTTGAGTAAATAGGTACTTGTTGTTTGCCCCCCTAAAAAAAATTTCTAGATCTGCCAAGCTCCTTTTACAACCGAAAAACTAAAAAAAAACAGAAAATAAATTAAATAAAAATTATTTTATTAGATCTACTATGATCAATAAAGCTATTGTGCGAATTTAAGCTCAATTTCATTCCTCTTACCTGAATGAAAGGTATACACAATTTTTAATAAATTTGTAGTATTTTGATCATGTGTATTATGCACGTGCAATTTTTACTAAATATCCTATACATACACATTAAATGAACATATAGGGCCAGGAATTGTTTACATAAAAAAATTAATGTTACTTGCATGTGCTAATATGCTAGTATATCTAATGGTTCTATATCTAATAGTTCCAACAGAAACCATAGTTTAGTCATCATTTAATGCAAATTTAGAGCTCTTAAACCACTTGATTTCTCATTTTCAGCTAAATTAGATATTTAGACCAAATATGAACATATGAATCATCCATGGGATAGTTACAGTGTATTTCTCGCTTAATTTAAGAATCATTTGATATCGTTTTATAGATAAGCACACATCACACTCACTCCATCTTGATGAATGCACCAAAATCAGCAGCAATTTGAGACTTTTTATTTATGCATCTAGTAATTTGAAAAGATCTACTATTTTAGCCAAAGAAAAATGATGGTTTGATGTATTGGTAAAAAAGTTTTAAAACCGCTTAATTTCTCATTATCAAACTAATAAACGTGCGGAAAGTGTTTATACAAAATGGAGCAAGTGGTGACTTACAATGCTGCAAAATGGATGCAACCTTAGCCCACTTTAAGATCGGGTTATCCACCCACAGAAAGCAGTCAACCCGCTAGTTGCCTATCAAGGCTAGGCACATATATAGGCCCATTGTCCCGGAGTTTAAGAGTTAATAAACCAGTCACAATACTTAGCTTGACCAATGTGGGCTATGCATATAAATAATCCCACTATGCAGGAGTTTAAAATTAATTCTTTTGGGTAGAAGTTGGACTCTTCCTCTAGTGATTTAAAGACAGTTTTACGTTTCACTTCAGCAACATGAATTTGCAGCCACACGGTGATTCCCTCTCTCCCCCCTCTCTAAAAGGGGAACAGTGGTAGATAGCATTAGGGTAGTGTTCTGAGGTTGAATGGACAGTGATGATGATAATAAGACGTTAAGGAGTTTAAAATTAATTCTTTTGGGTAGAAGTTGGACTCTTACTCTAGTGATTTAAAGACAGTTTTATGGTTCACTTCAGCAACATGAATTTGCAGCCACACGGTGGTTCCCTCTCTCTCCCCTCTCTAAAAGGGGAACAGTGGTAGATTATAGGGTAGTGTTCTGAGGTTGAATGGACAGTGATGATGATAATAAGACGTTAGCATGGGTTGGTTCATTATTTTTCACTTTTTTCTTGTACTTTTAGGTTGGTGCTGACAGCAATTGAATTGGTGGCTTGTGAGTAGAGGGTCAACATAATACTGTTGTTTTCTTGGTTGGCCAACCAGGCGTGGATCTTTCGTTCTGTGATTTGAACAGGATGGGGATGGTTTGCAAGTGGGTGGAGGGTGGGGTTTGGGGAGAGAATCAGACGTACATAGAGCATGAAATTTAAATAATTGTTAGTCGTTTCTTTTTATTTACCTAGTGTATGAGAAAAGAGAAGGAAGTCGAAGGGACTTAATAGCTACAGTTAACTTCAGAGCAAGATATGAAGGAGATAATGATCTCTATTGGGTAGGAAACAGATAAGCACTTGGGAATGAATTAGTGTGTATCTGTGTATAAGTGAAGATTGATTATTCATTACCCCACACAATTCCTCTAATTGGCACTGAAATCATATGCGTTACTCACAAACCAAATGCGTTATGAGACATGTTACAACTTTGTGTGCAATTCAAGATGAAAGGCATGGGTCACTGATCGGATTGTTCAAGATGGAGTCTCGTTAAACATCTTCCACAAGTACAAGCGTACTTATGCATGTGCACGCGCACATGCAAACATGCATGCATGCAGACATTTACATCCATACCAACATGCAAACACCAATAAGTGGTGTGATGCAAAGAGGAAGTCTCCTCCAAACATCTGTCTACATTGTATAGATGATCCACATTGTTCATAATGAGCTCCAAGCTTTAAACTGTATATGAAAAACTGTTGGGCCTGAAGACCATTTACACATGGCATTGATAAACATTTGGACATATCTTCCCATATTGTATAATACATATGACAGTTAAACCACCTCACTTATGGCCATGTCTAGCCTGCATCCATGTAATGATGTCTAATCAGGCACAATAACCATGTCCAAGTAAATGTGCTGCCCTGACTGTACATTAAAATTGCAATGCAGCGCTAAACAATGCTGTAACTGAAATTTATTATTGTTATATGGAGTTTGTACTTCCTAGTATCAAAGTCTTGTGGCTAATGGTGGCAGCATTTAGTGAACAAAAAAGACTTAACAAATTACCAATATAAAAAATGAAGAGATTCACCCATATTGGTTGTCTGTCATAAGAAACAAATTACCTGCACAATAACAGTCTTAATGTGCCGTATCTTATCAACATTATCCAACAGGTATGAGTCTGAAGGGAGAAATCCTTTGTTGAAAAAGTAATGGTTTTCGATCCGAGCAAAAGCCTGCATAAAGAAAATGAGAAATTAATTTTTTTTCCATTTTAGATTAAAAATTTGGCCAGGACCAGGTTCTACAAATAGAGTCAAATGCAAAATGACCGAGAAAGCACTTAAGCAGAAATATTATTTATGAACACAGTTCTAAACCTAGAGATCTGCCAGAAAGAATGTATTCACTAATGACCATTACCCAGAACAGCCACCTCTCCTTTGGTTGCAAGTATATCCTTTACTAATGAAGATACCGGAGAATGAAGGTATCTGTACCCACATGACAATGGCATACTTCCACAAATTTACACTTAATCTTAAGACCAAGTGAACTAATTTTCAGTATGATGTGCTACGTGTTCATATATAATTATCATTTGTTTCTGGACTACTTGAAGAAGGAAATTTTAAACTTGCCACTACCATCCAGCAGCAATTAATAGTCAACAAACAAAGAGTTGTTGAAAGTAAATTGGTATAAAAGCAGTCAGCTGATACCAAATACTACAACTATTAATAAAACATTCCAACTTCCTGTGTGTTTCTGCAGAACATCAGTTAAGGATGATATAGGCATTACAAATCTTGATAGTTCATATGGAGTAATGTTTAATTGCAAATAAAATTTTAACTCAGTCATACTAATTCAAGTATCTGTTCCAGCGCAATTTCATCCTTCAAAATACAAAACGGTACACAATGAAGCCAGTTTATGTGTTGATTTATTTAAGTAGGGCATACAATGATATATGGGCAAGCACTGACCAGAGAGAAACTGTCACTCTCTCCTCTTTTGATATTTTCTTCATTTTGAATAAGATGTGCAGTCATCAATTCCCATGTAGTCCAAATTTTTGCAGCCATAACCTGAACCAACAATGTAACACGTCTGAGGAAAATATCATGAATAGCTTATAAAGAAATAGCAGTGACAAATAGCTTAGAAAATAAAAACAGTAACAAATAGCTTACTATGTAGAGAAAGAGGCGTCTGGATCACCATTATTTACTTGGGTATAAAAGTTATAATAGTATCTACAACGATTGACATCATATTGTAACTATTTTCCTGGAGAATGTGTAGTTCCAACTTAAAGTTGTCAAATCAGGATCTCTAAAATTTTTGCCGTGTATCATCCTCCCCACACACACAAACACGCACATACACACACATGCCTTTCACATAGTCCAAACATTGTGATCTATTATTTCTAGTTTATACACATGTTCACATCTCTTCCTAGTATCAGCTACAGCTCAAGTGCTAAACTTTCTTCTAACAACAATATGCTAACAATAGCCAAGTTGTACGGTCTGAATATTTATCGTAAAACAACTAACACAGACTCTGAATTTCACTGCTATGCTTATCAGGTTACCCACCGCCTGCAAAAAGGTAGCAGAAACAAGCAGTGACTGCATGCTGTGGAATCATATTCCAAAACACATTAAAGTAACTTCTATTTTGTAAACTATCTCAGCATACTTGAAATAAGAAATGGAACCTCAATGCCAAGTCAAAGGCGTCAAGACTGGAACTTCAACACATGATTTTAATGGCTTAACCAGAGGGAGAACTTCTATAACCACATAAAATTACTGACGTACATTTAAAGTACTTATGATCAGGACAGCTGCCTACTTACGCGTACCTGTTTTCGCATGATAAGTACCTTACCAGGTGATTTAGTTCTATATAACCTTACATTGTTCATTTTGCCTCAAAAGAACCAATAAATGGGACCTTACATTTGATTATTATGAAAGTAAATAAATGAATGGTGTGATAATCTCTCATATGTTAAGAACCTTGTCTAACTTTACAAGAGATGGGTTCTTTTTCCATAATTTTGTTACTTCCCCCATTCTCAGTCTGAAAATAAGGAAGAACCATACATATCGAGCGTTGAGCTTTGGTCCAAATGACATGACAGATAAAAGTAATCATCATTAGACATTGAGAGCCTAACTGACAAAAAATATCCAAGCGAAATAGAAAAGTTAAGTTCAAGACAATCTCGGGCACATTAGCTTTTTTCATATTCCTAAGTTCCTAACAGAATATAATAAGCCCTCAAATAATATTGTGAACACGGAGCTTTTACCTGACAGAGGGAACAGAAGCACAGAACATACCTTGACATTGGCATCACTGGAATTCAGCCTCTTTCTGTATGCATTAATAAAATTGTATCTTTCGTCTTCAGGAATGAAATCTCGGAAGGGTTCCCAAGCTGAAAACCCATATGAACATTTCACATGTTATGTATACCTAAATTAACATATGTTCCAATCATAAAAACAACAAAAGCTTGCAAGTAATAAAGTAAAAAATTCTACATGCCTACCACAATTTTTCAAGATCTCCCTACATCTCATACAGAACTCTCCCACTAGCTATGAATCCAAAATTGTATAAAAGCACCCAAATCGACATGGATTAGCACATAGTTGAGTTGGCTCATACAAGAACTTGCGTTTGGGTTCAATTTTTCAACCCACTCATTCGGTTCAATTTTTCAACCCACTCATTCTGACTTATCCCTTCACGAAAATGCTGGCAGAACAAAGCTATCCTATCCACCCAATGCTCTCATAAAATGAAAAAAATACCATGCAAAGCTTTATACTGCAGTTACGGGATATCCCAGTGCTAATGACGCCGACGGAATTTTAAATATGACTCCTACCTCTCCCCATGGACAAACTGTACTTGTATTGTATTGCCTAAGATCTAAAAAATTAGCAGATTAAAATTTATTAGGCCAATCAACACCTAGTTATTCAATAGGTTGCACAGGTTTAATTTGACTCTTTGTGAACGGGCTAGTTTAGGTTTAGCAACTCCAAATCACGATAGAAGAGAATTTAAACTGGCAAGAGTCCTTAGTATACTCGTCTACAGCCCAAGATGACTCGAGCTCTAGCCTCTAGGGGACTCAAAAGGCTTGCCCAAGAGGTTATAATTAAATTGCTAAATGGAAAAGATTATGGCTGGAACAATACTAATTTCTTTTTCAAGTTGTACGAGTAACATTGATTTCACGAAAATGGTTAGCAACTGAACCCTGGACGACATTAAGGTAAGCAGTCTAATGAATAATTGAATATCACTTGAACTTTGTGAATAAATACGAGCATTTTTCCATATAGAGATACCTTCCAGCTAAGATAAATAAAGTTTCAGGTAACAACTAACAGTCCAAAGGTGATTAGAATACCATCTGGATATATAGCTGCTGCACCACCTTCATAAAACCAATCTAATTCCTTCTTCCTCAATAAAAAGATGCCCCTAAGAATAATCCCAGTGACCTTTAGGAGAAAAACAAAGGAAATGAAGAACATACTATTAGCATAGATCTCAAAGAAGGATGCTCAGTACTGGGTAAACAAAGCTCTCAAGAAAATGATTTGAATGATACCAATTCCGACCTTGTCAGGGTGTGATTGGCTGTATGCAAGGGCCAGAGTACTTCCCCATGATCCACCAAACACCTGAAATATTCTATAAAAGTTAACAGACATGCAATAATAAGTGCAAATCAATTACCAAACTGCTAACCTGCCACTCTGGGATATTCAAATGCTCCCTTAGTTTTTCAATGTCACTAACTAGGTCCCATGTTGTATTTTCCTCTAAGCAGGCATGAGGGGTACTTTTTCCTGCACCTCTCTGGTCAATTCACAAGTAATGTGTAGCTATTAGGTATCAAGCCAAACAACCACCTCAAGAACAACCACCTCAAGAACTTCAGTTTAGAAAGTAAACCTGATCAAATAAAATAATCTTGTAAAATTCAGGGTCAAAGAATTTTCTATTGCTGGGTGACGTTCCAGCTCCTGGTCCGCCGTGAAGAAACACAACAGGCTGCAAAATACAATATACATCAAGAAAATCACCATAAGACATCTGGAAATTAACATAAACTGGCAAAAAGAAATGGAAAATGGCAGTAAAATGACTTGAACACACACACACGCGCACAGGGATATAATATGTGTTTGTGTGTGTGAACTGATTTGATCATGTGAGCATATCTATTGACTATAAAATGTAGTGAAGCCTGTCCATTGAGATCAGCTTCGAGTTGACCTTTAAATGCTTGACCTGTGAAATAATCAATTCATTTGATGATAACTGGTATGCTTCCACCATCTTCCGGCCCGTCATTCAGTCTCCCATTTCACAGCCCAGTTTCTAGAATTAAAAGTATGATTATAGATGTTTCAATAAGGTCTCTTTACCAGGAACAACGTGATTGTGCATTATTATACTCTTGACCTCTACTGTTGATAGGAGATTTTACTTTTGCCTCCAAAGGATTTCTATCTGCTATTGTTATGATCTCAGATCATATAAGTTTGTCTTATTCTTCTTCAAGAATAAGGCAAATTACTGTCTTATCCTGGAACTTCTGCAGCTCTGCTTCCCAGAATTTTTGTTTGCAGATCATAACTTTCAAGTTAGAGATACCAACAAAGGTTCATTTAGATCTTTTATTTGCTTTAATCCAGTATTAAGATACAATATATTAACAAAAAAAATTGTCTCTTTCCTGAAGAACGCCAATGATGAAGAAAATGGTTCAGGGATAAAGTACATTGGAAGAGCAAACATGGTAGCTTAGCATTTAAGTAGTTAGAAATGGTAAAAGAAATTATTACGTATCAAAGGCACCAGCATCTGGTCAAGGATGAGAGGAACTTGGTGGTGAATTAGTTTCAGTCTGAACTTGGTGGTAAATTAGTCTAAGTTCTTGCATTCACAGACAGTGGCGGAGCCAGGATTTTCCTTTGGGGGGTCAAAATACAACTATAGTACTGCACCATTAAAAAGTGACCAAATATTATAATATAATAACTTAACATATGTAAGTAAGTGAAAGAAGAATCTAGGATAACGGTTTAATTACAAAAAAATATTATCATGAATAATCATGAATCTGCTTCAATCTTCTAAAGTTTATTTTTTATAATGTACAAACTGTAGTTGGTTTTTTCCATAACTATAAACTACAAATTTTAATACTTTTGAAGACCTGATAGATTGATTACACGCTATAGATTATACTATTTCATATATCAGTTTTTAATGTAAAACTTAATGGAATTGAAAGAACTCCATTTCACAATTCCATCACAAAATGCAAAACCACATCCGAAATTCTTGACCAAAATGCAAACCACATCACCCAAATAAAAGAGGCTTTCATACTAATTGCGGATGAGTGAAAATCATGTTAATTAATTTGCTAGTTGTGCCACTTAGTCTTTTTCATCCACCCACTCATAACTTAGTTAGTTGTTCTCATCCACAGGCCCACAACTCCATTAGTTTTTAACTTAACTATATTGTGTGTACAATTACTTTCAGTTAAATAGGTTTTTTCAAATTTAATCCATTAAATCTTTCCTATTTTGAATAAGTCCCTCAAATCATTGAACTTAATTAGACTCTTCAATCAAGAGTAGTTGTAGCAATTAGAGGAATTAATTTGAAACTACTTACTATTGAGGATCGAATATCAATTTCAATGAGTTCAGGGAGCAGCTTAAAAATATGAAAGATTTAAACGACCATTATGCTAGAACTATATACCCTATATAACAAGGTAGCCAATGGCCTGGGGCCATGGCCACCGTCAGCCCCCCGGCTCCTCCACTGTTCACAGATCTCCGGTTTTGTGGTTGTCACCATCTCTTCATAACATTAATTTTCTCACAAACCAAAGGCAAACAACGCATGATGCACTAATTTCCAAGTTTCCAATTTCCACAAGTCAAACAAGAATTAGGTAAAGTTATTTTGTAACTGCATTCTCTGCTTACTTCTTTTCATTACGAGAAAGTACTTTCTCTTTTTCTCACTTCTTACTTAGCCTTCAGCCTACGTTGTCCCTTCACACATATCACAGCCATAAACATTCTTTGATAAAGGAGGGAGAGTTACCTTATCAATTTAAATTCCTATAACCTGGGTGCACTTACTAGGTTAAGAAACTTAATTTGGTTTTCCTCATTTATCCTCAATGGAACACCACCATTTCTAGAAATGCAATTCATCGCTTGGTGCATTGCTCCTCATCTATTTTAGTATTCTCATTTTCCGATAAACATGTTCCTTGGATAATTTTATTTCTACCCGATGACTGGTGCAAGCATCCTCTTTTATCAAAGCTTGAGACCCAATAAGAGAATAACACGTCTAGAGCAAAATTTGTCCTCAGCAACTTTTTCGAACAATAGACTAATCACTGAACTGTTTTTTTAACTTTCATGGTGGGTTGGTGTGGCTGTGTTTGGGTGCATGAGCATATGTATACAGGTTTGTGTCCTTTTAGGCGGATTTATATTTTTTTACTATATTTTTTGATTGATTTCCATGCAAATAATACTTGGGAAGAAGTGACAAAAACCCCTTGTCCATAGAAGCTCATTATCGTTGGTGTTGTGGTGTAAACATAATGCCTCTACTCTTATTCTTTCTAATTCTTTATATCTGATCAATCATTAGCAGGATAAGTATAAGCAAGCGCATTGCAAGGACTTCTCGAAGTAGACCTTCCCCATAATAGCTTATTGACAACCAAATATTCATGAGTTGGTGCATTTCTTGAATGCTCCACACTTGCCCACTAAAATATGGAGGATATCAGCATATTTTATCAGCAAAGGCCCTACCGGTCTACCTATATAATAAGACTTTCTATGGGCATAACTTCCATGATAATATGTACCCCTCTACTAAAACTTTCAGCGAACATGCCCTCTTTAAAATTCGAACGGTCAAGAAGCCTATGAATCTACTAGGCGTGTAGTTCAAAGAACGGCATAAATTTGAATTAGAAATCGTTCCAAAACAATCCCCATCCTCACGTTCAAACACTTCCAGATAAAAAAGAAACAAACTTTTTAAGCATCAACCTTAACATCACGCGCGACTCCCCTTGTAATTTAGAGAAGGGGGAGAAAAAAAAATTCGACAATTCGATCCGCATGATTAACTCACATATCCGCTTGGATTCCCAGACTGCTCCCAGTACAGCGTGTGGAGATCCGAGACCCTCAGGAACCCCGAACTGTACGGCTCAACGGCCGCGTAAAGGTTCCGATTCAATTCTGGGGATTCCTTCCTCGAATCCATGGGGGAACAATAACCCTCGGAGGGGGAAGAAGATGAAGGTATCGGGTTTATCCGAGGCGGTCGGGCGAAGGAGGGCGAGGGTGTCCCGTTGAAGCTCAAACGTGCGGGGTTTAATAATAATAATGACGGGCTCATTTTGGCTGGGGACTAAAAGAGGGTGGGGCCTCTTTATGGAACTTCGATTCGATGCTGTCGACGAAGGCGTGGATCCAAAGTGCAACAGCCGAAAAATACGTGCGGCTAGTCTGTGTAAATTGCTTGTCCTCGAGTCCATTTGAATATTAGGGCCGAACAAATTTTCGAATTAAACCCATTTAATTTTTTTTATTATAAAATTCGACTCAATCAACTTTTTATTAGTAAAACCGGCCCATTTCGTGTCACGTCAGCAGCGTGGCCACGAAATGGATCGGTTTTTTTTAAATAACGCTGCTAAGTAGTCGGGGTTGCCAACCCCGACTATTTAGTTATGTCGAGGTTGGCAACCCCGACTATTTTGCTATGGGCAAGCTAAAATAGTCGGGGTTTCCAACCCTGGCTAATTTAGGCTCATCTCTAATTGGTCGGGGTTGGCAACCCCGACCATTTGGCAGAGAGGTAGCTGATGTTTATTTTACTACGACAAAATGGTCGGGTTTGGGAACCCCGACCGTTTCGTGTTCGTGCACAAAATGGTCGGGGTTCCTAACCCCGACCATTTGGCAGACTCTTTCAGCTGAAAATAGCTGGAAATACGAACTCCGCTGGAAATTCAAGCTCATGTTGTTACATATCAATCCACAATGCAATCACAATCACAATAACATACATACCAATCAATAATCTCAAATAAAAATCCATAATCAATCGGATACATACCATGCAATTCACATACTAATAATCAATACTCAATCGAATACATAATATTTAGTTTCAAACGCAAACATCCTATCAATACTCAATCAGATACATAATATTCAGTTTTAATCGGATACAACTCTCTTTCCTCTCCCCCTCCCTCTCCCCCTCCCTCTCCCCCTGACACGTTCACCTTCGACGTGAGCTCGGATCAGTTCCTTGTCCGGTTGTGTGTGAAGTTAGGAGTGCATGACATCCTCATCGACTCGAACCGACTGTGAACATCCAGCTTGGCCCTGCTGTGAGCCGCCAGCTTCATCAAGTGCACCGCTTGAGCCTGCCCCTGAGTGTCCTCGGAACCGGTGACGACCGTACTCAATTGGTCGCTCCTCACGTCCATCTCGTCTTACATTACGCATCCTTTGAAGAGCGGACCGAATCTTTTTGATCATGCGAAGGAACGTGTTCCTCGGCCCTGGCTCGGTAGTCGTTCGGATTGCATCATGCGCCATAGTAGAAAGTTCTTCGAGCTCTTGTACCTATATGATAAAAACCCCAAGAAAGCTATTATGATTTGGATGATAATAAAATAAAACTCACAAGATAACTGTATATTTTGCTTATACACTTACCAACTCTCTCTCAACTGGGCCTCTTGGTATGTATTCCTTAGGGGCTTTGTTCTCCTGAAATATCCACCGGCGAGTAATCCCCTAATACCACCGCAAATACACACCTAGGTCAGGTGCGTCAACCCTCTCCATCACCAACTGTTCTTCCCTGTTATCCCACCTCCCGATGTAAGCACTGTGAATATGTTCCCAATCTTGACGATGTGCACCTTTTCTGGGATTTCTCTCTATTATCTCCACAGGGTCCGGGATATGTTGTTGTAGCCCAAATTGTCGGAGCACACGGTTGGGCACGTGCATCTCGATAATCTCAAAACATATGATCGGGATGGGAGCACGCCACACATCCGGCTCTTCTGTGCATATATCTGGTAGTGACTCTAAAACTTGTTCATATGGCATCCACTTGACCTATAAAAAGATAAAGTAAAGCAGATTTCAGTAATAAATGATGTAATGATTGAAAATTTTTAGATATTATGATTTAATACCCGTTCGTCCTCCATTTGATCGAGCTCGTTCCTATAGAAGTTTTCATGACCCTTTGGTGAGGTATGCCAAGATCTAGATACATTCCATCTAATTTATATACAATGAGTTAGTATAAATTAAAATAAATGTATAAAATTACATGTAATCATATATTTTTTAAAATAACTTAGTAATACCTGCAGCCTAACGGAATATGGTCATCGAGAGCACGTGCCTCTCTCAAATCTGGGCAACCCAAATGCAATCTCTCCCAAGACCATATCTGTAGCAGAGTGAGACATCCCTTGAATTCTTTGTTTTGAACAAGAGCCACTTTGGTCATCTCCCTATACAGATACGCTAACACGGTACTCCCCCATGACAATCCCCCACAATCCACAAGATCCTCCAGGAGTGGGAACCACCTCACGTGCACCGAATCCTTCGTGGAATCCGGGAATAGAATAGTACCGATCATGTGAAGCATGTATGCACGGGCATACATCTTGACGATCTCCTCGGTCACATCGATCGGAACATTCATAAAATTGTTTCTCAACTATTCAAGTTTGATCCTTCCACCCCTCATGTGAGGAACTTGACCCAACAATGCTTCACACTTGTCTAACCAGTTGAAGTCGTCGCTACCTGTGACAACATCTCCATCCACTCGGAGTCCAAGCAAAACTCCTACATCCTGCAATGTAATCGTCGACACTCCTTGGCGCATGTGGAATGTGTTTGTCTCGGGCCTCCATCGTCCAGCCAGTGCCGTCAAGAGAACCCAATCAAGTCTCACACATTTAATTTGTGAGCACTCAAAGAAGCATGCTTGACGGACATAATATTAGACATGTGGATCAGTCAACTCCCAGCTCGAGTGTGCACGAGTGTGATCAACGATAGTAATGCTCGGGGCCTGCATATAATAAACAGTGCAAATGTTCAGTAACAACCAATAACTTAGAATAATTCTTGAATGAAAATGTAATTTATAACTATCAATCTAATTACCTCCCCAGTGTCAATCTTCGCGGATCGATGTCGAGGTTGGTCATAAAGGACCTCATACGTCATTGGCCCTGACTTCATATCTGCACATATGATGATATAAATGAAGCACATATGATGATATAATGAAGTAGAATATAATGAAATATAAACGAAGTTGAATAATTAACAAAGAATAGAATAATTATACCCATTAATTGCTATTTATTTGGATTGAAGGGACAATGAGATCTCCTGTGGCCCGGTTGTCTACAATATCCACATCTATTTGTTTTTGGAACTCCTTCCCGACCTCCATCCATCGTTGACTTTATGCGTGTTGATCTCGGGTGTCCGGCTTGCCTCTTAAATTCAGGAGGTAACACATGCGGCCCGTTATAGGTTGGCCAGTAACGACTATCTACAATGGGATGAAAAAACTGACTGTATGAATCTCTATAGTGGCTTGATTGGTACCACTCAGAAGCGTATGTGTAATACGATGTATTTGCACCCCCAAATTGCTTGGTCGTAACCGCTATAACATGTGAACATTTTAATTTTTATAATTCTGGTATGTTACATGTGCATGCGCATTGTGTCCCTCGTAAATTGATGGTGTAATTTTGACCGTGATTGTCTAGCAAATCTCACAATCTTAGTCAATCTGGCCTGCTTGACACGAGCTCCTATAATCTCTTCATTTTTGGGGGTCAACAACGTCCCCCACTTTGCTCCATCCTCTCGCCGCTTGACAAAATACTTATTTAGTCTATAAAATATCCTCACAACCACGCCTGTATGGGCATTACTCAAGCCCCCTTAAGTACACCATTGAAGCTTTCAGAACAATTAGTTGTTATCATGCAATAGCGATTCTCTCCATCTTTACTTAGTGCCCACCGGTCGACCTAATCGCTTCCCAAACTACTCTCAATCTCGTTGGTCAATTGTCGTAACTCCATGCAATTCATTAACCAAGTCAAGGTAACTGTATGATTCCGATATCATTAACGGGATTGTCACCCCTCCGACGTACATTGGCTTATTATTCATTCCATACTTAATCGTCCCACCATAAGAGCAAGCAATAAAAATCATACTGTTCAACCTATGCAAATCAAAATTATATCATTTAAATGCAAAAAATTTAAAAAATATCATCAATTAATACCCTAAAACCTAATTACAATCCTAAAACCCAATTACAACCGTACACCCCCAAATCCTAAACCCTAAATTGACCCTCAAATTCTAAACCCTAAAATTGAGTATTCTATGCCCCCAAATATTTAATTTCAACTACAACAAGAATAAAATTTCTAAATAAACCACTACAAATAGAGTTCAAACACTATAAATTCGTTTTGGAGAGAAAACCCTAGATTTCTACGTGTCAAAAGAGGAGAGAAGGGAGAGCAAGTACCTGTTAGATCTTTCACCCCTAAAATTCCGCACAAAACTTGAGGTTGAAAGTTGCGATCCGTGGCTCAAAGAGAGTTTGGGAGGAGGAGAACGACGAAAATAAGAGAGAAAGGCGGCTGGAACCGAACAGGAGAGAGGAGAGTGAAGTCGTGACCTTTATATAGGTCGTGGGCCCAGTGAACAAATAGTCGGGGTTGTTAACCCCAACTATTGTCACTTAGCCGTTTTCACCGCTGGGCGATTGGGCCAGAGGTCTTTGCCATATAGTCGGGTTTGGGAACCCCGACCATTTCGAATGGGCTTTCAAAATGGTTGGGGTTGCCAACGCCGACCAATTAGAGAGGGGCCTAAATTAGTCGGGGTTAGAAACCCCGACTATTTTAGCTTACCCATAGCAAAATAGTCGGTGTTGCCAACCCCGACATAACTAAATAGTCGAAGTTGGCAACACCGACTATTTAGCGATGTCATTTAAAAAACCGATCCATTTCGTGGCCACGCTGCTGACGTGGCACGAAATGGGTCGGTTTTGCTAATAAAAAGTTAATTGAGTCGAATTTTATAATAAAAGAATTAAATGGTTTTAATTCGAAAATTTGTTCTATTAGGGCCTGTTCGTCAAATCTATTAAACAGGCATTTAGTTGGAATAAACTTTGGCAAAACAAAAAGTTAGGCTTAACCTATTTTTGTTAGGCCCCAGTTTGCCTACTAACCGTGTCAGAAAAGGACCATGTACCTCTTGGTTCGAAACAGATGCCCGTTTAAAGGCTGTTTGAAAGCTGCCAAAAAGCTGACATTTTTGGCAGCTTTCCCCCCCTTTTACCCATCCAAAAACCGGAACCAAACGGAGCCTTAGTGTGGACCCAAAAAAATCTTAAGAGAAAAAAAGTAAAATTACCTGATTATCAAGTTGGGGCTTTATTTTTAAAGATTGTGTTTACCAAACACTAAATAGTTTTGAACCAATTTCGTCTAAAGTTACCCAAACTAGGTGCATCTCAACATTAGTTCACATATAACTAATTTAGCCTAATCTTGACTAACACCTTGTTTGGATGGAGCTTCGTGGATGGAAGTTAAAGTGAAATTTTAATTTCACCTTGTATGGGAGCTTCTTTTAGAGGTTAGAAGATGGAATGGAAGGTTAAATTTTCTTCCATCTCCTAATTTAGGGGTAGAGGATGGAATGGAAGGTTAAATTTTCTTCTATTTTCCTCCCCTCCAATTTGAGGGGTAAAGGATGAAATAAAAACCAATATAAAATTTTACAAAACTAAACCAGGTTACTTTTTAGAGTTTGTTTAGCAACCTCTTAAAACTGGACCTAGACTGTGTCTAGCCCAATTTTGAATTTGTTTTTAATTATAAAAACTGATAGTTCTAACTTAACTTCTCTTAGGTCAAAAAGATGTCATAAAATCAGTATGGTATTGGATCATCACCCCCTTCAGTTTACCTTTGAACTAGTTTAGTGTAGAATTAAGTTAGAATTGAACCTAACCTAGTTTTAGTTGATTGTCAAACACACTCTTACGGTCTGCTTGGCAACTCTTTAGAATGGATTCAAATTTATACCCAGTGCAATTAAAAAGTTTTTTTCTTAATTAAAAAACTAAACCCGAAAGGGTCCACTTTATTTATTTTAGGGTGTGTTTGGCAAACTTAAAAACTAAACTAGTTTAGTTTTGATCCAGTCACACATAGGCTTGATTTGTCCAAACTAGTTTCTATGTGTACTAGTTTTATGGTGAGCCTAGTTTAGCTAACTTTTAAAGAAAACTAGTTTAGTACTATTTCTTGTATGGTAAGCACATATGATGTAGGACAAATGCGTGATGTAGGACAAAAAGCTATGTAGGATCGAAAAGTCAAAGTTTTCGATTGGACCGAAATTCACATAGCTCAAGTGAAACGGGCCGAAGAGCAAGACTCATTGCTTTGCCATGATATCGGCTGTTTTTTAGGCATCTAAGATAGTTTGGTGCCTCAAATTTGCAATTTGCTGTTTTATTATTTCATGTTGGGTAATCTAGTAATTTTATTTTAAACTTCTTTTAGGTTTTTAGGGTTTTCTTTTAAATACTTTGTAATTTGGCATTAGCTATCATCTTTAGAATTAAATAAATTTCTCTTGAATAAATTTTATCTTGAATGAGGTCCTCATGATAAGGCTTTCTTGAAAGAAGTCCTCGTGGTAAGGCTTCTTTGTTTGCACAACTGCGTCAGACATATATGTAAGATAGAGTTTCAACTTCATAGTTTACTTATTTTCATTCTTTTTTTCCTTAACAATGATATCTCAATAATTAAATTTATAGAAATATGTTATGAGGCCCCAGTATAATAAAGTGAATGTGACAAAGCCCCAAGACTAAGTCAATGAGTGTCCAAACCCCAAACGTAAGGAATAAATGTAATTAACCCCTATTGTATGTTGTCATCTCATCAATCATTCTAAAAAGAAAATTTTCTCCTTTCTACCCCTCATTATAATCTCATGACTTGTCTGTGGGTGGTTTCTCTATATGTTGTATTTTCACTCAAGTACCCTATAGTTTACCTCACTTGTTTTTTATAGCAATTTATACCATAAAGTTTTAAAAATTTGCAATTATATACCTTCACTTGTTGTAATATATATATATATATATTTGAAAGCTTGCATTTAAATACCCAAAAGTTTTTAAAACTAACACTGTAATGTCCTCCCTATGCAAATTTGAGGGTATTTAACTATAAATTTTAAAAGTTTGGAATATTGACGATCCACTTTTATTAACTTTACATTCATTAAGTGTAAATTTTAAAATTTTTAGGGTATATAAATGCTACCGAAAATTAGAAAGGGTATACATAATACATGTGAAAGTTTTAAAAATTATAGTATTTCCATTACTTAATATATATCTATAATAGGCTCATACACATATTTGTGATCATGGTTGTCTACCTGAGGCTGTAATACATAGAAGGTTAACATATAAGTAGCTACACCAACGTATAAAAATTATAGTATTTGCACTTATTGCACTTATGCCAAAAAGTACACTATACTTAAAGTACCCTATGGTTTTAAAAATTATAGTATTTGCACTTATGCCATAAAGTACGCTATACTTAAAGTACAATATAGTTTTTGTTTGATGTAATTTTTAAAAACTTTAGGGTAGTTAAGTGTTAGTTTTAAAAAAAATTAGGGCATATAAGTGTTATCCATATACAAGCGAGGGTATATAAGCCTGAATTTACTTTAGGATAAATAAGTGCTGTAAAAAATAAGTGAGAGTATACAAGTGTAAAGTAAGGGAGATTCTATGGTATTTTAGTGCAATAGCTTTAAGATTATGCTTTCTTAAAATATCATCGCTCTTAATTCTTGTCCGCGTTGGTGCTATTTGTTTCCTTCCTTCATTTGAAGCTTGTCCACCTTCTATTTGATGTTCCTACAAAAAAGAATAATATGACTTCAAAACCAATATAGCATATGTGGTATTTACTTAAATTACATGAATTTCAAATGATTATTTCTTTAGCTATTCAAACGTACTTGTCAAGCTTGGACATACCACTTTTCATTAACAAGTCATTTTATTAGTTATAATTATAGTTCCTACGTCACATGCGCTTTAAAAGGAAAATGAGTTTTTTTTACTAATTTGTTATATGGTAATATTTAATCATGTGAAATAAGGTTTGCTATTGTAAGGTGTATGTATTTTTCATACCAAAATATTTAAGAACTTGAGATAAAGACTTGTGAATTAACGTTATTTGCAATCTTGCATGATGCCTTATTGACTATGTTTTCTTTATGCATTACACCAATTCCAACGTTGTGAGGGTGTTTTTATATATATTCCACGTTGACCAATAATTTCATAAATAAATATTTTCTGAATGACACCATATATAGGTTAACATATTTGCCTTTAGATTGATCCTATATCTGAACATATGAGGCTCTACATAAAATTAAGCATTTCTTTGTGTTTAGTTTTTAAAGAGGTTGAAATATTTTCAGGATATTATAGTACACTGCTTGAAATGACGTCGAATAAAGATGGACCTAGTAGATGGTGATAGACCTGATCCAAAATATGAAGAATGGGTTGATAAGTTTTTAGACAATGCATATGAGAAGTTGTTGGATAGTTTCAATGAAAAGGACGGCGACTTTGAAATTCGATGTCCATGTGTTAAATGCAGCAATGTGAAGTCTGGTAATCGTGAGTCGGTAAAGACCCACTTGATTGTTCATGGAATTATTAAAAACTACAGATTTTGGTGTCATCAGACCCACTTGATTGTTCATGGAATTATTAAAAACTACAGATTTTGGTGTCATCACGGCGAAAGACAGGATGAGTCCACATCGGAGTTTGATGAAGAACAAGAAGAAATGACAGAAGAAAGCCAGAGTGATGATGAAATACAAGAAATGATTGGAGATTTATTTCATAATTCAATTAGCGTTGTTGCATCTGATGCCACATCGAGTCAGGATATTCTTGAGCAGGAACTGGATGGACATGCAAAGCAATTCTATAGTCTTTTAGGTGACTCCGAGAAATATTTGTATGAAGGCTCTAAATGTTCAAAGTTATCTACCTTAGTGAAACTACTTCACATAAAGAGCCTAAATAGGTGGAGTAATAAATCATTCTCAATGTTACTCCAGATTTTGAATGAGGAGCTATTGCTAGGGGAATTAACACTGGCTAATTCGTATAACGAAGCCAAAAAATTGATCCAAGACCTTGGCCAATCATATGAAAAAATTAATTCATGTCCATTCTCTTGCATGCTGTTTTGAAAAAGTGAAGAAGATCTTGATATGTGTCAGAGATGTGGTGCTTCTAGGTGGAAACTTGATAAACATGGAAAAAAGATCAAGTGAAAGGCAAATGATAAAAAAAATACCACAAAAGACATTACGATACTTTCCTCTTAAGCCACGATTGCAAAGGCTTTACATGTCTTCGAAGACAGCTTCTGATATGAGATTTTCCTCTTAAGCCACGATTGCAAAGGCTTTACATGTCTTCGAAGACAGCTTCTGATATGAGATGGCACTATGAAAGACAAGTTGAGATTGCAAAGGCTTTACATGTCTTCGAAGACAGCTTCTGATATGAGATGGCACTATGAAAGACAAGTTGAAGACGGAGTGATGAGGCATCCAGCTGACTCTGAGGCTTGGAAAAACTTTAATGAGCTACATGAAATCTTTGTCGAAGAGCCCTGAAATGTTAGGCTTGGTCTTGCAAGTGATGGTTTCCAGCCTTTCACAAATTCAAAAGTTTCTTATAACATATGACATGTTTTACTTATACCATATAACTTACCACCATGGATGTGCATGAAACAATCTAATTTTATTTTATCTATACTCATTCTTGGTCCAACTGGTCCTGGAGATGCTATTGATACCTACTTACAACCATTGATAAAAAAACTAAAGGAGTTGTGGGCCTCAGGCATTCGAATATATGATGTATCTCTGAGACAAAATTTTATTTTATGTGCAACACTAATTTGGACTATTAATGATTTTCCTGCTTATGCAAATTTATCTAGATGGAGCACTAAGGGGAAATTAGCATGTCCTTGTTGTAATAAGCACACTCGCTCTATCAGGTTATCTAAAGGAGGCAAGCAGAGATATAAGGGACATCGTCGTTATCTTGATGAAAATCACAATTGGAGAAAGGATAAGAAATCATTTGATGGCACTAGGGAGAGAGGGTATGTAGTGCCGAAGTTGACCGGAGATGACATCCTTAAGTAGGTGAAAGATCTTATAGGGATCACCTTGACCAATCATACAGAGAAAAAAATTAAAATATCACACGAAAGACGGGGAGATAATTGGAATAAGAAAAGTATTTTTTTTATTTGCCATATTGGAGAACTCTCTTATTGCGACATAATTTAAATGCCATGCATATTAAGAAGAATATTTGTGATAGTCTACTAGGAACAATCATGAACATTAAAGGAAAGACAAAGGATAATATCAAAGCCCATCTCGATTTACAAGCAATGGGTTTAAAACCGGAGTTACATCCAATCCAGGGAGGAGATAAACTTGTGATGCCAGCAGCTAGTTATATTTTATCCCAAAAAGTGCAAAGCAAATTTTGTTGATTTCTGAAGGAGTTAAAAGTTCCAGATGAATTTTCATCCAATATTTCTCAATGTGTAAATCTTAAAGAGCGTAAGATTTTGGGGTTAAAGAGTCATGACTGTCACATTCTTTTGCAGCGCTTGATTCTTGTATCGATTTGTGGTCTTCTTCCTGCAAAAGTGTGTGATCCAATTATTGAGCTTTCTATATTCTTCTTCATATTATGTGTCAAGGCATTAAGGGTGGATGAACTAAAGCAAATTGATGAGCAAATTTTACTTACATTATGTAAGCTTGAGAAGATTTTTCTACCTTCAATTTTTGATGTTATGCTGCATTTAGTAGTTCATTTAGCATCTGAAGCTATACTTGAAGGTCATTTAGCATCTGAAGCTATACTTGAAGGGCCTGTTCGATTTCGATGGATGTACCCAGTGGAACGTCACCTTTATACTTATAAGTCATATATCAGAAATAGGACATGTCCAGAAGGGTCAATTGCCGAAGGATATATAGCAGATGAAGGTATGACACTTTGCTCAATGTATCTAGAAGGCTTCGAGACAAAGTTTAATCGCCTTGAAAGAAATTACGAATATGATAATAGTGAATGTCATGAAGCACAACTATCTATTTTCAGGCATAGTGGGTAGGCATTGGGTGCTGCCACCACCCGCTAACTTGATGAACGTGAGTGGTTGCAAGCTCATATTTATGTTCTAAAGAACGATGATGAAGTGCAACCACACATTGAGTAAGTCACTAAAGTTTAAGATTCTATTAATAAATTTACTATAGTCAGTCAACGTTAATCATATTTATGATATTTTAATGTAGGGACTACAATGAATTTGTGAGAGAACCCACAAATCACTATGATGATAAAGATTGAGATAAGAACTTTATCGAGTGGTTCCAATCTCTAGTACGTACATATCTTGCCTTATTTTTTCCTTTTTGGTTCATTTTATTACATGTTCCATGACTTGATCATATTTTGGTTTTGTTTAGGTTTATTAGAGTTATCAAGAAGATGATGACTTACTTTCATTATCGCGTGGTTCAAGTAAGATTGTTAAATGTTTTACTGGATTTATCATAAATAGACATCGATTTCATACAGAAAGTCAAGATAATTGTTTGTCAACTCAAAATAGCGGGGTTGTAGTTGTTGGTGATGCTGGTGATGGTGGAGATATAGATTATTATGATGCTTTGGTTGAAGTTGTTGAATTAGAGTTTCTTGGTGGAAGAAAGGTTGTTCTATTTTGTTGTAAGTGGTGGGATGTGCACGGCAAAGGAAAAGAGACTGCTTTGAAAGTAGATAAATATACATTTGTCAGTATTAACTGTCGACACTTGCTAAAGATGAATGACCACTTTATACTTGATGGCCAAGCATCACAAGTTTTTTATGTTAAGGATATTGCCAATGAAGATTGGCATGTAGTTCTTAAAATACAACCCCGTGATTCCTATGATATGCCACCAGATACAGATGATTGTGAGATAACATACGATGGAATTGAAGCTTATTTGCAAGATGAATCATTTGATGCACAAGCTATTGCATCAACATCATTGGTAGATAATGATATCAATTTGAGAAGGAACGATATTAATCCAATTATTATAAATTCGGTCTCAACTTCAAAAAAGAGGAAAAAGACTCAAGCAGAGGATTAGAATGCTTTCATTAAAGAATAGAACTCAAATAATATTGTGTTATTGTGATAAATTTTAAGTTGTATCTTACTATAACTATTCCTTTCTTAGACATATGATGTTCTTTTCTTCCTATTTTGAATGTGGCTTTGACATTACAGCAAGTGCTTCTATATTAGTGCACTATGTATTTATTATTATGCTTGTCCTTCGTGATTTTTTCTTTTATTCATTTCACTTCTGACATTTTTTCATACATAGTGTATAATACTTAAATTCCTTTTCATAGCAGGAAAATGAAAACTCAAGAAATCACTTCCAAAAGCAAAAGGGCACAATTTCTAGCACCCAAGTCATTAATTACGAAGTGACTTCTTCAAGCACTTGCAGAAATTGATTAAGAAGAGAACAACTTCGTACTTGTCTTGACAAGAACTTGAATATTCAAAACTCAAAACAAGATCAAAATATGGGTCCAAATTTTAGCGCTGATTCAGAAAACTTTGAAGAGGAGAATTTTGCACAAAATCGCAGGAGAAGTGCAAATACTAACAATGAAGAGAATGATGATTCTGCATGTTTATGAGACTTAAAATTTATTATTATTTCTTTTTACCTTTCAATTTATTTTTTATGATGGAATTAATAATTGCTCAATTTTTGCAGAATCAAATAATCATCGAGTGCAAAGTGATGATGTAATACTAAATGAATCTCGACAAGAAGGTATATTCTTTATTAATTATAAGAAGGTATATTCTTTATTAATTACAAGAAGGAATATTTTTATCAATTTCTTTTTAATATCTTGATTCTAACATATTATATGATGTATGCAGCTGATAATTCTCAAAAGAAGAAAAATCCACCTCGTGGTAGTAATTAATAAGTGTCTAAAGTTGAATAATTTGTTACATGGGGAGAAAAAGATCTTTAATTTTTATCAGAATAGAGCTATTGAACGAGAATTTTCACGATATATTAGAATTATTATTCGTGATAGGAATATTTATCCAGTAGCTGTTGAGAATTAGGCTAAAATACCATAAAAAAATAAAGATCACATGTGGGCATCTATTAAGGTACTTTGAAAATTAATTTTTTGCAATTGGTCTTTAATTCTTATAAATTATATTCTAATTCAATTTTTATGTAGGATAAATTTGATGTCGAGGACATGGAACAAAAGAGAGATTCAGTAATAAGACACTTGCGCGATTTGTGGAATAAGTGGCGTGGTGATATACACAGGAAATATGTGAAAGAAAATTCATTGCAAGTTGCATTTAGAAATAAACTTGCAGAAGTGAGTGTTGATGGCTGGGATTGGCTAGTTAAAGAACATTATTTTTCTTCAAAATTTTAGGTATTAATCTCCTAATTTTATTTATTTTGTTCCATGTATATTGTTGGATTATTGAAATTATCTTTTAATCTTGATGTATAGAAAGCAAGCCAACAAAATATAATTAACAGAGACAAAAGAAAGATGCTCCACCACACGAGTAGTAAACCCTTTAGACAAATTCCGTGGGACTTGGTATACATTCAAAACTAATTTTCTATTTATTTAAAACTATTTTTTTAGTTTGATGATGTGCTTATTTTTATTTAATATTTGAATAAGAGTGGCAAGTCAGAAAATCCACCTGATGTGGCAAAAATGTTCCATGAAACCCGAAAGAAAGCTAATAAAATACTAGATACTGGAGATCAAGATAAATATGTAAGTATAATATGTCTTTAAGTCTGATAATGATGCATTATATAGTACTAACATATGAATTTAATTTTTATAGGATGAAATTGTCTAAGTTAAACAAACAAACCCTTCACTTTCATACATTGAGATAGTTGAGAAAATCTGAGGGAAGCAATCTCATGGTCACATCAATGTATTTGGTGGTGGGACTACTTTGAAAGATATGAGAGGACTGCTCCCTAGTCAATCTGATCTGGAAGCACGGGTTATAAAAGAAAAAAAAAAGAACCAGATGCTTCAACAATGCTTAGATGAGGAGGAGCAACAACAACATCAACAACAACAAAGGATGTCTGACTTAAAGTCACAAGTGCAAGCTATGCGGGAACTTTTTTAAGGCGACCATCTTCATTGACTCCATAAACTCGAGAACATGTGCAAGACTAGGTAATTATTTTTTATAAAATATTTTATATACTTTTATGATTGACTACTTGTAGTAGAGAAATTGTGATTTTTACTTAATAAGATAATATTTGCTTAATTGATATTTGTAATGACCGTAAAATTTTGATACTAGTTAAAATAAATTTTTGGTATTTTAAAATATTTAATTATTATTTTTAAAAGAATATTTGTATTTTTCTCGATTTTCTAGAATTTTCTATGATTTAAAGTCTAAGTTTTATATTTATTTAAATAGTTTTTATATTTATAAATTAATTTAGTGCAATAAAAATTTCTGGGATTTATTATTAGCATAACTGGTACGTTTTATCGTGTAGATAATTGTCACATAATTATTTGATTTTAAATACAAGTAAATATTTTTTTATTATTAATTATTTCTGTTTAATTGTATAATATGGGTATATTTCGACAGTTTCGTATCAACTGTTGTATTAGCTCAACATGTACGTTTTTATTTGTAGATAATTATTATGTAATTAGTTTAATTTTTAAGTACCCGAAATTATTTATTTTAATTATTTTCGTTTAAATACCTGAACCCATTTGAAAATAACCCCAGCTTTTGTTTCCCGCATCAAACCCCCATCAGCTACCCCCAACAATCCCGTTCTCTCCCTCATCTTCTTTTCCAAAAAAACGGCTGCACGCGCACCGCATTCATTATTTTATTTTATTTTTTTTAATTTTTTATTTTTTTTTTATCTATTTAAACCCCACTCAGCCCCCATTTCTCTCTCGTACACTCTCTTTCTCTCTCTTCTTTCTCTTTCTCTCTCTCGAGCTCAGCCCGCGAGCTCCGCCCCCGCCTTCGCCGCTGAGCCCCTCCATTTTTTTTAATTTTTTATTTTTTTTTTATCTATTTAAACCCCACTCAGCCCCCATTTCTCTCTCGTACACTCTCTTTCTCTCTCTTCTTTCTCTTTCTCTCTCTCGAGCTCAGCCCGCGAGCTCCGCCCCCGCCTTCGCCGCTGAGCCCCTCC
>NC_033798.1:82373818-82396227 GCF_001876935.1 Asparagus officinalis | reverse complement strand
GTTTGAGAACCGTTAGAAATTCATGACTAGTGTGGCCTGGTGTGTTTTGTTTAAGACTTAGAAACCTGTGTATATGTTAGCTTAGAAAAACAAGAGAGTTGGGATGGGGAAGTTAATGTTCATGTGATCGGATAAGATTGTTGATGTATCTTCCAGGCTCGCTCCCGTGGTTGGTGTCACCACCGGGGTTGGTTTGTAGGGCTAAAGTGAAGTGTGTACATCACTTTAGTCAGTGAAATCGTTTCGTCACTCGGGTTCTGTTTGAAGTTCGAACCAGGCAGAAAACGGTTTACGTGTAGTCCTCTGGCCGCATGTGTAGCGGGATTGGATGCACGTAGGGGATTTGTGAACAGTCAGTTATCCGATCACAGGAGAGGCTCGCACCAGTGGATCGTTTCACTCTGGGGTGGGTCTGAGGAGTTGGGATATTATGATTGTGACCTATCAGTTATCCGATAATATGAGCCAGTGACCCGTTGTAGGATGACTAGTTACATGACTTAGATTCTTGGCTAAGTATGATTCTTGTGAGACGTAGATCAGTTGTATTTCTTTCCATACATAGATCGGGGTTAATATTTAATTATCTACAATTTGAGACATATGGTATATACATGAGGGTTTCCTTGTTTGGATTATTTCGCTCGACGTACTACGTCTCTTGTTGTAGATTTTTAAGTATTAATTCCATCTAGTGTATAACCCTGTACTTGGATGATTATTCTGATCGCTAGCTGCATGATCGACTTGTTACTCGGTTGTTTCCCTTGGATTTATTATGATTATTCTATTCTAGTAGTAAATTATATTTAGACTTTCAATTGTATGTTTTCATTGTTATTACCATTATTGCATTGGTCGTACGACCGTTCTTTTCTCCCTTTTGGGATCTTGCTGTGTGCCTTGCACCCTGACGTACACCTGTTTCCTCTGGTGTACGTCAGATTTAGATGATGGACAGCTTCAGTTCGGAGTCGTACAGGAGCCAGATGATTCCCCACAGGAGTGCTCTATAGACCGAGCAGAAGAAGCCGAAGCTTAGTTATTGGTCCTCTATTTACTTATGTAGTACTTTATCCTTTAGTCTTTCGACGGGCTTAGTTAATTTGCAGTACTACCTTCTTATTTTGTCAGACTATGTATCTTCCTATTCTAGTTGAACTGTTTTGTAATAAGGGCGTGTTTGACCCAAACTTTGTGTCTCGGATGATATTTCAGTTGTGATATGTATATTATTTTGAATTGTTTATTATATTCTCATTACTGTGATCGGGGACCTGTGCCTTCGTTTGTATTTCTTGACGCTTAGCGTATTAGATTGAGAAGACGGGGTCTAGCACTTATCTCTTCTCAGTTTAATACGTCGCGGGCTTGCTCGCGTCCCGATTCCCTGGTATTTTGGGAAGCGGGGCATGACAATATTTCTTAATTATGTGAATTTTTTAATTTTTCAGGCTATCCATGCAAGATTAGGAGAGAGGGGGGTAGCTCGAATGTTCTTTTGACGATGATTAGAGATGAATTAACTCTTGTTATTAGTATTGAATATTTGAGGATGATAGAATTTTATTTATTGATGTTATTAATAAATGGAGTTTTTGTTTTCCCTTTTATTCATTATTAGGTATTTTTAATATATTTGTGTTGTGACTCTTAGTGTCATATTGAGAATTATAAGATAGTTTTCTATGAATGGAAAGATTATCATTAATGTATATTAAAATTTTATAGTATATAATGACGGTTTTATAAACCGTATTTTGTTCATCAACGAAGGGAAAGCACTATCGTTGATGGGTTACTAATTACCCACCATGAGGACTTTTATGACAGTATCCAACCATCATTAATTGGTCTTCAACGACAGGGTTATCACCCGTTATTACACAATAACAAGGGGCGTACAAAACCATCATTACATAACAACAACATGAATGAGAAACCGTCATTTAATTAACGACGGAAAAATATCCTCGTAACTAATATTAACGATGGGAAAATATCCCCGTCACTGATGGTAACGACGAAAAAATATTCCCGTCACTAATGTTAACGATGGGAAAAAATCCCCGTCACTGATGGTAATGACGGTGATAATTACCATCGCAGATATGAACGACGGTAATATGTTCCATCGTTATAGACTCTATAATGACGGGTATTATAACATTCGTGACTCTTTAGCAAAGAAGGCTTCAACGACGGGTGGCGAAGTAATTTTGTCCTATCGTTAGCATACAATGACGAAGTTTTTTATCTCTTTAACGAAGGGAAATCCCTTCGTTAAAGACGTAATTTCTTGTAGTGTCTCTGTCTCTCCTTTTCTATTAGGGTTAACAACTAATACATTAGTGGTTATCTGTGAATTTGTAGGTGGTTATTTTCAATTTCTAAAACTTTTTGGATGGGCTTTCTACAAATTTTTGGGCTTTCTACAAATTTTTAGGTGTTATCTGCAATTTTTCAAACATTCAAGGAGGCTTTACATATTTTTGGTTTTTTGAAACTTTTGGGGTTCTTTTGCAATTTTTAGGTGGCTATTTCAGTTTCTAAAGATTTATAGGAGTTTCTTACAAATTTTTAGGAGGTTATTTTTGTTTTTAAAACTTTTTTGGGGTTTTCTGTATAGGTTTTGAGGGAATCATTTCTAATTATTGAACTATTAGGGGTTTTCAATAAATTTTGGGGATTATTTATAATTCTTGAAACTTTTGGGGGGTTAGTTGTAATTTTTGAAACTTCAAGGGGGCGGTGATTGACAATACAAAAATCTAATTCTAAAACGAAGCAAGTATTTTCAAATAATATATGTCAAGTATAATGCTTTGATGTTAAATTCATAGGTTAGTTGTATGAGTCATCTGGGTATCGATACTATTCTCGATACTTGTATCGATATCTCTATCAATTCTTGTATCAATGCTACTACCGATACTAGTATTGATACTTGTATCGATATCTCTATCAATTCTTGTATCAATGCTACTACCGATACTAGTATTGATACTTGTATCGATATCTCTATCAATTCTTGTATCAATGCTACTACCGATACTAGTATTGATACTTATATTATTACTAATATTAATACTAGTATCGATATTTCTATCAATACCTAGCCAACAGATGAGCAAAACAGATTAAAGGTTGAAATTATGCTACCTGGGAAGCAAGTTTGAGTCAAGAGCTTATATTAGTCTATGTAATCTATAACTAGGAGTAGAGAGTGGGGGTGAGGGATATGAAAATTTTTGTAAATCCTCTTTTAGAGAATAGGAGGGCTACTCATGTAAGAAGGTCTTTCAAATATTATAAAATTTTAGTATTGTAATAAAAATAAAAAAATTCCTCTTTTTAATTTTTTTTCTCATGTAGACTTGAAGAAATTTTGGTCTACTCGAGCGGCCAACCCCTTACAATATGAGCTTTTAGTTATTAAATTTTCTTGTTTAATTAGAATTGCATGCTTAGAAAATAGTTGAGAGTTAATTTCTTTACTTCATGTTTTGCTTTGCTTGTTTAATTTTTATGGTTAATTAGTTTTTCTTGCTTAATTTAGGAGTAGGTTTAACTTCATGCTTGGATAGTTAGTTTATTTTCCTTTTTTTAATTAGTTTCTTTTCTTGTCTTCCTATTCATGATTTCTTGGGTAGTTAGTTTTTTTCCTCTTTTTTAATTAGTTTCTTTTATTATCTTCTTATTCATGCTTTCTTTATTTTCTCATAATTTACATTTAATAAAATATATGGCTAGAATTCTTAGGATAATTAGGATAACTAGTATAACTTATTTATGAGAATTAGATTTGCTCTTTTTATGCCTTAATTATTTATGTATAGATTAATCAATCAAAATGATAGTTGACAGAGTATTCTAATTTGATAAGTTATACTTTTATTAAGTAGCATGATAATCTATACTTATTAGTATTATAGGATTATTACTTACAATTGATTGTCTATGTATAGATTTTATTTTTATTTTAGATTCTTGATAATCTATGCTTTCTTTAATCAGATTGATAGGTTTTAATTTTTAATTATAAAATGAATAGAATAAGAGAGAGTAATTTCTAGATTTAATAAATAATTATCTAGTGGAATCTATCCTAATTTCTTAATTCAATTCCCTTGCCATTTCTCTCTTTTAGTCCCTAGATTTATTACTTTTCATAGTTTCTTTGTTAGTTTTCATCTGTACTTTCTTTTTCTAATTTTTTACTTCTATATTTCTAGTTCTTTTACCTCCACATTTTCTCTTATTTTTATTTTTATATCTTTTATTTTTTAAATTTTCTCTTTTATCATCTGCATTTCTATCTTCTCTCTCTCTTTCTTTATATATATATATATATATATATATATTCTTTTCTTTATCAAAAATATAAAACTCCTTTTTCGAAACCTTTTCATAAAAAATATATTTTTTAAATAACTTTTAAAAAAGAAAAATTCTAATTTAAAAAATTCAAAACCCCCTCCTTGTCGGTCGATATTTTTCTATACCATAATTTGATTGCGCATTTGCGACACACACTATTTCTCACACAAAAGGAGGCATTTGAGAGTACTAGTGAATTTGGGGTTTTGTTAAAGAGGGGAGGAGAGAGATAGAGTGAGTTTGTTGAAGGGGGTATTTTGGTGTTTTTAGAAAATACAGTATACTTATAGTATACTAAATCACTTTAGGTGTTGAATCACATTTCAATTTCACTTTAAGGGGTTCTTCATCGACGTTGTTTTTAGAAAAATACAGTATACTAATAGTATACTAAATCACTTTAGCAGTTGAATCACATTTCAATTTCACAAATTGACTACTTTTTGGGGCTTAATCACATTTTCTTTGTCATTTTGGAGCCTCAAAGCATCTTTTTCCATAAATTTATTGTGCCAACAAGCAAATTATTTTTCTCTTCATATAATAATACTGGAACTATAAAATGATTTAAACACATTTTCACTATGTGCTATCCATCATATTGTCACACATAAAATGAAAGGAAATGCACATGAAGCCATTACAATATATATTCGAAACCATTCATCATAACAAAATATATTCAAACAAATTTTAGAATTTTCAAAAACTATAGATAATTAATAAAGGCCCATGTCTCCCCCATCTGATCGCAGTAGACTGCCACAATTGATTAGCCTTTGCCCGCTGATTATATTCTTCAAGATTAATATATGTAACTATTTTGTGTTTAATCCTCTTCCTCTTCTTCTTCATCTTCTAAATCACGCAACAAATTATTTGCATTCTCACGTCTAATGTGATTGTGCAGTATACAACATGCAATAACTAGTTTCACTTGTGTTTTAAATGGATAAGGAGGTGCTATTGTTAAAATTGGAAAAATGCTTTTTGACAACTCCAAACGGACACTCTATCACATTCCATAAAGATGAATGATGATGATTAAATAATTTTTTTATGTTTGTTGGATCATTACCACCTCGAAATTTGCTCAAATGATTTCTAGCACCTCGGAATGGAGCAATAAAATTTGGTATAGAGCTTTGCTACATGGACCCAAAATATGGGACCAATAAAGGAGACAAGTAAGGTGTCTCCATCCTATTAGATAATGAGTTGACCATCATTAATGATGGCCAACTCATTTTCCAATAGAAGGGGGACACCTCACTTGTCCCCCCTATTGGTCCCATATTTTGGGTCCTTGAGGAATTTTTCTTTGGTATATTAGCAAAACCTATATTGTCAAGGTAGCATTTCCCTGCATAATTAGTATTTATTAAATTAGATAAATTTCTAATTATTAGTATGAAAGTGAAAACTACATTATCTATATACTATATCTAAAAACGCTTCCCCTTGAAAACGCCACGTGGCAAGTAGTTATTATTCTCTCCTTCCAAGTGCCACTTGGCAATTTCCTTTTTTTAAAAAATTTTCTTAAAAAATAAATTTATTTCTGCTGAGCAACACCCTCCTCAGCCTTTAACATTATTATCTCTCTTTTCAATTCCCAATATTAACCATATTCTTTTACATCCATTTTCACTCACCTTCTCACACCTTCCATTAAAACTTCTGCTCTAATAAATTCCGGCGTTAACTTCGATGGAAGATTTTTTTCCCCTTTCCTCAATTCCGAACCTTGCCTCTTCGTGTTCATCTCCTAGGGAAATTGTGCTCCGCCTCTTCGTGTTCGTCTCCTAGAAAAAACCAAAAAGTTTGAAAAAATGTCACGGAGAATGAGGAACCAATATATCCCAGTTTCGCGGCTGAGAGATAACCCAAGCACTAGAACTAATGTGATTGCGATGATAGCAGAGGTCGGGGCTCGGAGGATGAGCGCCGGCACTGGTATATTCTCTGAATTTATTCTTTCTTTCTTTTTTCGGTTCTCGGCTTTTGGGTTGTGTCAAAATCTCACCTTTTACGTGACCCTTGCTCTTGAGTTCATTAGGGAGCAGAATTTTGGCCTAAATAACTTAAATTTGAACACTGGGGCTTATATATTGAGTTTTTAGTTTATTTTGGACATAAAGTTTTTGTGTTTTTTTATATGTAGGGCTTTGTTCTATTTTGGGTTTTTTATAAACAAGTTTTGATCTACATGATTTGTTCGTGAGGAGAAGTGATTTTAGTAAGTTGGTGGGAAATTCCTCATGTCTTCAGTTGTTAATTACTTTGATCCTAAATGCTTTGTCGCCTTGCATGTTGATTACTTGATCCTGTTTTTCTTTTTGATAAATTTACTTTTACAAGTTCAAATCTTTTTTTGTTTCGTAAATTGAGCCTGGTTTCTTTTGGTCGATCAGACTTTGCTACATGTAGTTAGTCAACCCATTGCGTATAAGAGACTGCTTAATCGAAATAATGTGCAATTTGTTCAATAGTATTATTCATTCTGTGATTTGTGTTTACTTGGATAGTTATTCTCTTTAATGATCATATTTCTATTAACTTTATAAAATAACATTATGAGGCTTGGATAGTTATTCTCTTTAATGTATCATATTTCTATTTACTTGGATAGTCAATTTTTTATTTGTAAGTGGCTGGAGGCTCTATTGGTAAAAAGATTTTTACCAATGTTGTAGTTTTCCCTTCTAAAGCCAATTTTTAAAATAACATTCCCCGAGCTGAAAATTTGAATGGTGTGCAGTTATCTTAGGAAATTTCTTACTCCACCAAATTAGGATGATGCCTTTAGCTCATGTTTTGGTTATCAATATATTGTGACTATGCTGGAATTTTATGCTTATAAGAGTTCACCAAAAAGTGTGGCTCAATATCATAGAATAATTGAGGAGAACTGTATTGTACAAGGTTTTATGAGCCGTAGATATGTGTGGTGCTGGAGTTACAATTGTTATGTTGTAGTTGTCGAAACAGCCTGATTTATGTCATGTTTATTTAGTACTTTTTCAGTATTTTTCCCTTTTGTGATCGATGTTAAAGTATTTTTCCCTTTTGTGATCGATGTTAAAGTTTGGTATGCATATTTCTTTCCAATTTATATGTGGACCCTCAGGCCACATTACATTACTTTCTATGTTAATATCTTTTCTTTCCAATTTGTATGTGGTGTCATGTTTGTGCCAAACTACTAATCTGCAACCGAACATGCTGCAATCTATACGTCGATAAGTGTCCACAACTAAGTAAAAATTTATTATTTAGTTGTTCTTTTTTATTGAGATGGCCACATAAATTGGTCTTAATAGAACTTTTGTGTTTTTTTAAGATTATTTATTTCAAAAATGAGATGAGCAAAATGTACTCACAAATGTTTGTGTTTTTTATTGAGATGGCCACAACATAGGTTGTTATTCACACGTATCTTAGCTTTTCAAGGAGAGAGATGGTTTCTAAAGTTAATGGATGAGCAAATGTCACGTAGCTCTCTAAATAAATTCAATTCATTGGCTATTTTTTATTTGTAAGTGGCTGGAGGCTCTATTGGTAAAAAGATTTTTATCAATGTTGTAGTTTCCCCTTCTAGATTAAAAATTTATTATTTAGTTGTTTGTCTTAATTACAATATCAGTTTAAAAGTTGAGATTATAAGTTTTTACACCGTTAATCTTAACATAAAAATCCATTGGTTGTAGCTATATATGTTAAAAACTGTTCCATATACTGAAGTATAAAGTTACAAACCTACGATTGAATAAAAGAGAGAGATCTTAAAAAGGGTTCTTCTGTGATTGATTAGAGATGCACATAAACCTACACTTTATTTGTTGCATTCTATTTAGTACGATTTGTTTAATTTATGAGGTTGTCCTTATGTTGGACAAGCTTACTTGAGAATTGATGCATCTTTGAACGCCCCTCGAATATGTGTTGCTTACTTCTCAAACATATATGTAATTTTAAAAAGCAATATAATTTTGATATTTTCTGAATACTTCCTAAACATATGTTCTAAGTTTTTTCGACTTCACAATTGCATGTTTGTGATAATTATTCACACATCTAAGATTTTCTTTGAAGGCTGCAAAGGTTTGTGCGCGTTACCAAAGATTGAAAGGTATGTTTTCTTCCCAAAAAGCTTCATAATATTTCAGTCTGTCATGGAATCTAGCAGAAAATTTTTAACTATTTTATTTTCATTCAATGTTACAGAAGGTTGTCAGAGTCCGTTGTTCAGGTTGAAAGGTATGGTTTTACATGTTATACTCTTTCAATCGCAATTTTCATTCAATGTTACAATAGCTTCATAATATTTTACATTTTTTAAAAAACATATAAGCTCTGAAATAAACGAATCCATTCGTCGCACGGTTTGAAACAAAGCTATTACACAAGATACCATTTAAATATCTGTGTTCCAAATTTTCATAAGCACCACACAAGATCCTAATTTGGTTGTAAAGTATCAGTACGACTATTAGCAAGAGTAGTCCCGAGCAATGATGGAATAGACATACGAACCCAAAATACCTTTTGAGTTGCCTAGACACTGGAAGACTTTACAAATTTATGAATAGTACTTGAAGCCAATTAGCAGGTAAAGAAAATGCTTCGGAGAGAATATTAATCAATCCCGACATACTTGAAGTTGCTGATCTAAAAAAAGGTACATGATGAATTATCTCATTTGTTAGTTATTTACAAGTAATTTCATATTATTTCTAATTAGTTTAATTTTACTATCATACGTCTGAAACTTGTGGAAGATTCTCCGTCTCAACTATTTAGTCAGATTCCAACTGAAAAAGCTTATTCCATCGAGGATAATTTTTTGTTATTAACCGAGCGGAAGACACTTGATGAAATTCGAGAGGCACGAGAGGTAATTATTTTGAAGAAGTGACTTTATTGATGTTGCACTACTTATTTAAAATGTGGGATTAATGACAAACTAGATAACCAACTTGAAGACAATTGATAATTTTCTACCAAATTATTCATAACTTTATTTTCTTACTATTTAATAATACTCAGGTTTGCACATGTGTGACATTAGCAACTATAGAGAAAATTCAAACAGATTACAATTAATTTTACAATGCCTGCAAAAAATGTCGGAGGAAAGTAAAGGTTGAAAATGGTAATTTTCGTGTGAGAAGTGCAATGAAAACGCAAGATTTGTTATCCCAAGGTATGTGTTGAAGTATGTATGTCAGTTTCTTCACAAGTTATATTTCATCATATGCTTCATGAATGGATGTCTGGATCTTTAACGTACACTTTAGATCACAGTTCTTATTGGTTTATTTTAATTTTTGAGTTTAATCAGGTACATGGTTCAGTTTTTTGTCATTAACCATACATATGCACTGCATCATTTGTTCTGTTTGACCTTGAAGCTAAATAAGTTATTCACAAATCTGCAGTCGAATTGAGGGAATGACTGACAAAAGTAATCATTTTGATTCCTTTTTGTAAAAATTAAAAGTTTTATTTCAATAGCTTAACTTTGCTTCTTTATATTGTTCATAGGAAGGTGATGATGATTCATTTTCTCAAGAGTTAGATGTGTTGGTGAAAAAGAAATTTTTGTTCAAGATTCAAGTTTTTGAATTCAATCTCAATCAAAATTGGCATGTATTTCTGTCACTAAAATGACTGATGATGAAAATTTGATAGCATTTTTTAGAGACAGCTTAGATTTTAACCAGGTACATTACATATTTCCTTCTTTTATAGAGTTACATATCTATTCATTTCATTTATCAATCTGCATATATAGATGAGGTTGAGCAAAATATAAGCAATATTTTTTCCTACTAAATCATTAGGAGTCGACAGGTCAAGAATATTTCACTAATGAAGTTGTATCTTCCAAAAATAAAGATGATCTTGATAATGTAAGTCAATACACTTAGTATTACGTTTCTTTTTCATTCCTCATGTTTGTAATTTTTTAATTTATTTATTTATTTTGGTGAAATGAAAGGTAACTATTCATGTGATCCCAAAAGCATTATACGTACAACCTGAAATTTTTGTTCAAGGTTCAAGTTTCAGAATTCAATCTCAATCAAAATTGTCCTGTATTTTCTGTCTCTAAAATGACCAAGAAGATTTCTGATTATAGGTTGTCAAAAGTAATCATTCTAAATGTAATACGAACTTCATTAATATCTTTTTAGTAGTATCTTTTGTTGCTACGACATTCACTATTATCACTTTGGATTTCTCTCCTATTTCTTTTCGCTTTACTATTGATTTCTTGATCCTTCACATTAATTGTACAACAATCTTTTCTTGTCACCTCATTAACATGCTAACTTTTATGTTATATTGAAACGCAGGCCTCGATATCAGTCACTTGTGACAATGAAGTTGAAATTTGTTCCTCGGATAACATTACTCTTGCAAGAAAAATTTGTTGGAATCTGATGTCGAGTACTCAGTTTCAGTAGACTTGATCTCTCTGCAGATGTCTATCAACAAAAAGCAAAAACAGAGCAAAATTGAAAAAGAGAATTAGAATATTCTACAGAGAGTTCAAGCCCCCTTTTGAAAAATCTCTATCTGATTCATGATGTCTAAAACCTTATTCAGTAAACTTTTGTATGCACTACATTTTTTTTTGGTGGTTTTGCGTTGAGAAACCTAACTACTTGATATGCTTATGATAGATATTTTGTTTATCAATATATTGATAATTATTGTTTTGATTCATAGATATATATACTTGACTTATGATAGATATTTTGTTTATCAATATATTGATAATTATTGTTTTGATTCATAGATATATATACTTGACAAGTATCTCTATGTGTTTATCAATATATTGATAATTATTGTTTTGATTCATAGATATATATACTTGACAAGTATCTCTATGTGCGTAGGTTGTATCATTTCTGACTATTTATATATTATTACTGTTTAATTTTGTATTTATTGTTACTTCATTTTTAATATATTTAACAAATCCGTGCATCGCACGGGCTTGAAACTAGTCTTTATTCAATAGTCTACCTTCTGGAACTTCTAGTTTGTCTTATCTATTTAGTGCAGAATCTAGTACCCTTGAGTCTGCTACATAACCTTCACAATCAGCAATAACTTATTGAGATTGCATATAAAATGAGCAAGCGGCTAATACATTTTAAGAAACCATATATTTTCTATTGTGGTATGCGCTCCTTGGCCATCAACATAGACTATTATTGGAATATGTGTACCATCAATTGCTCACACAATCCTAGCTAAAAGCAAACAATATCACATTAATAAAAAATAAAAAACCGACATAAGATCATTACAAAAAATTTATTCGAATAACTTTCAACATTCCAAGACAGTATAAAAATTACCTTAAAGTATGGATAAAACCTAAGATTATGCAAAATTTCATCTAGAGTACCTGTATTGGCCTTTTTGAAAAAATCAGGAGGAAGTCCTAATATTACATTAAAAATATTATTAAATGCAACTAACATTTTCCCTAGAATGTTGGTATCTTTCTCACTGATATCTTTCTCGAATCACATGATTCAGTTCTTTTTGGTTTATAATAATTAACAAGACATCCCCACCTATTCCTCTATATTGTATGACGTAATAAATTTTTAGCATTAAGCATTTCACATAACTTAAGAAAAGCATGCTTATCCATTCAAAAACTCTCTTAGCTATGTGCATTATAACCAGTTAAAACTTCCTGAATATATGCAAATTAACTATGGTATTGTAGACTTATAAACTAACATGAATAAGACACACCAATTAGTCATAAGTTCATTTTCTCCAAAATCTAAAACAAGACATGTGTGCGCACTGTATGCACATAAGCATATTTCTAGTTAGTATTTCTAGTTAAGATACATTAAACAATGTAAATCAACTAAAAAATGTTCTTAAAGTTTTATTAAAAAAAACTTCATAACTTGTAGACATAATCCTCTTTTTAACCTCTTTTCTCCTAACTCCTGCACTACATGTTTATAGGAGCATGTAAAACTAATAGCCTTGCTGCTGTATGCTCTAGAATTACTCACTAGTAAAAAGAGGTCCAGCCCCAATGGGTGTATTAAACCGTTGGGGCAATTTTTATCAGCCCCAACGGTTCAAACCGTTGGGGCAAGGCCCTATAGCCTAGCACTCCTCGAACCCCCCCCTCTTTATTTTTACCCAAAAAAAAGAGGGAAGACCCGTTTCTCTCTATTATTTCTCTCTCACACACACACATCAAAACCCCCAAACCCGATGCTCCAAATCAGACCTCGTCACCGCCGTCGGAGGTCGCTAGAGGGGCTCGTCAATCTTGCACTTCGCCGCCGGATCTCCCTCAAAAAACCCTAATTGTTCCTCCCCAATTCGGACCCCGCCGCCTTCGAGCCTGCAGTTCGCCGCCAAGTCCCCCTCAAAAAATCAACTCTAAACTCGCCGCTGAACAAACGGAGTTCATCGCCTCCGTCGGAGACCTCAGCCTTCGTCGAAGTTCGCCGCCGCCATCGACCCAGCAGTTTGCCGCCAAATCCCCATAAAAAAACCCTAGTTCTTCCTCCCCAAATCGGACCTCGCCGCCTCTCCTTCTCCTAATTTTCGTTGGAAACCTGACTTGTAAGTCCTCTACCTCTCAAGCTCATTCTCTAAATCCATGGAGGCTTCCTCTAATGGAGATTCTTATTTGAGATCAGATGGTAAAACTGTCATTTTCCTCATACTTTTCATGGAATCACTTGATTAAAGTTTGCTAGGTACTGAGTGTATGTTTGCTAGAATTTCCAAACTTATCGAGAGCTATATTTAAAATTTTTGAGGTTTGACACTTTTGAGTTTAAGAGTCAAAGTCCCAAATTTATTATGATTTACTGAAATTTACTCATATTTTTATTTACTCAAATGCCAATAATTTTTCTCTTTCGGACATATTACGTAACGCAAACTAAAAGCGGAATTAAACCAAGTAATTTGCCTAACTGGATTTATTATCAACTCGATAACATCCAAGTGGAGTGAGCCTTGTTTTCCCTTGGAGGTTATGTATTTGTTTCGCTCTACAAAATTTTTACAAGCCAGCCTATAGAATTTTAATCATGTAAGATTAAAAACAATACAATTTTTTTTTTGAACTGGAAAAGCAGGAAAAACTTCCTGCTCATTATATATTTATTTATATCAAAAGAACTTACATATAAGATACAAACCTAGCACACCAAAAGGAGACCAGAAGAAGATGAAACAAAAGAAAGAGAGGAAAAGGAACTGAAAGTCACCAGCCTAGGCTAATTAACTACGAAGATATTACAACACCAGATAGTAATAAATTCACATTTAGGAGTTTATAAGCCAAAATGGATGAGAAAGAAGCTACTCCTCAAAACTACACAAAAGGAAATTCCAAAGGTGGTCCGTGCCAGCACATGGTCTAATCTGCTGAAAAATTATCTCCCACATCAGCTGCAACCTTCTTCTTTGCTATTTCATCAAACTGCAGCTTGATTGCAGCCCTTCTGATCCTTTTTGCCAACTTGTCTTCGTGAGCACCTGCCCAATGGAGATGTTAGATCTAGTTTCCCCATAATCTAGTTGAAATGCTTTTTGAATTCTATATGGCTACATATGTTTGTTAGAAAAAGATAAAAAGGGAGTAGGCGTTTAAGTGATAGGCTTTTAAGTATAAAGAATTCCTCTACCTGCAACCCCATGAAGCGATCCTATGAAGCCATGCAGTGTTTGACTTATTACAATCTCAATTTCTTAAATGAAAGGCTTTAAGTATAAATAATTGCTGATTATTAAATAGTGAAATTTTCTGAACAATAAATAAATGGTTATATTTATATGTTGCATCTTCAATGGGACTTTGTATCCAGATGCGTCGCGTAACCGAGTTTCAACTTCGGGCAATACAAGGTTGAGGTGTAACAGTATTAAGTACATGCAAATAGAGTTGAAATTTTGTTCTCTTTTGGCGGCAAGCATAGAAAATTCCAAATTTGTTATTAAGACTAAGACATCGAGGTTATCTCTTAATTGGTAGTGGAGGAATTGCCAAGAATACTTATCCAAATAGCAAATTAGGTTATGTTGCATTTGCAGTTATCTCTGTATAGTTATTGTTATTTCATATAATTTGTGTATGTTTGATTATTATTGTATCTACACATCTGTGAGAGTGTCTCATGAATAATTTATGGACAAAATGGATCAAAGTCTCAAGATACTTGTATTTGAAATTTAAGGCAATGCGTAACTGTGTTAATTTCAAGCTAATGTCTAGATTGAGTTTTTAATTTTTAATTGGCCAGTTGTTATCATTTAATTTCTAAGAAGTATTTGGTAGTCGGTGTTAGATTTTTGTTGTATTCTTTTACTACTTGAAATATAATTGGTAAGCATATATTATGTGAAAATTTCATACGCATAATAAATATTTGATGCACTAGGCATGTTTCACATTTATGGAAATTGCGATTAAATTTAAACGAGTAAATAAAATTTATTTGTACTAAACTATATAGTCGATTAAATCAGCCGTGACTTGTACTTTTAATTAACATACTTAAGACATTTGTATATTTCAAATATCCTCTTTTGGGACTTGAGTAATTTATAAGTTGTTGTATTTTTGATTCTAGTCAATCTTTTGTTTTATGCGTGGCAATATATATGTTGTGAACAAGTATGTTATATATTTTTATGGGAAATGTTATATGTAAACATTGTAGGTAAAAGTGAAAAAAAGGAAAAACACAAGCACCAATGGTTGGGACCGTTGGTGCAAGTTCTGAAACTATTAAAGCACGACACTTGCACCAACGGTTACAACCGTTGGTGCATATAACAGCACCAATGGTTGTAACCGTTGATGCAGATTTTTACACCAACCGTTATTGTTGCACCAACGGTTGTAACCGTTGGTGCAGAATGTTGCACCAACAGTTACAATCGTTAGAGCCATTTGTTTTTATAATTTAATTTTTAAGTATTTAATTATATATTTACTTGTACCAACGGGTGGAACCGTTGGTACAGAGTTTACAACCATTGGGGCCATTTTAGCCCCAACGCTACTTGCAGCAATGAGTGGTTTTTCTGCCCCAACGGTCCTGACCGTTGGGGATACTACCTTCCCCAACGACGTTGGGTCAGACCTTCTTTATACTAGTGTTAAACTCCCAAAACAAACCTATTCAAACTCTTAAAGAAAACCCAAAAATCTAATATAAAATCGTTCTAAATCTCAAAAAATCCATGATTTAAAACTGATATATCCATCTCCATCTCCGTAACAATCTCAAAGACTTTAGGTTATCCCTTTGATACTCCTTTATCCAATCGGATAAGGTCTAAAACTTAAAGTGTTACATCTAGTTTAAATTCTCCATTTTGATGTCATTTATCCAATCGTAGACTGAAAATATGGATAGCATGACTTTTTTTAGATTGGAATTATTCATCAATCCATCTATCACGATAACAATGTACTGGTGCTTCTACGTAATGCAACTATCCTCATAAATACATCTTTCAGTCTGTGACTATAATTAACTTCATTTATCTATGAGCAGGAACATCTAAAGGGGTTTTATGAAGTAGAAATCCCATGAGATAAAGTTTATTTTTTTTCTTTTAGTTCCCATTCTTTTATGTTATTTTCATTTTGGCGTCAGATTTCAAATTCGCTTTTCTATGGAGACAATAAAGAGTTATTTCTTTGTTTATTTCTTTCTATATATTTCTTTTGATTTAATAGGTGCTAACAATATTTTTCTTAAGTATGCACAGATTCAATGGAAGAAATAAAAGAGAAGTTGTCATGATCAACGATGTTGGGCTCTGATACCACTTGTTGTGCGCGACGGCCAAACGTAGGGGTGCCACGAACAAACACAAATGCCGAGAGAGAAAGGGACACACGGTCAAAATAACAGCACGAACACAAACAAACGAATTTTACGTGGTTCAGCAAGTTGTCTACGTCCACGGGGCAAGAAGGGGATGAGTTTTTACTAATAGAGAAGAAGAGTACCAAACTGAGATTACAAAATCACTCAAACTCATCAATTAATCTTACAAACAAAGCTCTCATTCTTTCAAACAAAATCCTAACCAATAGCTCAGAAAAAACTCTTTTTTCTGTGCTCAAAACAAACCCTTGACTGCTCCCCAAACAACCTAAAAATCGTGTTTGTATTTATACCAAACACAAATCCTAAACAGAACATGAAACCGCAATCAGGCCCAAACCCGACTGGCGGTCAACCGTCGAAATCGTCGTGGTCGACCGGCCAGAAAGACAGAAACCAAAAAAATGCATTATAGGGTCCGGGGTCGACCGCACTTGACGCTATGGTCGACCGACCAGAGCTCCAGAAAACCACCCTGTAGCGTGCACATTTCCGGTCGACCGCCCCAAAGCTCGCGGTTAACCGGCAAGCACCCAAAGCTCTGTCTGCTCCAAAAATCATGTTCTTCTCCAATGTTTTCGCCGTTTATACAATTCTTCACCTCGGCGAAGTTTTTTCAAAACTGAGCCGACACCAATACAACCAAACATCTCATTTGTTGTTTCCAATACGAAGTAGAATCAATCCACGACAACGACTCAATCCACAACAAGTCGAGAACCCAAAAAAGAATGTAAACAAACTCCAAATGTCGGTATCAACTCACCAAACCGGCTGTATCATAAAATAACTGCCTATGTATCCTCTTACCTATGGAATCAAGCATTCACGTAGTTCACCAAATGACCTCTAAAGACCCTCAATTAACTAGAAGAGTTCTCAACCCTTCTCGATCATCACCAACAAATCTGTAGCTGATAACTCTCCCAATAGCCTCAAAGTGAAATGAACCAAACACCTCCACCTGAGATGAACCAACGGCCATAGCCAAATCCGAACTGTATCCACCAGTTGCACTCGAACTAACAAACTCATAATCTGCATCCACATCAATATGATCCCCACTCTATGTCACATCAGCTGGAATCACAAATGATGCAGAATGATCTAGAGAACGTGGAGTAATCTTCACCCAACGTGGAGTAGCATCACTCTCCACCTGCTGTGATATCCTGACGATCTGTATAATACTCTCTACCTATCGAGAGTTAAAAGTGACATATCTGCCCAGAACAATACAGAGTCCATTACCCGATAACCAAACATGACTCTGAATCCCAAATATGCACTCAGATCAAATCTCGCATCCTGGATGTGACAATATGCTGGGAATCTAAATATCCGAAGCAACCTAAAATCTGAATCAGTTCCACCAGAGCCAAATACACCAATCGCGGTAGACGACAACCTGTAAATAAGATGGCTCAAATATGTCAAAGCATTAACACTAGAACTCATCTGCAATCCACTGTTTGACATCCAATACCGATCCTCCTTCAGTAAGGAACGACTCATCAAATTTGCCACCTCATCTCATTACCCTAATGTTTCCTTTCTAATGAAGTATCTCAAACTGTCTTGAGCTAGACACAAATGCAGAAATGGACCCCTCTTGAACTTTCCACCAAACTCAGAACGAAGTATTTTCTCCTTCCTGCATATACACTTCTTCCACATGTTGTTGACTACTAGGACTTCGCTCTAACGGGACTTAGTTGTAACCTACAAATGCCTATAACAGTCTCCAACACAGGAAACCAAATACTTATTACCTCCCAATGATACCTCCTTGGAAGACCCCCAAATGCCTACGTGAACACCACCTAGAAGACCCTTTGCTTGATAAATAGAAGTGTCAAACTTCACCTCAGTCTTCTTTCTTACACCAACATGTTCACAGGACTTCAAACTGCAGGTCAAAGCACTTCTCACCAATCCATGCACAGAATCAATACTCGAATGTCTCAGCCTCAAATGCTATAGTCTAGCCAAAACAAAAGAAGTCGTCAGTTCTCCACTAGTCACCGTGCTCCCAATCAAATAATACAAATTATTCTTCCTAACACCCTTCATAACAATCATGGACCCTAATGTGACCTTTAGAGATGCATCCTTTAAGATCACCCTATAGCCTGTTGTCTCCAAAACTCTAAGTGAAATGATGTTTTTCGACAACTGCGGAACGAACCTCACTTCCACCAACTCTCGAATCACCACGTTACACATCCTGATTCGAACAGTACCAATACCACTAATAGGGTATTCATGATTATTACTCATGGGCACGACATCCCCTCTTTCTAACTCCTCAAAGCTGGAGAACCAATCTCTCCTAGGACAAATGTGGTATGAAGCATCCGAATCTAACATCCACTCCGTAGAGTCGGCAACAGAAATTGATGATAGTGCAGGGCACGAGTAGCCCGAAGAATCCGAATCTGAATTGTCGCCACTAGCTTTTGCAACATTCACCTCTGAAACTTGTATAGCTTTCCCCTTATTCTTCCCGGCTCGATCTTTCAACTTTAGGCATTCAGACTTCCAATATCCATCTTCTTTGCAAATGACACATTGATTCCTACCAATTGAAGGATGTGCTCCTCTAGACTGCGACTTCCTACTTCAGTTTGGATTCTTTCCTCTTGCGACCAATGCTTTTGCTACCGTATCAATCGAAGTCTCCTTATCCTTCTTCCAAAGCTGATAATTCACAAGTGCAGCGGTGATCTTACTATACGAAAGAGATGTTTTCCCATTAATAAGAATAAGAACAAATGTCTCCTCATCAGGTAAGGAACTCAACAACAACAATACATTATCCTCATCTTCAATCATAACATCCATATTCGTCAAATCCATAAGAAGCTTCGTGTAGAGGTTCATGTAATCACCAATGGAGGTCTCATTCTTTAATTTGAAGCGATAAAGTCCCCTCTTCAAATGCAAGCGGTTTTCCACACTTTTTGTTAAATACTTGCTCTATAGGATCTCCCAAATCTTCTTTGTCGAAGTCTCATTGATCATATCATATTTCAAATCTTGTGTTAGACAAGACCTAATCACACCACACGCCGTTTGATTCATCTTCTTCCAAACCTTTTCCTCAATATCATCCGGCTTGCCGTCCAACTCCAATGTGTCTTCCAAATTTTGCACGTTAAGCGCATCCAAGACTTCACATCTCCAAAGACCAAAATTGTTAGTGTCGTTAAATTTCTTCACATCTATCTTCATTTAGTGAATACTCAAACTTTGGACGGTCTTCACGCCAGAAGTACCCTCCATAACTCATTCTTTGTCGGTCATCTTTCTCAAAGCACCAACAAACTAATGCGGAACAACTAAAGAATAGATCCAAACCGAAAAAGAGATTTTTTAGCTCCAACTGAAATCCTAACAAGAGCCTCCGAAAGATCTCACTCCCACACGATAGCAGACAAGATCCATAATAGTAAAAATCCCACATTTGTTACCAACTGAAACCCTAGATGAGCTTCCAAAGTGATCTACTCCTCCACCTAATCCTAAGCGTAACTCGAAGCTTTGATACCACTTGTTGTGCGCGGCAGCCAAATGTAGGGGGGTCGAGAACAAACACAAATGCCAAGAGAGAAAGACACATGGCCAAAATAACATCACATACACAAACAAATAAATTTTACATGGTTCGGCAAATTGCCTACGTCCACAGGACAAGAAGGGGATGGGTTTTCACTAATAGAGAAGAAGAGTACAAACTGAGATTACAAAATTACTCAAACTCACCAATTAATCTCACAAATAAAGCCCTCAATCTCTCAAACAAAACCCTAACCAAAAGCTCAAAAAAGAAACTCTCTTTTCTGTACTCAAAACAAACCCTTGACTGCTCCCCAAAACTCTAAAAATCATGTTTCTATTTATACCAAACACAAATCCCAAACAGAATAGGAAATCGCAATCATGCCCAAACCCGACTGGCGGTCGACCGCCAAAAGCGTAACGGTCAACCGACCAGAAAGACAGAAACAAAAAAATGCATTACAGGGTCCGCGGTCGACCGCACTTGACGTTGTGGTCAACCGACCAGATCTCTAGAAAGTTACCATGTAGCGTGCACGTTTTCGGTCGACCGCCCGAAATCTCGCCGTCGACCGACAAGCACCCAAAGCTCTGACTGCTCTAAAAATCCTATTCTTCTCCAATGTTTTCGCTATTTCTACAAACGAAGACAATGGGTATAATCCAAAGAAGTACAAGAATGTATATATATTCCTATTATCATCATAGGTGTTAACAATTTTTTTTCCTTATTCACCAAACATGTACTTTGTTATGCATGAATTGCGCGCACCAAAAAATTAATTTTAAAAATAAGTTTTAAACATCTATTTTACATTAGCCTAAGTGTTAAAATAATAATTTTTATTTCACATAATTTTATATTGTATCATGCACGCATCCCATGCACTAGGGGTACTAGTATGTTATTGAGAAAATATTTTGCTACAAACATAGAAGGCAATAGCTCACAAGCTCCGAACAAATTTCTGTTTTGAGTTCTTTTAGTATTGCAATTGACGCAAATTACAACAAAAAGAATTACAATGAAACAAAGGAATTTTTTTTTTCTTGGGGTTCTTTTCTTTGTGCCAGTGGAACGTCGATCTTGTACTCCGTTGACACACCGATTAAGATAATGGGTCTTTTGCTGTTAATGAGAATTAAATTGCTTGGAAGTTAGCTGGGTCTTCTCTTGGCAATATCTCTCAATAAGATCATGAGTGCGATGTGTGTGATGATTCTTCTGAATGCCGTCTTCTCCCTTCTTTTTTTTTATGAATGATCTCCTCTACTTTTATATTTATAGTCTAAAAGAGAGAGTTAATGGTACCCTTAATTATGGATTAAATGGCTATTAAAGTAGGAGTTAGTGGGAGCAGTTATCCTCAGAAAATAGCTCTGAAATGGCTATTTGGGCAGACTTCGCAGACTTGGCAAAGTTCACTGAAGACATGAGCGAAGGTCGCTTCAAACATGGGTGCAGCTTCTTCGGAAGTGGGCAGTGTTCATTAGCTTCGCCTACGAGTCAAAATTTAACATAGAATTTGACTCGTGATTTGATCAAATGATGACGTCTTTAAACTTGATCCGAGGCGTGTTGCGGGGGGTCGACTAGTGTCTGACTTGATCGAACAGAGTTGATGTGAACTGCTTAGCGAGGCTCGCTTCAGTAATCAGGCGACCTTCGCTGCAGCTTATTGTGGGTTTGATTTTGGGCTCATTTGAAGTGTTTAGATCATGAGCGTTCACTTCTTGGATTGAAATATACTTTGACTGTCTACGAGACCTCCCCAAAGTTTTTAAGATCTAACATTTCAATTTGTAATTAGGGAGCATAACTACTAATTAGGGGACGCACGTTATCACTCCCAAACGGTTCTGTGTTATTTGCACGCAACACATCGCCACCTCGCACGTGACTACACGAGAGAATAGTATTCAGTTGTAAGAGCATCTCCAACAGCTTCCCTATTTTTCACTTTTGGAGAATTTAGTTAAGTTTTTGGTCCAACAGATTTCCCATCTCATTCCCCAAAATAGGGATGAAGGAGAAAAAATGGGGAAGCTTCCCCAAATCAGCAGCATTCTCTAAATTTTTAGAGGAAAAAAATATTTCTTTAAAATGGAGAAACTGTTGGAGTTGGTGTAAAAATTAGTTAAAGAATATGATTTTTGCTTCTCCATTTTAAAATTTTTTTTGGAGAAGCTGTTGGAGATACAATAAGACCCACTTCTTGACCTCAAAATGACAGAAGGGTCCCACATTTCGCTCTTATCCTCCCCGGCGTTCCGTGCCTTCTTCGCCAACTGCGCTTCGAGAAACCATACCGCCACGTGTCAGAAGATCATCTCTGCGGGGCCCACATGGCGTCATCTTGCCGCGACTCAACGCCACGTCATCGCAACCCCCACAGTCTTTATAAAAACCGCTGGCGAAAGAACTTTCCTTTGCCGAAAGTCGCGCGAACGGCGTATCGAAAACCGTACAACGATGGGAGATGCTAACATGCGCTGTCAGTCCCCTGCTTCGCACCGGAGGTTAAGTACCCTCGCTCGCCATTTGAG
>NC_033798.1:82358139-82373808 GCF_001876935.1 Asparagus officinalis | reverse complement strand
TCACTCTTCAATGGCATCCCAAAACCCTAACCAGTCGATCTCCGCCTCTCTCACCGCCGGATTCTCCGGTAACTCCGTTTTCGCCAATATCTCTCAGGCGCCTGAGGATCCGATCTTGGGGGTACTGCACTGATCGATCGATTTTTCTTCATTTTTTAGAATTTAGGGTTTTTTTCGCTGAATTTTTGTTTGTTTTGATAGGTGACGGTCGCGTATAACAAGGATCAGAGCCCGGTGAAGGTCAATTTGGGGGTTGGAGCTTATCGAACTGAGGTGAGTTGTTCCTGGGTTTAGATTTGAGCTGGTATGATCAAATCTGATGGCTTCTTGATGATTAATTTATCGATTCCCTTTTACAGGAAGGAAAGCCGCTTGTTTTGAATGTAGTGAGACGAGCGGAGCAATTACTTGTTAACGATCGGTATTGACAATTTGATTCCTCTTTTATGTCTCATTTTTCTTCAAGACTCACTCGTTTTAGAGAGCTAATATTTTGCTGCTTCTATCGCTGCAGATTTTCTTACTAAAGACATCATTTTGATTATCTTGTTACAAATTGAGAAATTTGTCTGAGAAAATCCTTTATTTAGTGAATAAAAAATGGCATGAAATTCTGCCATTTTTAAATCTACAAGAAATCTTCTGTATTGGAGATACTGAGTGTCCTTACCTCTGTTTCTTGGGCAAAAGGCCTAAATTTGTTTCTTCTGTATGGATTTCTGTCGCCATATGTTTTAAATAATCTTGTCAGTATTTCTAAAGTTGTTAGTATTAGCACAAACCTTTGGTAGTAATCTCTGTCAGCAAACAACTTTCCAAACCCTTTATGTCTTTCATGTGGTGGAAAAAGTAACACCGATTTTAAATATGGAGTATAATGAAACATTAGGAAGACTGTTCCTTTAGATAAATATGCTGTAATATGTTTTGATTTTGATTAACGATTGTCTGTTGATCTTTTACATTTTCCTTTCCTCAGATCACGTGTAAAAGAATACCTCCCAATTACTGGATTGGCAGATTTCAACAAACTGAGTGCTAAGCTTATATTGGGAGCTGACAGGTGGGTTGTTCTATCTAAAATGTGATGGAATTTGCACATTTTACCTTTTTCTGTTATTCTTTCTTGTTTGAATATATTAATAAGTTACGACAGAAGTTGTGGAGATTGGTTGCTTAGCATATGGTGAGGCACAGGGATTGTACTTATTTAGTTTTTGTATGTGATTTGGATGGTAAGCAGTGATGTTGGATGCAAACTAAATAAACGCATAGATGTCCTTGTTGAACGAAAAAGAAAGAGAAGATGAATTTTGATGGGCTACGGTAATGGGATTGGGGTTTTCTTTGCTGTGTTTTCTCAAAGAGAAGACTACACTATTTATAGCGGCAACACCCACTATCTCCACCCCCTCAAGGACTGCCGCAAATATCCGATAGAGTTATTCTCTCAAATAACCCACTATCCATTATATTCTCAACAAAATATCCTTCTGTTGAGCTATTAATGGGTGACTTGGTCAGTAATTTGGATGAGTCAAACTAGCATCTCCCACTTGACCAATTAAACCTAGTGATATGCTTCTAACTATCCATGAGATTAGATGTTTCTTTTTTCCATTACTCACACTATCCGTAGAGTCGTAGAGAGTAAGTATTATTTCATTATTCATAAAATTTGACTTATTTATTTCTAAAGACCTATTAAACTTATGTGTTTGATAAAGGTTTCGCTGGTATTCCTTTTGATGAAAGGATCAACAATCATATCTATAGTAGGAATGTAAGTCACTTTAACTTCTCCATTTTCTATAATATTTTGAATATAATGATACTGAATCTCAATGTGTTTTTCTTTAGTGATATTCGCACCATTACTGATCAAGCTAATCGTTGCTTGATTATCACAATAAATATCAATATGTCTTGACAAATTGAGATCAAGATCAATTAAAAACCGTCTTATTCAGACAATATGTGTAGTTGCCATACTGCAAGCTACATATTTTACTTCTTGTGTGTAAGATACCCTTGTTTCTTACTATTCTAAGAAACAGAAGTGGACTTTCCATCATCTTTATCACCTTCGAAATCAACATCGAAATAACCGAGGAGATCAAGCAAGCTGGCTTGATAAACCAATCTGTAAGTCAATGTATCTCTGATATATTTTATAATTTTTTAACAGCTTTCCAATGTGCTAGCCCCGAATTACTTTGATATCAACTAACCAAACTTACATCATAAGCTAAATTAAGTCTGGTGCACAACATTGCATACATCAAGTTTCTAACTCCTTGCGTGTATGGAATATCTAATGACTTTTGCCCCTCTTTAGAGCTTTTCTCTTTACACAGTCTCTTTCCCATGACTAATAGAGTTGTGCCATATTGGAATTCTCTATTCCAAACCTTTTAAGAACTGATTTTAAAGATTTTTTCAAGTTTAAACTTAACATTCTAGACTTTTTATCTCGAATTATTCGAATTCTAAATATATATGATGCATCACTCATGTCTTTCCATCTCAAACTTTTAGTTGAGATCTGCCATGTGTTTGTTCAACATTTCCATGTCAGTTCCGACGAGCAATGTATTATCCATATATAAGGATAATATAGTAAATTTGCTCTCATTTTTGAAGACACACACAATTATCTAATTTGTTCTGAACAAAACCAAGTTTGTTGACTGTATCAGAAAACTTGAGATACCACTGTCTAGAGATTATTTTAAACTATATGAAGATTTCATTAATTTATAAATTTTATGTTCCTGTCTTTCTATCTAAAAACCTTTATATTATTATATATGTACCACTTCCTTCAACTCTCCATTAAGGAATGCTATTTTAATATTCATTTGGAATAACTCCAAATCAAGATATGTAACAATACCTAAAATAATTCTAATGGATATAAATTTTTAGCTACATAAGAATGTCCCTTAAAAGTCTATTCATGTCTTCTAGTTATAACTCTTGACAACTAATCGTTCTATGAATTTATCAATAGACCCATCAACATGGTATTTTTTAAAGCACCCATTTGCATCTTATGACCTTTCTATTCTCGGGTAGGTTACATAAGTTCCTAACATTGTTCTTTTCTTTAGAATCAAGTTCTTCTCTCTTGGCTTCTAGCCATAAGGTTGATTCATGCGATTTCATTACATTAGAGAAGATTAAGGGATCTTGTTCTTCTATATTTGCATCTACGAAGAAACAATATTGCTCACGAATATAAATAGTAATCATCCATCCATCTATGACGGTCGTGTTCTTGGCCTTTTGTTGCCTACAACTAGTTAATGAGGTACATCATTTTCTATAGGTATTGTGTCATGTTCAAAATTATGTTCATTCACAATATCTGAGTTATTAATGTGAACAACATTGTAATAGTCATTATCTATTATAGATGGAGGTTCTGTTTCCTCTTGAATTGGTCCTCTTCCACAAGGTTCACTAGAAATGTAGCATCTCTACTTCTAGTGACTCTTTTTTCTTTATTGTAGAACTTGTTACCTCTTGAATTGGTCCTCTTTTTTCTTTATTGTAGAACTTGTTACCTTTTGACTTTTCTGAATACTATATGAAACTACACTTTAATGTTTTAAAGTCCAACTTATCTCTAAGTTGGTATGGAATGAGAACATGGGCTATATATCCTCACTTCTTGAGGTGACTCAGATTAGGTTTCGTCCTATTTCGTAACTCATAAGATGTATATACAACTGACTTGGTGTAAATTTTCAAAATATAATTTGCAATTAGCAATGCTTCTCCCCAGAATCTTTTGGAGAGACTAGAATAGGACAACACACATCTAAACATATTAGGCAATGTTCTGTTTTTTCTTTCAGCAACACAATTCTGTTGTGTATATGGCATTGTTGTATGTCTTTTAATTTCATGTTGAATATAATAACTCTCAAATTCTTTAGAGTTATATTTTCTACCTCTATCAGTTCTCAAAATCTTGATTTTCCTTCCAAGTTGGCTTTTAATTTCTGTTTTATATCTCTTAAAGCATTAAAAGGCTTCTAATTTTCTAGAGATAAGATAGACATATGCAAACTTGGAATAATTATCTATGAAAGTAACAAAATATTCTTTATTATAATGGGTTTTAACACTTAGGGGACCACAAATATCTTGAGTCTATCAACCCTAAAAAGTTTATTAGCTCTTAGTTTGCCAATTAAAGGTTTCCCAGTCGTTTTACCCATTAAACAATGTTCAATGGTGGCAATTGAAAATTAGATAGTGCAAGCAGCACGTTCATTCTAATAATTTCTTACATTTTTGAAATACTAGCATGTCCTAGTTTAGAATACCACAATTCAAACTCAAAAATATAACATGACAAGCAGTTTAAATTGAAAATTTTATTATCAGAATTGTTACAAACTGCTAGAAGGATGCATAGTTCATGCTCTGATACCAGTGAACGAAAAAGAAAGAGAAGATGAATTTTGAGGGGGCTTTGGTAACGGGATTGGGGTTTTATTTGCTGTGTTTTCTCAAAGAGAAGATTACACTATTTATAGGGGCAACACCTACTATCTCCACCCCCTCAAGGACCACCTCACATATTTGAGAGAATTATTCTCTCAAACAACCCACTACCCGTTATATTCTCAGCTCTTCCGTTGAGTTATTAATGGTTGAATTGGTCACTAATTTGAAAGAGTCAAATTAACACTTATTGATGTTTCTGATCTAGCTGCTCTCAGCTTGTTAACAGGACACTTAAACCAGACGTGCCAAGTGGGAACCTGGCATGTGAATCTATGCTAGAAGATTCTCCTGATCTCATAGGCCCTCGGCTTGATACATATGCTAAGAGATGTTTATAATTTCATTCGCCCGACCTTGAACTAAACCCAAGGGGAGGGAAAGGAGAGGAAGGAAGTCTGAAAGGAGAGGGAGCAATTAACTTAAAATTCAATCCCTCCCCTCCTAATCCGTCCTAATCCGTCCGCTTTAGGAGGGTTAAGAAAGTGAACAAATTTCCTTCTTCTTAACCCTTCAATTCCTCCCTTCATTTAGTAAAAAATGTAAACAAGCACGGTTAGCATTGTAACCGTCCCAACTCCTCCCCTCCCCTCTTTAAAAAAAAAACACTATCCAAACTCATCATAAGATATTGCATGTGAAGGTAATTTTTCTTGAGGTTGTTATGCTTGGTTATTAGTAGGGGTAACAGCGTTTAAGAACTGCCAAGGGTTCAAAAGGACAGTTGCCTTACATAATGGATATGATATTTAGGTGGGAAGTTTGTTGTAGTTCCCTGGGAGAAATTTGACCTCTTTGCTAAGCTATCAAACCACATAATGGCTCATCCAAATAGATGATCTGATCCAGTCATCTTGTTCATATTGCAATAAGTATATCTTTACACAAATACCTATGCATGTGTGAAGCTTTTTTGGCATTTATCTAATGGTTGCTTACATTTATATTACAGAACCATTTTCTTTATTTTTTTTATTTTTTGCAATCATGGGAGGAGTGAGTTTGAAACTGCATAATCTTTGTGCATATGCCTTTATACTACACAAACCATTTTCTTTATTTTTTTTATTATTATTTTTTGCAATCATGGGAGGAGTGAGTTAAAGATCCTGAAACTGCATAATTTTTGTGCATATGCATTCAGCTTACAATTTGATGGTCAATAGGGTGTCCCCATTTACTTTGGTAGGTGGGAATAAAGTTTAAATTTATGTCTGCGAATATGAAGCGCATAAGGCCTCATCTAAAGTCCAATGCGACCTCTCTTTGGTTGATTAAGCATTTTTATTTGAAAAAATCTCGTGAAACATACAAACTAATGTTGATTGTAGTTATGAATGCCGTGGACTGGAACTTTCGTGATCACTGCAGTGAAACATACAAACTAATGTTGATTGTAGTTATGAATGCCGTGGACTGGAACTTTCGTGATCACTGCACTTTCCTAATATAAAGTGCATAAGGCCTCATCTAAAGTCCATGCGACCTCTCTTTGGTTGATTAAGCATTTTTATTTGAAAAAATCTCGTGAAACATACAAACTAATGTTGATTGTAGTTATGAATGCCGTGGACTGGAACTTTCGTGATCACTGCATTTTCCTATTTTTGGAACTTGGTAGTGTAGATTTTTGAATAGTTTGTCTCTATCATATCTATTTTTTATTCTTGTCATATGTCCTCTTCTGATTTTATTAATAGTATTTAACATTAGGCTGTATTAGTCATCCGGTTGATTGTTAGAATGCCAGTTTAACTAAACTTGTGTACTAGGTTTTCAGTTACTTTTATGGTTGTTTGTTCGTTGCTCCATTGCTTTCCTACCATATTAGTTTCCTTCACATCTGTGATGAATTAAATCTAATTCACTTTCCTTGAAATCAGTCCTGCTATCCGAGAAAGTAGGGTGGCCACAGTGCAGTCCTTATCAGGTACTGGTTCATTGAGGGTTGGAGGCGAGTTCTTGGCCAGGCACTATCATGAAGTAAACGCTTGACTTCCAAATTTATAATTTGCATATATCAATCTGTTGCTTGAGATTCTGACTCAAAGCTAATATTGTCCAGCGCACTATTTACATTCCACAACCAACATGGGGAAATCATCCAAAAGTTTTTACGTTAGCAGGTCTTTCTGTCAAGACTTACCGTTACTATGATCCAGCAACTCGTGGGCTAAACTTCCAAGGTAGTTACTTTTGACTTCGAACAATGTTTATTTTCTTTAGTTCTTGGAAGTTCAATTATCATCTAATTTATGCACTGGTTTTGTCCAGTTAATGTCTCGAATTTCCATTGTCAGATTTAGATATAGAATCCTTGATCAGAGTTATAACATAAATTCCAAAAGGAATTTTGCTTTTATAACTTAGAGCCCTTGCACTTGGAATGTGTTTCTGTTGGATCCTGTTTTCTTTTTTTGTCCCTTAGAGTTGAATGAAATCTCTTGAAGCAAATATATCACCTTCCCTCTTGTAGACTTTTGTAAAGGCAGAAGTGGACTCCTTGGTTGAACAGATTATGAATAAAACGGTTTTTCCTACCTGCCACTTCGCTTCATAATTTATGGCAGAGTTTTCTAGTTGACAAGAATAAGCACCAATTGAGAGAATTGATGTCAAGTTTTCTATTTTGTATTAAAACTTTCTTAGATCCTGGCACTTCCATGGCTTCTCCATCCTTGCTGAAATGGTGATGAAGTTAACTAGAGTTTCCCATGTAATGGTGTAAATAAAAATTCATGAAATATGGTTTATTGCTATCTAGAGTTGCCAACATTTGATCTTTTATGGTCATTGACAATTTTACTAAGACGGTAGAGAGAAAAGTCCTAGCAATGTTCTAAATTTTTTCATTAGTCTAACAGGGACTGTCAGTCATATCTATGTTGATACTTCGTATTCTTTTGCTTTAGATTCAAATAATATGCTGATACCAAACTTTCCTTGTGTGGTAATTATGACCACCAAAAATGACTGCTGGACAGGTTTGTTAGAGGATCTTGCTGCTGCAGCTCCAGGCGCAATTGTCCTTCTTCATGCATGTGCACACAACCCGACTGGTGTAGATCCAACTGTTGATCAGTGGGAGCAGATAAGGAAGTTGATGAGGTCAAAAGGGCTGATGCCTTTCTTTGATAGTGCTTATCAGGTAATTGCGAAGTTAAAATAAGAGCAGTCCATTAAATTATAGTGCTAAGATCAACTCAAGCATTAAAGGTGCATAATGTTGTGTAGGTGATGGCAATGTTAAAAGTTTTTAAGTCCATGATATCCGCGTTAGATTTAATTCACACACAGAAGTAGTTTGTCTTGACAATCATGTTCACTTGAAGAAAGCAATTATTGGTTTCACTTAAGAATGCTGTCAATGGCATTGCATTATTGGTAGCCAATGTCCTGGCTGATAGATTGTTAAAGAGTGTGTTTTTTTATTAACTTCCTGCTATTTTACCTGAATTTTTGTAACAATACTGGAGATACATCTTTGCAGGGGTTTGCTAGTGGAAGTCTGGATACAGATGCACAGTCTGTCCGCATGTTTGTTGCTGATGGCAGAGAATGCCTTGTAGCTCAAAGTTATGCTAAGAATATGGGTCTATATGGAGAACGTGTTGGGGCTCTCAGCATTGTAAGAGCTTTAACTAGAAATTTCAAATATTTTTATAGTGTATATCTGTTTGTGCTGGTTCTTGGTTCGTATAACAGTAGATTTATCTGCTTTTTCTCTTACGAAAATATGGATTAAGAGCTTCACAGTTAGAAACCCATCCTTTCCGGGGACATTTTGTTTGACAGGTTTACATAATGCTATATAATGAATGTCAAAATCCCAATTCTATCTTTTAGTATCTCTGATTACGGATTCTTTTTCATGATCATATCCCTATTTAGGGCCACTAGAAGTGAGTCACTTATTAGACCTTTTTCTTATTTTGCCTTTATGGACGTGTAAGCTGAGTTTCTCAGTTTCATAGCCTCTTTTGGTTTAGCAAATATCTCATGCATGGGTGACATAGGAGTAGCTGACTTTTATTTTGTTGGGAATTTGTAGAAGTACCTTCCAATCAACAAGCTTGCTTTCAAGCCTTCAACTGTAGATGGTGTGGTGGAAATCAGATATTCAATTTGTTTAGTCAGTGAAACAGACACGATAATCTTTGTCAATGGAAATTACTAGCTTAACCTTTTCATTGAGTTGGTCACTTGACAAGGTATGAGAGCCAAATTTCGAGAGGCCCTGAGTTCAAGCCTCATTATTGTCGATGTAAGATCTTTTTATATTTAACCCTGCTACTTTCAGCTGGGAGATTTTGGGTCACTTGAGTTCAAGGGCCCCCGAGAGCAGCGGAATGTCAAATTAGCTTGGTATACAATGGCAGGACAACCAAATCTTTTGATTAAGTTGTTTATTGACAGCTATCATTATCTAAAATTTTCCCATAAGTTTCATCATCTTAGAGTTCCCCACCAAATGGGTTGTTAGTCATGGCGTGTAGGTTCGATGAAATGGTTGATACAAATTTACAAATGGTCATCATTCCTCATAAGTGTTCGCAAATTTCTGGCAGAGGGAATAAAGTAACTGTCAGAGAACTGTTTGTAATAACTCCTCAAGTGTTAGTATCTTTTTTTTTCTTTTCTTTTCAAAAGTTATGTGAAACAATTTTGTTAAGGCTAACTTTATCCTTGTTTGGTTGCTTTTTTGAGATAGCAATAGGAAGCATTTAATTTTTTGTTTAATCATCTATGATTCCTTGTTCTGGTGTTTATTTTGATGTTCTCATTCAGTTTACCTAATGGACATTGACTCCTGCAGGTTTGCAAAAGTGCTGATGTGGCAGGTAGGGTTGAGAGTCAGCTGAAGCTTGTTATTAGGCCCATGTACTCTAATCCTCCAATTCATGGTGCATCTATCGTGGCAACCATTCTTAAGGACAGGTACTAGATCTGTACAGTTGACTATAAACATCAGTTTCTCTTTGAATAACACTAAAATCCGGGGAAGCCTGTTCCTTCCCCTGTTCAATAATTATGCAAGCGTAATAGATTAGCAAGGTCTGAAAGATCAGTTTATTCGGTATGGATTGGCTGTTTCAGTTTGGAAAAATGGTCTCCCCAGTATGAAACTCTATCCTGAAAATCGTGTTTGGATAAATCACTTCTGCCAATAAGGATTTTATAGTTTTAGTATGTATCAGCTGATAGCCTCCGATACGGGCCCGAAACAGAACCTTATTCTTGTGCAAAAAATGGAGGTTTTTTTTTTTTAACCTTCGGCCAAAACTGACTGATGGATTTACCGGTAGTAGTTGGGGATATCCAATTGTCGAAAGCAAAGGACCGGGAACTTGATGCAAGCGGTCACAAAAAGGACCGGGAACTTGATGCAAGCGGTCACAAAAGTTGAGAGCGGCAGAACTTGAGGGCAGCTTTATGTTGATGAGATGAGGTTAATTCTGATGATGTCATTGGTGGGACTCCTCCGTCTTTGATGTGACTAACATGAAAAGATGTACCTTTAACTTTGTTTATCACTGATGGAACTAAAAAAGAATGAACTTGCCTTCTAATTTGATCATGAGAACATTTGTTTTCCTTCAAAATTTCAACTTAATATCTGTTTTGGGGTGTCGGCAATGGTCCGAGTTCCAGTCTATCTTAAAAGATCTAACACTATCGCCTGGATGCTGATTTTGACTTGAGGACATCTTTTGTTACTTAAGTTATAATTGATGTTGCGTATATAAATGAAGCTAGCATTTCTGGAGTATTACTATAGTTTACATGACTTTTAGGGCTTGTATAGAATATGAAAACCCTAATCTTATTCATGAGATAACATGGGCTTATATAGGCCCCTACAACTTACAAATAAGCCCCTAAACCTATTAATATTTCAACACTCCTCCTCAAGATGGGCGAAAGATATCCACTAAGCCCATCTTGTCACATCCTCTAATCATATCTACGGAGCTAAGTCCCTTAGTCAGACAATCTGCTGCCTGATCCTTAGTTGGAACATGACTTAATTCCAGTAGTCCATTGTCCAACTTCTTTTTGATGAAGAACCTATCGATCTCGATGTGTTTGGTTCTATCATGCTGCACTGGGTGGTTGGCGATACTGATGGCTGACTTGTTATCACACCACAGCTTCATCTTGGCTCCTTGATCCAGCTTCAGCTCCACCAACATACTCTTTAACCACAACAACTCTGTAACTCCTAAGGCCATGGCTCTATACTCTGCTTCAGCTGTTGATCTCGCTACCACCGATTGCTTCTTGCTCTTCCACGAGACCAAGTTGCCTCCTACAAAGATACAATATCCTGAGGTGGATCTCCTGTCATCAGCACAGCTAGCCCAATCAGAGTCGCAATAACCCTCGATGCTCACATGTCCATTCTTTTTGAATATCAGCCCCTTTTCGGGGGCACTCTTTAAATATCTCAGAATCTGGTACACAGCGTCCATATGACCCTTCCTCGGATCGTGCATATAGCGACTCACCACGCTCACTACAAAAGAGATATCAGAACGTGTATGACTCAAATAGATCAATCTTCCCACCAGCTTCTGGTATCTGTCACGATCAACTGGTTCTCCGTCCTCAGCACCTAGCTTGAACTTCTGGTCGATCGGTGTAGTTACAGGTTTGCACCCTAACATTCCTGTCTTTTTGAGAAGATCCAGTGCATACTTTCTCTGGGATAGGACGATTCCCTCCGCTCCTCGAGCTATCTCTATTCCAAGAAAGTATCGAAGTAAGCCAAGATCTTTCACCTCGAATTTCTTACCCAGTCTCATTTTGAGTTGGGTAATCTCCTTCTCATCATCCCCTGTAATAATCATATCATTCACATATACCGCAAGCATGGTAATGTGGCCTCCACTCCGTCGAAAGAATACGGTATGGTCGGCGTTGATCTGTTGGTACCCCATACCAATCATAACCCTTCTGAATCTGTCAAACCAATCATGAGGAGACTGCTTCAGCCCATAGAGAGACTTCTTCAATCTGCAGACCTTTCCCACTGTTTGATCTGTACCGAATCCTGGTGGTATCTCCATGTATACCTCCTCCACTAGATCTCCATGAAGAAATGCGTTCTTCACATCTAGTTGGTGTAGCTTCCATCCACCATTTACCGCCAGAGAGATTAAGGTCCGAACAGTGCTCATCTTTGCCACCGGTGTAAAAGTCTCATCATAATCGATGCCATATGTCTGACTATACCCTTTTGCCACCAGACGAGCCTTGTAGCGTTCAACTTGTCCATCTGGATTCTGCTTCACAGTGAAGACCCATTTACATTAGGGGTGTTATCGGAGCGGATACGGTTCGGATATGACACTTACCATATCCATATCCGCTTTTTATAAACGGATACGGATACGGATACGGATCATCTTCGGTAAGAAAAAACCTTAACCATATCCGCACTTATCGGAAACAGATACGGTTCGGATATTTGAGAATCAGATCGGATATGATCACGGATATAAACGGATATTCGACAATGGATATGGATTGAATATATGAATTAGTACACCTATGCATAAATTACAACCAAATAGGTAAATGTATGAACTTCATTATTTAGGTTTGTAAGTTGCGAAATCTCTCTTGAAGTGGATAGTTTCTTTCTGGCCAAAAAATGGGTATGTCCTTGAGCAAATGATAAAAGGACCTTATTTAGTATAAAGGGGTATGAGTCTATGTCAGATTTCGAATTTAGGCTACTCTTGGACAAGATATAACACAATTATAAAATGAGCAACATATTCCTGCCTGCTCATGTTCTTCATTTCTTCGAGTTCTTGGTTGTAATTCTCCAGCTACAAGATAAAGCTCATTTTCAGTCCTAGACTAGCTAAAAAATTATAACCGAAATAGTAATGAGAAAGATCATACAGGGAGCTGCAGATCCTAGCCAATTCTTCATCGGACTTCTCAAATTGGTTCAAAGACTTCTCTTTTTTCTCCTCTGCTTGCTCCTCATTGATTGAAACCAAATGGAGCTTAGAGGAGATGGATTCGAGATCAGAGGATTCAGTCATGATCAAATTCTGATCCTCAACTAAGATCTTCAAAAGGAAATTGCAATAACAAAATTTTGAGGCTAATCCATTGGCAATTTAAAATAAAACAGGAATTCAAAGAGAAGAATTGACCTTTTGCTCCTCAGGATCGATCGAAGTGAGCGAAAATATTTGGAATTTGAGCACCTGATGAATAAATGGAATGATTTAAATAATTTTATGTTTACAATTAAGAAAAAAATAGAGATTTGACAAAATTGATACCTCGAATCCATTGTCGGTATCGTAATCGATGGGGAAATCGGAGTCCTGGTGATGAACGATGAATCGATGGGTTCGTGGACAAGGAGTTCAAAGATTTCCAGAGGTCCGGGAACGACGCCGAGTCGGAGCTGAAGGACGCGTTTGACGCGTACGACCTGGATCGGAATGGGGTGGTCTCGGCCAAGGAGCTGCAGATGGTGCTGAGGAAGCTGGGGGGTAGGTGCGGTCGTGCGGGGTCGAGGATTGCGAGAGGATGATCAGGTCGGTGGACGAGGATAAGGATGTGTGTGTTAATTTTGGGGAGTTTAAGAGGATGATGATGAAGCGCCGCTGGAGCAGAGGCCAGAGAGGGACGCTCACGCTAGGGTTAGAACTTAGACAACTTGGACTTTATATCTTAGAGGTTTGGGTTAGCGGTTACGGGTTGTAAATATTGCAACTTTGGACCCGAATTATTATTATATTACGGATATCCGTATCCGCAACACTCATATCCGTTACCGAATCCGTATCCGAAAAAAAATCCGAAACCATATCCATGCCATATGTCTGACTATATCCTTTTGCCACCAGACGAGCTTTGTAGCGCTCAACCTGTCCATCTGGATTCTGCTTCACAGTGAAGACCCACTTGCATCCAACTGCTCTCTTCCCTTTTGGTAGTTTTACTAACTCCCAAGTGCGGTTCTTCTCAAGGGCCCTTAGCTCTTCGTGCATAGCAGCTTTCCATTTCTGGTCCTTCTTTGCAACCTGTCAATTGTTAGGTATAGTAACAGAGTCCAATGATGCAATGAATGTCCCATGTGCAGGGTGGATGTTAGAATATGATACAAATTGGACAAGATCCCAACCATATCTATCGGGAGGATTTTTCGTATTACTACGAGTAGTCCTCCGTACTGATATTGGTGTGGGAGGAGTAGGGAGGAATGTTATCAGTAGGGAGAGGAACGTTATCACCTTGGGATAAAACTGGTGGTGGTGTAGGTGTTTCAGGAGTCAGGGCAGGTGTTGGCAAGAGACTTGGCAGCACTAGTGGCACTGTAGGTACTGTTCCTGCAATTTGCTTGCCCTTCCTACTATAGGTTAGTAGTTCCCCCTGAACAGTGGGCCTAACACCTCTTGGCTCATTTTTTCTTTTCTTCATCATTCTCCTGCTCCTCAACCAATTCTCCTTCCCAAGGAATCGATACAGAAATGAATTTCTCCACACTGTTCACCGATCTCTCACTATTCTCCTCCTCTTGCCTCATACTTCTAGTATTAGGCGAGTTACTAGCGGATGAAGTTACCTTCTGGGTGTAATACGGCTCGAGTTCTCGAAAGTGCACATCCATGCTCACAAACAACCTTTTCTCCACTGGGCTCCAGCAAACATATCCCTTCTGAGTAGCAGAATATCCCACAAAGATGCACTTCACAGCTCTAGGGGCAAGCTTCCCGACAGATGGCCTGTTGTCCTTCACAAAGCACACACAGCCAAACACTTTAAGTGGAAGAATCCCACCATTATCTCCGACTTCCAATCCAGCACTCTCGAGGGCATTCTGTTGATCAGCGCTGCTGCGGTCAACACTGCTTGTCCCTATAATATTTCTGGGACATTCATAGAGATCATCATGCTTCTAGCAACCTCTAAGAGATGTCGGTTCTTCCTTTCCGCTACCCCATTCTGTGCTGGTGTGTATGGACAGGTTGTCTGGTGATGTATTCCTTGAGCTGACAAATATTCTTCAAGGGCTCTGTTGGTATACTCTGTCCCATTATCTGACCTCAATACTTTCACCACTGCTCCGTATTGAGTCTGAACAGTCCTATGAAAATTTTGGAAGCACCCAAACACATCACTCTTATTCTTCATCAGGTATAACCAAGTAACACGAGAGAAGCAATCAATAAATGTAACAAAATATTTGTATCCATTCATAGAACTTGTGGAACAAGGCCCCCAAACATCTGAATGTACCAAGTCAAATGCATGAGAACTTTTATGACCAGAATTAACATAGGAGCTTCTAGTAAGCTTTCCAAACTCACATGCATCACACACAAGTTTCTGTTTATTTGCTTTCTCAAATAAAGAAGGATACAATCTACCTAAAACACTAAAGGATGAGTGTCCCAAACGCTGGTGATGAAGCATTAACTCATTTTCAGCACTCATTTTAGATCCTACTACTTCCTCTATGACTGACACCAATGCTGAATCCAGCCCTTCACGATCCAGATACCACAGTCCACTACGCCATGTGTCAGTCCCAAGTCTCCGTCCTGTCCCCTTCTCCTGGAAAATCACCTTGGGAATATCAAAAGAAACAATGCATTTTAGTTGGAGGATGATAGAACTAATGGACAAAAGATTGATTGACTGGAAAGGAAGGAGCATGCAAAACATTGGACAAAGTTACTGAACCAGTACAATCAATTGTACCCTTACCAACCACAGGCTGAAATGTACCATCAGCTGTTTGAATACTATCAGGCGATGCTAAGTGAGTATATGATGAGAACTCACTCGCATTACCTGTCACATAACGAGATGCACCGGAGTCGACTATCCATGCTGATGATCTGTCAGGAGACATAGAAGCAAAAGCATGTATGTCATCAGTACATTTGTTCGGATGAGCATATGTAGCAGTATTGCTGAACCAGTACAATCAACTGTACCCTTACCAACCACAGGCTGAAATGTACCATCAGCTGTTTGAATACTATTAGGCGATGCTAAGTGAGTATATGACGAGAACTCACTCGCATTACCTGTCACATGACGAGATGCACCGGAGTCGACTATACAGGTGATCGGAATTGAGGGGCGGGTGGTGTGATCGGAATTGAGGGG
>NC_033798.1:82357087-82358059 GCF_001876935.1 Asparagus officinalis | reverse complement strand
CGGCGGCGGCTAGGGTTAGGGTTTGGATGGACGCTCTGATACCATATAGAATATGAAAACCCTAATCTTATTCATGAGATAACATGGGCTTATATAGGCCCCTACAACTTACAAATAAGCCCCTAAGCCTACTAATATTTCAACAGCTTGCCTTTTTTCCTGACCAAACCCAGCAGTTTGCTAGACTTTTTCCACCACTAAAAAATTCTAGAGCACTTACAGTAAATTAAGGACTTCTATTCGCTTTCCTGATGTATTTTTATTCATCTTTTTGCTATTAGTGACTCACTACACATTGAGTAATAAGTTGTCAGGAGGAGCAACAATTACATGTAATCCACATGTATCACGGCCGCTTGTTTCTTTTACTGTTGTCACATACTGTCACTGCACCCGTCTTTCTTTCTTATGGGCTAACTGACTGTTGCTTCAATTGCACTTTTGATTTTAGTGAAATGTACAAAGAATGGACCCTGGAGTTGAAGGCCATGGCTGATAGAATAATTAGCATGCGTCAACAGCTTTTTGATGCTTTGCGAGCACGAGGTAATCAAGTTTCCTTACTGTTTCCATCGGTTAAAGCTTTCTCCTTAGTCAATACGTTTGTAGTTCTCATCATTTCAAAGGAAAATAAAAGGGTAAACACTCAACTCCATATTTCATCTGTTCCACAAATATCCTTTCTATGATATGACTGAAGTGAGTGAATTTCTATATGCAGTTCCACATGAATCTCCAATCCACCATCAACTACAGCTACTGAATGAAAGATTTGGTAGTCAGTCCTTTTTTTAAAATTTAACAAATTAAAAAGGCATATGAAATTGAAATACTGAGAAGACAAAATCATCTCCTTAAGTTTAACATTTTACCTTAACTTCGTGACTTCAAGAGGTTAGATAGATTTTTAATGGATACTTCTTTCAAGCCCCGAGTCAACAAAGATATTTGCCAATTGCAACATCAGTACGC
>NC_033798.1:82347749-82357077 GCF_001876935.1 Asparagus officinalis | reverse complement strand
GCCACAAATCAATATGATTTGTGGCCGACTGTCATGTGCATCAGTGTTACAATTGCTTCATATTTGTGTTGGTTTTGGGTGCTCAAGAGGATTTGTGGCCGACTATCACGTGTCTCAATCCTATTATTGGTTAATATTTGTGTTGACCCGGGTGTGACACTTTTTAAGAGATTGTGTCTGACCACCATTGCACGGACCAGTTCCTTCCATTTCCACCCTTTTCTCCTGAAGAAAGTCTGTATAGTTTATACAGTATGTGCTATCCTAAGGGTTTAGCTTTATCTGACATTGTCATTGATCATATAAGCTGGTGGCTTTGCTTCAACTTCTGTTTTTCAAGTTGCCACTAATCAAAAGCGTTATATAGCTAATTTTAAAGATGGAATCCCTGTTGCAGTAGCTTATCCATGATAGCTTAAGACTGAGACTCGTTCTATAGTTAAATGCAGCGTGGTGCACTTATTTATCTGTTGTATCATTATCCCTTAACATCTATGTCTATTCTCCAGATCTATGTTGCACGGATACATGTGCAGTCACGGACACGGGTGGGGATACAAGACATGTTAAAATTGTAAAAGTTAGGATACAGGGACACGACTATATACGTACATATTAAACTTAATAATGTATATGAGATCAATATTGTTTTCCATTCACGTGTTATGATAACTAAAATCCTTATATCATTTTTATGTTTCTTTTATTGACTAGATTATAAATTGAAAAACCACTCGTTTTTTAACTACATAGTCAAACGACCCTTAAACTTATGAACTAGGTATGTGAAAAAAGAACCTGTCCCAAGTCCAACAAGTTGAATAAATTTGAGGTGAAGTGTAAAAATATACGTTCAAGAAGTGTATGTGGGTTTTTTAATTTTAAACTAAAATTTGTGTTGTATAATTGAGGACACGTCTATGTAATTGATGTCTATATCCAAGAAGTGTCCAAGGAGTGTCTGAGTGTCCACACAGACACGGATATGGGAAGTGTCAAGACACAGAAGTGTCCGGATAACCTAACTCCAGATTAATTCCTTTCGCACCCATATACAACTTAATATAGTAGTGCACTAGATGGATGGCCAGTTTTCAGCAGCTCAGTCTAGCATTCAGATGGGAGATGTGATCTTATGTTGTACTGTTTTGCACACTTTATGAATGTAACAACACTTTTTCATTATGCTTACGCAGGAACACCTGGTGACTGGAGTCACATAATCAAGCAGATCGGAATGTTCACTTTCACAGGGCTTAATTCCGAGCAAGTTGCATTCATGACAAGGGAATATCACATTTACATGACTTCTGATGGGTAAGCATGAGGGCATGACTCAAATTATATTTGTTGAATACGTCTGCATCTCTTCCAGCATGGTAACTTGTCAGCATATACCTTTTTTTCTCCCTCCTTTTTGTTTCTTTTTCTGATGTTGCAGCCCGCCTAATGTATCGTCAGCTGTTTAGAGTGGTTGATCTACATTTTTGACAAACAATTAATTAGCTAATATGGTTTCCCACATCTTGAATATTTTCTTATGAATTAAGACTTTGGTATCCGGACATCCGGCTTCTATCTATCTATGGCAATGTTGTTGAAATTTGTTTAATCTTTTTACAATCTACCTGTCTTCAGAAGATTAATCGGAAACCATTGATGATATACAGGAGGATAAGCATGGCAGGTTTGAGTTCAAGGACTGTTCCCCATCTTGCAGACGCCATACATGCAGCTGTCACTCGCATGAGCTGATGATATAAATTGATATACATGGACATGGAGTGTCGCTCACGTGCATTGGTATCCTACAATCGCACAAAGTGTCGAGGTTTCTCGATTTTTGTTGTGTTAAATTTCTCTTGCTTGTAATAAATGGAACTTGACTGTGACTTGAAAGAAAATAATGGAACAATTGAGTGACGCATATCGTATTTTACTGCTTTTAGCCCTACTGGAGCCTGGAGGGGCACAGTGGTAGATCTGGATATGGGAATCCGTAGTCATGTACGATCGTTTGCAATTTGTTGGTTGCTGAGCTGCTCAGTTTCATTTGTTTCGCAGCTTGTGAGGCTTTTGAGAGTGACTAATGTCGTAAGGATGAGAGTTTCAGAGCACTTGCATCCATAAACAGAAATAAATTTCGTCGTAACAATTACTTGAGACTTCACGGAAAATTTTCTTGATTCTGCCGAGTTCTTATCTCAATTATGTGTGATCAGCGACGTAGAGAGCAAGGGCATAGATCAATTACGATACCGGTAACTCTTTTGTTCTTGACAAAATTGTAGAATGCTTACGTGGACGTGTGTAGAGCTTAAACAGAGTATTTTAAGTGTCAAATCTCTCTCGTCCATATCATAGGAGAACAGTCACCGAAGAAAGGATAAGGTTATCACACAGTAACCAACTGTCAATCTCTCATTGGCTATTGTTCCAAATCACCGATTTGCCACATGTCAGCCCCGCATTCGCCAACAAATCCCACCCAGACGTTCGAAATCATAAAGATACAGAACAATCGGCAAAAGGCAAATCAGTAACGAAGAAGTAGCAATGGCCTCTCTGACCGCTACCGTGGCTGTTGCTCAACCGGCGGGCATCAAGGGGCTCGGCGGCAGCTCCCTGCGCGGCACCAAGCTCCACGTCCGTTCCCCTCGAAGAATCTCCTCAAGTTCTAAAAGCAGGTAAAAAAATTTTTTTTTTTACATCACGTTGTTTGATGGCTGATTGTAAATTTATGAGCAGGACTCATTGTTGGAATTGTTTTTATTTTTATTTATTTTTTTGTTAAGGTCCTCTGGTGCTGTGGTGGCTAAGTATGGGGACAAGAGCGTCTACTTTGATCTGGAGGACATCGGCAACACAACTGGTCAGTGGGATCTGTATGGTTCTGACGCGCCTTCTCCCTACAATCCACTGCAGGTTATCTTAATCTCGGGATTATTAATCAATCACAACTGGCCATGTTTATTCATTTAGATTGGTTAAATTTACTAGCCAATATGCATGGGTCCTATAGGAGATCTACATACATTGATGAAAGAGAATTCATCACTCTGGTTAATTAATTAGTTAACTTCCAATATGTATAAATCTTTTTTTTTCCATTTTTAATCTTGAACATACATTCAAAATAAATAGCCATTTTGACATTTAATATTTGATGTGGTTGCTCATATATTAAAATAGAACCTTTTATACTTTTTCTTTTTTAACTTTTGGGAAATCTGTGCGGGCCTAATGGTTGAATTCATTCTGAGTAGATTTTGAGCCATATTCAGTGACGTCCCTTACATTTCTGTTCAGTGAAAATGCATTCTGCTCGTCAAATGTATACCTCTTTTTTTTTTTTTTTTTACCTGATAGATCTCTTACATTTGATATTCAATTCAATCATGATCCGGAATTTCTGAGAAAGCAAATGAAGAATGAAGTACCTTCATTAACTCCGCGTACAATCTAGTACCGAGACACTAATCCTGATTCCTTGTTATATATTTTTCCTGGGTTCAACATCTTTTCGATGTCCCTAGCCTGGTTCGATACTTTCTTTTCTTGTAGTATCGAGGTATATATGCCTAGTTAATAGTTATTTTGTTATTTACTCGGGAAAATATCTTTTGTCATTTGAACTGTTTGCCTTAAACTCTTTGGAGCTTACTTATTAGAGGATATACTTATAATGATACCTATACTACGACACCGACCATAGTTTACTAATATTTCTGACCAATTAATTAAATCTCACTGAACGTCGACACCTTTCACTTAAAGCTATAAAACTAAGGAGGGTGCATATGATACATCAAACGAAGGAAGCTTCATTAAAAACTCTATATCTGCAGCTTCTGATTATGTGGAAATAAGAAAACAGAATTGCAGTAATTAGCATGCAATCCTCATGATTATGAGGATAATCTATTGCAAGAATTAATGAAACATTTGTCATAGAGAGGCTAAAGATCTTATTTTATATCTTTCACCGGTAAAATTGTTTCGAGGAAAAAGAAATTGCAGAGCAAGCTTCTCAGAGGCTCGATGCTCCTGTTTTGCTTGATTAGTTTGGTCTTATATGATTGTTTTCTTTGTAAACTAACCTCATTATCTTGTTTAGGCCAGGTTAGTTTATCTAAATACCAAAACTCAGCTAAATTTGCACAATGGTAGTTACTGACTTTTATCTGGAACCAATCCAGAGCAAATTCTTCGAGACGTTCGCAGCTCCATTCACCAAGAGAGGTCTGCTGCTCAAATTTTTGATACTCGGCGGAGGCTCCACGCTTGCTTACCTTAGCTCCACCGCCTCAGGCGACATACTACCCATCAAGAAAGGCCCTCAGCTGCCGCCCAAGCTAGGTCCACGTGGCAAGATATAATTTTGTCTCGGCAAGATCTCCCATGTATCTCCCCATTTGTGCTGTTGATATGTACAACCTTCTTAGGACTACGATTGTGCTCAGTAAATCTGAAACCTGAGTACGGTTCTCTGTGACCGTAGAAATCCTTATGTTCGTTGTTTATGTTCAAAATCTATAATTTCTGCTTTCAGTGGCATACTTTATGGCTAGATGGGTGATAAATTTCATTTCCTTGCATGAATTAATGATTAAACATGTGAACACTAGACTAGTGTTTACACGGTTGCTGTCTGAGTGAAACGAGTAAGATTCACTGTTGGAGAGTACAAGAGCTCCGACGCTTGATTCGTCTCTTTTCAGTCTCCGTAGTTTTTTTTTTTAACTAACAGTTAAAAAATTTCCCGTTGTTTACTTTGCCCACGTGGCCTTCTGTATGGTTTTCATATTTTGTGAGGAGCGTATTATATTTTGTATTTGTATATTTCGTTAAAATTTTTTAATAAAACACGGGGATCTCCCTCCGATTTTATCACTTAAAGAAAAAAAAAATCCCCTTCTTTAAGTTGGAGTCAATCTGATTATATCAAGGTCTTTCGGCATGAACCCAAATGGTACACAATCCAACCGGAGGAATTTTCAAAACGATCCCATTTACAATAATAATCGCAAAAAAGACCCATTTCGAACTTATTTTCAGAAACCGATCTGGTTTCAGCCTCAGCGCTGAAACCAGGTCGGTTTCTGAAAAAAAATTTCCGAAACTTCACGGGAGTTGAACTCCCGTGAAGTTTATCACGGGAGTTCAACTCCCGTGAAGTTTCGGAAATTTTTTTTCAGAAACCGACCTGGTTTCAGCGCTGAAACCAGGCCGCGGTTTATGAAAATAAGTTAAAAATGAATCTTTTTTTTGGATTAAAAGTCCAAAAAGGACTGTTTTGAAAATTTGTCCTAATCCAACCAGACCAAGGTCTTATTTTACACTCCATAAACAAGAAATTCTTAGGTGCTCCATCGCAAGCAAACAAGCAAACAAACAAAAAAGATATGTGATATCTTTATCTTTGCCTTACTGCAATGGAATAAATTTTCACTGTAGACCCAAATGAGATTTTAATTACCAAAATCGACTGTTTTTTTTTTTTAATTACCAAAATCGACCCGTTTTATGCCACGTAGGATTAATCCTGTTTCCTAATTAGTCGGGGTTGGCAACCCCGACTGTTTAGGAATTGTTGAACCCCAATTAGAAGCCTTAAAACCTGATTAGTTGGGGTTTAACAACTCCTAAACAGTCGGGGTTGCCAACCCCGACTAATTAGGAAACATGATTAATCCTACGTGGCATAAAACGGGTCGATTTTGGTAATTAAAAAAAAAAACAGTCGATTTTGGTAATTAAAATCTCATTTGGGTGTGAAAATTTATTCTACTGCAATGTAATCTTTGTTGCCTTCTCTTTTGCTGTTCGTTTACTTTTAAAGGGTAAAAGAGCACCACCTGAATTTTGACCCACCAAAATGCAACTCGAAGCTCATTAAACAGGTGGCGGAACAAGCCAGCCCCCATTAAGTGCTCCTGAGCTTTGAGAGTAAATGTTCTACTACGAGTGACAGCTGTGCAATGTTTTCACACGGATCTCAGGAATGAAACACAATACTACATCCACAAAACCCCTACCTTCTCAGCTCTCCTCCATGAAAGTTTCTGGCTCCCAAGCCCTTCAAAAATTTCAGGTACATTACCCTTTTCTCATCTCTTATTCTGTTGTCAAGACCCATTGGCTCCATTTCCAAGTTTTTTTTTGTTTTGTCAATGGCATTGGGATGATTTCTGCTGTCAGTTTCCTGCTATTCTTTATGTGGAATGTGCATCACTGCATTTTCAATAGCTAATCAAAATTGAGAGTTCCGTGAGTTAATTAATTTATTCATTTATTTACATTTGATGCCTTAGGAGGCTGGCAGAAACCCACAATGGTAGGCAATGAAAGTAGCGAAGCCAAGCTGTTGCAGGTATCTAGAGAAGCCCACAAACTGACCCAGATGGTCAATTCATTGCCGGAGACGCAGATTTCTGACGAACAAACAGAAGAAGTTGTTAAGACTCTAACGAGAAGCGGTTTTCGATCTCCAAGAGTCGTTGATCAAAGCTAGGAATCTTCGAGAGGCATCAAGAGTGAAGTTTGGTTTTGGGTTAAAGGATTCCGCGAGATTCGAGAGGATCGCTACGGGTGGCTCTCTGTTCCATTACGTTGATGAGTTGAAGAAAGTGATGACAGAGAGCAGTTTTAATCAAGACCCCGGAATTGCTTCCGGGGCGGATGGGAAAGTTTCTTCGGGTCGATCTCTTGGATTCTTGATGAGCAGTGATCAGCCCAAGAAGGCGAAAGGGTCGAATTTGATTGCGAAGCTCATGGGCCTCGAAGAGCTCCCTTCAGAGTCTAGCAAATTTACAAGAAAGGAACAGAAGGTTAATGAGTGTTTAGTTCAGCCAAGACCCCTCCTTCCTGTAGAACTGTCCAATACGAGGAAGCCGCCATCAATCGAGAAGAAAACAGAAGCAAGAACAGAATCGGTGAAGGGTGTTGTTGAGATTGTGAAATCTGATGAATTACTCAAGGGCAATGAAGTCAAAGGCCGTAGAAGGACGTCATCTTCTGGCCATCATTTTGATAATGGATTTCAAATCAATGCCGTCGTGAGATCTCCACAGTTGCCTCCTCAGTCTGATGATGCTCTCGTTTCAGTAAAGACGAGGGCGATAAACTTGAATCCAGAAGAGATAGCTTGTAACAATGGAGATATGTTATCCAGAGAATTTGAGCGAAAAGAAGGGAAGAATGCGAAGAGGAATAATGTCACGTCATATTTACAGACTGAAAATGTTGCTTCAAGTGAAATAGACGATGCGGGTCCAAAGCTTCAAGTGCATGGAAGGAAAGCTGGAAACAAGGAGTCGAAAACTAGTGCAACTCCAAAATCTCGGGCCACTCTTATTTCTAGATCACCAGCCAAGTCTGATAACAGAAGGATCATTAAAAATGTCCCTCCAAACAATCAAGCCATTGCTTGTAAAGGAGGAAATGCATCAAGAAAGCACAATCAAACTTTAACTAGAAAACCCACATCTCAACATTTTACTAACCTTGCGAAGGTAAAGAAGTCGGGAGAAGCTAAGCCTGTCACGAAATCCATGGACATCAAAGCATTTGTAAGTCCATTTTCTCTTATTTTCCTTGATTCTGCTTCTGAATTGTGCGTACATTGTATTTTTTAGTGCTTGTTCTTGAATAGACTGTGTAATTTCTTCGGCCTAAACTAACATTGTGCATTTTGTCCATCTTGTCATAGACTTGTAATGTAAAATGTAAGGATGTCAAAGTAACAAATAAAAGTCGCAATTTGCCTGCTGATGCACCAGCGAAAAAAGCGAAGAAGAATTCGATACCTTACAACAGAGGTAGCCTACTTACATCTTTTGTAAAGCAATTTCTTTGTCACGTAGCTACTAAATAAAGTTCTCACTAGGTGAATGAAAATTAGAAAATTGGCTTTTTTCCCCCCTAAAAACCACCTTAAACATGGAGTAATTATATGAAAACCACATTTCATTTTCAATATATACCTAAACAACCTTCAAAGTTGATTTTTGTTGCAATCAACCATCTTTCAGTCAAAATTTTCACTAAAAATCCACAATTACCCCTAAAAAACTCATATTCAAGGTTTGTGATTTGTTCTTTTAGTGTTCAGGTTTGTTACAATACAACTCACGTACATTGAACTTGAAATTGTTAGGGTACTTTTAATTTTTTTGGTGAAAAATTGACCTGGAGGTGGCTGATTGCAACAAAAACTTATTTTGAAGGTGGTTTATGCATAAATTGAAAATAAAAGGCAGTTTCCGTATAATTACCCTATTTTTATGGTGGTTTCTAGATTAAAAACCCTTTTCTTATTGACATAAAAAAGCATAGCAACTACATCCCTTCACTGGTCACAGGATGCAAGAAGAAAGACACAAAGCTCTTTAACGAAGTTATGGTAAATAGTGGCAAATGTGAGAGAACCTCAAAACCACCAGAAGAATCTATAGAGGCTCCAAATAGCAAAGCCATTATCCAAACAAAAGCTAAAGTAGAAGAGTGTGACATACAACTATTGCTTCTGAACACCCAGTCATTTATCAGCCATGCATACAAGCTCTTTGGATTTGATGACCATCAGACTACAAACCAACAAACCAAAGGAACTTTCAAGCTTGGAACGGAAAATGCGGATCTTCTGTTAGATTGCGCAAAGGAACTAATGGCTCGAAAAAGACGCCAACAAGCGATGGCAAATCATTATCATATGCTGCGAAGTAGCTTATGGAATTTGGCAGTTGTATCTCTTGATCAGTTGGTGAACGAAATCAGTTATGGGATCGAGAAACTTATCGATCATAGAAAAAATGGTGCAGGTGTCGGTTTAAAAGACAGCGTTTATGTGATACTAGAGAGGGATCTCAGATGCAAAGATATAACGGTGAATACTAATTGGGATATGGGGTGGCTAAATTTTATTTGTGTGGAAGAGGCTGATCATATTGTTGGTCAAGTTGAAGATCTAATATTGTATGGACTTGTTGAGGAGTTATTTTGTTAGTGATTCCTCCCTCTTTCTAATGGTTAGAGACTGTCAAGTTGTAAATGTTCACAAACAATATCTCTGATCAAATTTTACAGTACATCATATAATTTTCCTCTGCCAATACATGGAACAAGTTCTCCCTTAAAAGTTACAATTGAACTAAGGGCATGTCTTGATCTTCTTATCACAAATTACATGTCATGTCCTATATGTACGCTCTTTTAAACGTCCAATTTGATTACATTGTTTAGTTTTGTTTGATGGTTGATCAGTCTTTGATACATTAAGGTTCAGAAATAGAAAACAGTATTTTATATACCAGCATAGCTGGAGATC
>NC_033798.1:82310868-82347739 GCF_001876935.1 Asparagus officinalis | reverse complement strand
AAACATTATAGGAGGTTTTGTTTCCTGTAATTCAATCTTGGTGCATAAGAGAGAAGAAATTCTCTCTATAAGAATTAAGAATTTCTTTCTACCCCCATGACAGAGAAACCACTATGAGAAATTTAATGCTATCAATATCTTCACGCCGTGATTTATCATAGTATTATCAGAACAAATATGGTCAATGACAATGGAATATGAAGACTGAGAAAAATCAAATCATTCAAAAGTGTCAAGTGCATACAAGGGAATTACAGCTCCTTTTCCGCTTTTATTTGCAAAGAGAGTCCTAAGTTTTGAGATGTGCCCCCTTGGAAATCAAACCAAAACTGACATTAAAAAAATAAGGAAAATTTTGGGAGGTAAAAAAAAAGAGAGTCATTGAGCCAGCCTTGGCAATTTTTTTTTTTGCTTTGGCTAATTATGTTGAAGATGCTCTGAAGATGAGGAATTTGAGAGACCCCAAGGAATAATAAATGAATGTCCCCTTTGAGTGTGTGAAGTAGCTGCCAAAGCTTGATCCCACAACACACATCCAACCTCCTCCATACATCATGTCAAATTCCTGAAAAAAAATTAAAAAAGAGAAGAAATCATATAATTTTAATTCAAGCAGAACTTTGCAAAACCATGAAAATGTTAAGAAGAGGAACTTAAACTCTCTGGTCACGTTATTAGATTACAAAACCATGATTATACCAAGCTTACCCGTTCAAAACATACTTAAAAAAATGATTAGATCACTGATTAAGGTTTACCTTCTTGATATGGGAGGCAATGCTTCTATGGTCAAAGACATCAAAGAGGTCTAGAGCTTCAGAGGCTGATGACATGGCTCGCAACTGCATCTCCTCTTCCATGTCTGTGTCTTTTACCAATGCTCTCCCTTTTAACATCCTCTCTCTCTCTCTCTCTCTCTCTCTCTATATATATATATATATATATATACACCAAGATTATTGGGATTTGGGACAAGGGTGTGATTTATGGAATGTTGTATGTCTCTCGTTTTATATATAGACACAAATTCACCAAAATTGTTGGGACGCATGAGAACAAACAGTAGAGAATTTTTAAAGCTAGATGTGGTGTCGTCAATTTTGACCACGGAAGCCATACGCAACTAATTAGCTAGATTAAGCACGTGGCATGGGAGGTACAAAAACTATAATCAAAGCAGGGAATCTTTATTTTTGAGATTATTTATTTGCAAAGTGGCTATCGTGGTTCTTCCTGGCAGAAGGCTTTGCCCTTTGAATGGCACAGCTCTTTGATCATCAACCTAATCGATCTTCATTTTTTTTTCTCTTTTTTTTATTTTTAAGAATTTCCCCTTTTGGTTGATGGAGGTTAAGCCGCAAGCATATATCAGAATAAAATTTTGTCTGAACACGTGTCTCATAGCACAACGTATTCATAAATATATAGAAAATATAAAATTTTGGCAGAAGGCTTTGCCCTTCGAATGGCACAGCTCTTTAATCATCAACCTAATCCTTTATTGAAGCTTTTCCTTCCAACATTTTTTTTCTTCCCTCCCCTTTTCTTGTCTCTGTGAAATTAGAAGAATAACTTGTTAGATATAGGTGCCCTGCAGGCAATAATTGTATATTGTAACAGGACCTATATGAATATAACATCCTTGTTCAAAATAATAGTATGCTATTTTGGTTAGATTTATCTGGTATTTTTACATACAGATAAAGTCCTTAGAATGATACTAGACTATCAGACATTTCGGATATGAACGTAATGAAGAGATCTGATTTGTCGCTAACGTATATTCTATAATGTTCCTAGTCGATGAGGTGTTGAAATGGGATATCATCACTTTGGTAAGACTAGTGTATACTTTATTTCTTCTTTGAAAGGACGATGATCCATCTCTTAGATCATTGATGTGAGACATCAAGATATAGTATACAGGTGACTCATTAGTGAATGAGTTGACTGAACGACTCACTGAGAACATCTAGTTGGTAATTATACTTAACTGTCAAATAGAAAATCTCAAGTGATATAGTACATAGTAGTCTCATGACCTGAGGCATGAGTGCAATATCTTACATGTCAGTATAGGTATACTTAGACTTTTACCTAACCACAGTTCTCATCGAGTTGTGCATAACGGTTCTTGTTGGGTACATCCCGATGCATAGGTAGATATTAAGATGTCAAGATGGGATTCGTCTCTCCCAGTATAGGGGGTTGATGTCATAAGATTGTTTGATATAACTATAACCTGGAAATCCTTGGCCGAGATAAAAAAAGATAAACTGATTGTTAGTTTGATCTTATAGGTTATGAGTTTAATATCTACAAACACTAATTGAGCAATTAGGGTTTGACAGTTTTCCATACCCTAGGCTTAATAGTTTGACATGGTTTGACGAAGAGACCGGACTATACGGCATTATCACTGAGTGGTCCTGATATAATTGTGTTAGCATCTTGCAGACATTTATCACAACTTATACCCGGGTAGTCTTCATGTGTAGCTAGCACCTCTGTTGTACTTGTGGATATGATCCACTGCCGAGTTCTTAAGTTGGGCCCTAGAGTCACACCAAGCGCGTACTTGAATCCTATGAAACACAATTTATAGAGTGATGCGTATGATTGATACGCATATATGATTTTATCGGATACACATAAACAGTTATGTATATCGATAAAATCGGAATGCTATGTGCTTAGGAAATAAATTCTAGTATTTTTCCTATAAAGTTAACTTTTAGTCAACTAGTTGACTTTTTGGTCAACAGTTGACTTTTGGTCAACTCATTGACTTTTTGGTCATATGATGACTTATTAATCAATGATTGGAAAATTACAAAATATCGTATTTATGAAATACAATATTGATTTGGTATTCTCATTTATGAAATACACATACCATGTATAATGAGTCATGAGATGAGTCATTTAGTGGTATGGTTTGAGCACATGGTTTATTAGCACATGGTTTTGAAATGTAATGATTCATGAGATGATTCATTGCATGACTCACTAGATTAATCATTGATATTTGATGATTCATTGCATGACTCATAGGATGAGTCATTCATATCATGAACATATTTCACTCTATAAATATGAGCTCTCTTTCTTATGGAAAGGCTAATGAAAAATTGGCTAAGTGGTTTTTTCCATAAGAGAATAAAAGAGAGCTCTCCTCTTACTAAATTCTAGCAATCTTGAGTAAGAGGAAGTAGTAGGATTTTATTGTACCCCCGGGTGGATATCTTACCTTGTGTCTCAAGAAGACTCCAATTTTATCAAGCCCAATTGAAGATTTGGAGATCCACTACGAAGAGATTTTCTACTACAAGGAGCAAGAGCTAAGGGTTGTTCGATCTTCCATCGAATCACGCTTCGAAAGTATGACTTTCTAACTCTTGAATGCTCTCTTTAATATAGGGATTATGTTAGATTTAATTAGGATGGTCCTATTATGTATTTCATGCTCTCTACATGCTTAGTCTTCCGTTGCGTATTTTGCATGTATTTAGCATGTATTTCCTTCATGGTATCAGAGCCATGGTTCCATCTAATTAAATCTTAACATGCATATCTAACTCATAGAGGACTTTGTTCTTGCTTCTAATTACTAGTTTAATTAAAAGATGTTTTAATGAAACTAGTTAATTTATTCAAGTTGTTTTGTAATAAATTATACTAGTTGTTGATTCAAAAATGTGATTTTTGGTTCATATGTTTTTAGGAGTAAAAACACTTGTATAAATTGCAAAACACTTATTTACAACTAGTGTAGTTGTATGTTAGAAGCATGATAGTCCTATTTGAGTTAGGATAATCCCTATGTTATCTAGTTTTCCAATTTGTTGCATAACTAGATAGATGCATATTTCTTAATGTTGATTAAGTTATATGTTTTATATCATCTTGCGTGGATGTTATGTTTATGGATGGTAGTGGACAACGATTCTCTTGCATTTATTGTATTGATGTAATATAGCTACAAATGTAATATTATTTTTGACTTCTTTCCACCCCGAGCATGGGCTACGCCTACGGGTTTTGGCACTTGCTCACCGATCATGGGCTACGCCTACGGGTATAGGCCCTTGTTCGGGTGTGGGGGGGTATGGTTATTTAGTTTAGTTATTTTATTTATGGCTTTTATTTTACATTCAATGCAATATTATTACCCATCCTACGAGATGGTTTTTCCATTATAAATGGGGCTTGCACGTCCTATGTATATGTGAATGTAGTAATACATGATTTGCAAGGGAGCTAGCAATGTAAGGAGTTGCAAATTGCTTGCCAAAATGTAATTAGTATAGTTGTATTTTATTCCCTTAGTTGTCCACTACCATTCCATATTTCTTTTACATATGTTGATATGTTGGTTGTGCCCCAATTGTAGATGTCAATACAATTGGGTACTATATTCTACAAAGTTTATATCTCTATCTCATTAGAGAATAGTTTTTATTATAAAAAACTCATTTTTAAACTTTGTGAGACATGGCAATAAGAGTTTATTGACCATAGAGTGGTGAGATCGACATTAACATTGTGTTAGTGTGAAAGATAAATAAACCTAAAGCAGTTAAAAGAGATGTATTTAGAACGAACTTTTAACTAGTGTCTAGGAAAGTGATTATGAGATATAACTCATGGGGTGATGCCCAACTTAAGATAAGGGGTGATGCCCAATCTTTCGCGTTATAGTCTTAAAGAGCGGTGGTTACTTAATTAAGGTCCGATGAATATTCCCGGTGAATAGCTCGGAGCCCTCCCACTAATCTTGCACTTTCCTGGCTAGTTTAATTATTGCAAGTATAAATATAGAGAATCTTTGAACTATATCAAGTTTGATTATGGTAAAAGATTTATGAAATCGTCCGTAGCCCTCCATCATTTCAGTTGAATACTACTAAGCTTATAAATACTTTGTTTGTTGGCTATCGGCAAGGCAATACTATTCTATGGCTAAGTAGTATTCATCTGTATATAAGATAAAAGGATAGCTTAAATTGGTTATGCGACTTTGTTGGCTTTCGTCAAGAGTTTGCATAAGTTAAATTTGAGCCAGTCAAGAAATGATGGGTCCAAACTTGACTAGTTTTTATGATTTGTTGGCTATCGTCAAGGTCATAAAAGACTAGGGGTAAAATCATATCAAGAATTACAAGAGTGTAAAAGACAAAAGTTGTCTACCAATTATTGAGTGTATCAATTTGTTGGCTTTCGTTAAGGTTGATACATTCAATGATAATTGGATCTTGATCCCACTTGAAAACAAGTGGTTGTTTTCCGATCACCTCTTATAAGGTTTTGAGGGACTTGAAAAATAGTGGGAGGCATAACTTAGATAAAAATAAACCAAATCTATTTTATGTATTGAACATCTGCTAAAATAATTTTTTCTCTCTCTTTCAGGCCATTATGTCTAGCTTAAAAATCATATCACAACAGAACAAGTTAACCGATCCTAATTTCATAGACTGGTTGAGAAATGTTAAAGGAAACTACCCAGAATTCTTAGCCTCACACATCAAGAATAAGTAAGTTGTTGCTTCATCTTCAGGTGTGTTTGTTACCCAGAATTGTTTTTCTATAAATCCTACATCTTGGGTATTAGATACCGGATCAGGATCTCACATCTGTAATTTGTTACAAGGATTGAGAAGCTATAGAAAACTTGGACCTAGAGAGATGACCCTACAAGTTGGTAATGGTGCAATAGTTACAGCACTTGCAGTAGGGGATTTTCATCTATCTTTACCAAATGGAAACGTTTTGATTTTGAATAGCTGCTATTTTGTACCAACTATGATATGTAATATAATATCCGTATCTTTATTAGATAAAGATGGATATATATTCAAGTTGGAGAACAATGTTATGAATATCATATTTAATCAAAAGTTGATTGCTTATGGAACATTGTGTAATGGCATATATATTCTTAATCAAAACACAATTCTGAATACTCATCACACTAATAAAAGAAAGCACTCAGTTGTGAACGACGCTTTCTTATGGCATTGTAGACTTGGTCATATTAATAAAGAAAGACTTGGCGAGCTACATAAGCATGGATATTTAGATCCATTTGACTTTGAGTCTTATGATACTTGCAAGTCTTGTCTTAAAGGTAAAATGACTAAGACTCCATTTAAGGGAACTGGAGCAAGAGTTACAGAACTCTTAGGACTGATACATAGTGATGTATGTGGTCCTATGTCTACAATGGCCAGAGGTGGCTACTCCTACTTTATTACTTTTACTGATGATTTTTCAAGATTTGGACATGTGTTTTTGATGAAACACAAGTCTGAAGCATTTGAGAAATTTATCGAGTATAAAAATGAAGTAGAGAATCAAACAAGCAAGAAAGTTAAAATTCTTCGATCGGATCGAGGAGGAGAATACTTGAGCTCGGAATTCTTAGGGTTTTTAAAAGAGAATGGGATTCTCTCTCAGATTACTCCACCCTTTACACCACAGCTTAACGGCGTGTCAGAAAGGAGGAATCGTACCCTATTAGATATGGTACGTTCCATGATGAGTAACGCTGAGTTACCTTTTTCATTCTGGGGGTATGCGTTGGAAACAGCAACACACTTACTGAATAGGGTTCCAACTAAAGCAGTGCCTAAACCTCCATATGAGATATGGAGTGGGAAGAAACCACATCTTAATTATATTAAGATTTGGGGATGTCATGCTTATGTAAAGAAGCAAGATCCCAAAAAGTTAGAGGCACGCTCAGTATTATGCAAATTTGTAGGATATCCAAGGAATTCCATTGGATATCAATTCTACCACATCGATGAACAAAAGATAATTTTTTTCTCGGTATGTTACCTTCTTGGAGAAGGAATTTCTTGAAAAAGAAATTAGTGGGAGCATGGTAGAACTGGAAGAAATTTCAGAGATACAAATCAATACTAATAATTTATTAGAACCAGAAAATTCAGTTGTACCAGAAGAACCTCAACCACTCCGCAGATATCCAAGGTGATCTCATGCACCTAAAAGACAATATGATTTTCTCATTAAAGGTAGCATATTAGATCATGTCATAGATGATGACGAACCTTTGAGTTATCAGCAAGCATCTCAGAGTAGGGACTCTGTTGCTTGGCATGATGCAATGAAATCCGAAATAGACTCTATGTACACCAACAAAGTATGGATCTTAGACAATGCTCCCAAAGGGGTGATACCCATAGGTTGCAAATGGTTGTTTAAAAAAAAGTTGGGTGTAGATGGAAAAGTAGAGACTTTTAAAGCTAGACTGGTAGCTAAAGGTTTTCGTCAAAGACCTGGTTTGGACTACGATGAAACCTTTTCTCCAGTGGCTATGCTAAAGTCTATTCGGATCTTACTAGCTATAGCTGCTCACTATGACTACGAGATCTGACAAATAGACGTCAAAACTGCATTTCTAAATGGTGATTCAGAAGAGTGCATATATATGACTCCACCAGAGGGATTTTGTAGTCAATAGGAGCAGTGGAAAAGCATGTAGGTTGCTTAAAGCCATTTATGGACTAAAGCAAGCATCGCGGGGATGGAACATCTGTTTTGATGATGCTATCAAAGTGTTTGATTTCATCAAAAATCCAGATGAACCATGTGTATATAATAGGATAATTGAGAGTATTGTATCGTTTCTTATTTAGTATGAAGACGATATACTCTTAATTTATAATGACATACCGTCATTACAAGCGGTTAAAATATTACTATCAAAAGTTTTTTCATGATTGATATGGGTGTAGCATCCTGTATACTGGGTATTCAGATCTATAGAGATAGATCTAAAAGGATGTTAGGATTATCCCAATCTAGATACATCGACATAGTGCTAAAGCAGTTTAGCATGGAGAATTCCAAGAAAAGGTTTCTCATGGAATCTCCCTCTCTAAAAAGAGTCTTCCCAGACTGATGAAGAGAGGAAACTCATGAGTCTTATTCCTTGTGCCTTGGCAGTAGGATCGATCATGAATGTCATGTTATGTATTAGATTGGATATCGCTTGTTCACTCACTTTGGTATGTAGATGTCAATCAAATCATGGAGAAGAGCACTGGAAAGCAGTCAAGAATATGCTTTAGTATGACTAAAGAGTTATTTTTGATATATGGTAAAAGTGACCTCCAAAGTGGAGGCTTTTTCCGAATCAAGCTTTCAGAGCGGTATTGGTAGTAAATCTATATCAGGATATGTTTTTTATCCTCATAAGAGGAATGTCGGCTGGAAAAGTTCTAAGCAAGACATAGTGAGCCAAATACATTGTGGCAAATGATACAGCCAAAGAAGCTACCTGGATAAGGAAGTTCCTTTTAGAGCTGGAAATTGTTTCCCACCATTATAGATCCGGTACTTGTATACTGTGATTGTAATGCTGCGATAGCTCTTAAGGAACCTCGGTCTCATAATAAGTCCAGACACATTCTGAGGAAGTATCACATGATCAGGGAGATAGTTGATCGCCAAGAGATCAAGATTGAAAGAGTTGACACAAAAGATAATATAGCAGATCCATTCACAAAGGCAATTGCTCATACACAATTTGAAAAACTTGTTGAGCTATTGGGTATTAGATACTATAATGATTGGCCTTAGTTTAGATATAGGTGCCCTGCAGGCAATAATTGTATATTGTAACAGGACCTATATGAATATAATATCCTTGTTCAAAATAATAGTATGCTATTTTGGTCAGATTTATCTGGTAGTTTTATATTCAGATAAAGTCCTTAGAATGATACTAGACTATCAGACATTACGGATATGATCGTAATGAAGAGATCTGATTTGTCGCTAACGTATATTCTAAAATGTTCCTAGTCGATGAAGTGATGTAATGGGACATGATCACTTTGGTAAGACTAGTGTATACTTTATTTCTCCTTTGGAAGGATGATGATCCATCTCTTAGATCATTGATGTGAGACATCAAGATATAGTATACAGGTGACTCATTAGTGAATGAGTTGACTGAACGACTCACTGAGAACATCTAGTTGGTAATTATACTTAACTGTCAAATAGAAGTTCTCAAGTGATATAGTACATAGTAGTCTCATGACCTGAGGCATGAGTGCAATATCTTACATGTCAGTATAGGTGTACTTAGACTTTTACCTAACCACAGTTCTCATCGAGTTGTGCATAACGGTTCTTGTTGGGTACATCCCGATGCATAAGTAGATATTGAGATGTCAAGATGGGATTCGTCTCTCCCAGTATAGGGGGTTGATGTCATAAGATTGTTTGATATAACTATAACCTGGAAATCCTTGGCCGAGATTAAAAAAGATAAACTGATTGTCAGTTTGATCTTATAGGTTATGAGTTTAATATCTACAAACACTAATTGAGCAATTAGGGTTTGACAGTTTTCCATACCCTAGGCTTAATAGTTTGACATGGTTTGACGAAGAGACCGGACTAAACGGCATTATCACTGAGTGGTACTGATAAAATGGTGTAAGCATCTTGTAGACATTTATCACAACTTATACCCGGGTAGTCTTCATGTGTAGCTAGCACCTCTGTTGTACTTGTGGATATGATCCACTGCCGAGTTCTTAAGTTGGGCCCTAGAGTCACACCAAGCGCGTACTTGAATCCTATGAAACACAATTTATAGAGTGATGCGTATGATTGATACGCATATATGATTTTATCGGATACACATAAACAGTTATGTATATCGATAAAATCGGAATGCTATGTGCTTAGGAAATAAATTCTAGTATTTTTCCTATAAAGTTAACTTTTAGTCAACTAGTTGACTTTTTGGTCAACAGTTGACTTTTGGTCAACTCATTGACTTTTTGGTCATATGATGACTTATTAATCAATGATTGGAAAATTACAAAATATCGTATTTATGAAATACAATATTGATTTGGTATTCTCATTTATGAAATACACATACCATGTATAATGAGTCATGAGATGAGTCATTTAGTGGTATGGTTTGAGCACATGGTTTATTAGCACATGGTTTTGAAATGTAATGATTCATAAGATGATTCATTGCATGACTCACTAGATTAATCATTGATATTTGATGATTCATTGCATGACTCATAGGATGAGTCATTCATGTCATGAACACATTTCACTCTATAAATATGAGCTCTCTTTCTTATGGAAAGGTTAATGAAAAATTGGCTAAGTGGTTTTTCCATAAGAGAATAAAAGAGAGCTCTCCTCTTACTAATTTCTAGCAATCTTGAGTAAGAGAAAGTAGTAGGATTTTAAAGTACCCCGGGGTGGATATCTTGCCTTGTGTCTCAAGAAGACTCCGATTTTATCAAGCTCACTTGAAGACTTGGAGATCCACTACGAGGAGATTTACTACTACAAGGAGCAAGAGTTAGGGGTTGTTCGATCTTCCATCGAATCACGCTTCAAAAGTATGACTTTATAACCCTTGTATGCTCTCTTTAATATAGGGATTATGTTAGATTTAATTAGAATGGTCCTATAATGTATTTCATGCTCTCTACATGCATAGCATAATTATACATATAGTCTTCCGTTGCGTATTTTGCATGTATGAAGCATGGATTCCCTTCATGGTATCAGAGCCATGGTTCCATCTAATTAAATCTTAACATGCATATCTAACTCATAGAGGACTTTGTTCTTGCTTCTAATTACTAGTTTAATTAAAAGATGTTTTAATGAAACTAGTTAATTTATTCAAGTTGTTTTGTAATAAATTATACTAGTTGTTGATTCAAAAATGTGATTTTTGGTTCATATGTTTTTAGGAGTAAAAACACTTGTATAAATTGCAAAACATTTATTTACAACTAGTGTAGTTGTATGTTAGAAGCATGATAGTCTTATTTGAGTTAGGATAATCCCTATGTTATCTAGTTTTCCAATTTGTTGCATAACTAGATAGATGCATATTTCTTAATGTTGATTAAGTTATATGTTTTATATCATCTTGCATGGATGTTATGTTTATGGATGGTAGTGGACAACGATTCTCTTGCATTTATTGTATTGATGTAATATAGCTAAAAATGTAATATTATTTTTGACCTCTTTCCTCCCCGAGCATGGGCTACGCCTACGGGTTTTGGCACTTGCTCACCGATCATGGGCTACGCCTATGGGTATAGGCCCTTGTTCGGGTGTGGGGGGGGTATGGTTATTTAGTTTAGTTATTTCATTTATGGCTTTTATTTTACATTCAATGCAATATTATTACCCATCCTACGAGATGGTTTTTCCATTATAAATGGGGCTTGCACGTCCTATGTATATGTGAATGTAATAATACAGGATTTGCAAGGGAGCTAGCAATGTAAGGAGTTGCAAATTGCTTGCCAAAATGTAATTAGTGTAGTTGCATTTTATTTCCTTAGTTGTCCACTACCATTCCATATTGCTTTTACATATGTTGATATGTTGGTTGTGCCCCAATTGTAGATGTCTATACAATTGGGTGCTATATTTTACAAAGTTTATATCTCTATCTCATTAGAGAATAGTTTTTATTATAAAAACTCATTTTTTAAACTTTGTGAGACATGGCAATAAGAGTTTATTGACCATAGAGTAGTGAGATCGACATTAACATAGTGTTAGTGTGAAAGATAAATAAACCTAAAGCAGTTAAAAGAGATGTATTTAGAACGAACTTTTAACTAGTGTCTAGGAAAGTGATTATAAGATATAACTCATGGGGTGATGCCCAACTTAAGATAAGGGGGTGATGCCCAATCTTTCGCGTTATAGTCTTAAAGAGAAGTGGTTACTTAATTAAGGTCCGATAAATATTCCCGGTGAATAGCTCGGAACCCTCCCACCAATCTTGCGCTTTCCTGGCTAGTTTAATTGTTGCAAGTATAAATATAGAGCATCTTTAAACTATATCAAGTTCGATTACGGTAAAAGATTTGAGAAATCGTCCGTAGCCCTCCATCATTTTAGTTAAATACTATTAAGCTTATAAATACTATGTTTGTTGGCATACGTCAAGGCATAACTATTCTATGGCTAAATAGTATTCATCTGTATATAAGATATAAGGATAGCTTAAGTTGGTTATGCAACTTTGTTGGCATACGTCAAGAGTTTGCATAAGTTAAATTTAAGCCAGTCAAGAAATGATGGGTACAAACTTGACTAGCATTTTATGATTTGTTGGCATACGTCAAGGTCATAAAAGACTAGGGGTAAAATCATATCAAGAATTACAAGAGTGTAAAAGACAAAAGTTGTCTACCAATTATTGAATGTGTTAATTTGTTGACATACGCCAAGGTTGATGCATTCAATGATAATTGGATCTTGATCCCACTTGAAAACAATGAGTTGTTTTCCGATCACCTATTATAAGGTTTTGAGGGACTCGAAAAATAGTGGGAGGCATAACTTAGATAAAAATAAACCAAATCTATTTTATGTATTGAACATCTGCTAAAATACCTTTTCTCTCTCTTTCAGGCCATTATGTCTGGTTTAAAACTCATATTGGAACAGAACAAGTTAACCGGTCCTAATTACAAAGACTGGTTGAGGAATGTTAAAATTGCCCTAACTTATGACAAAGTAGCATATGTCCTCACTGCGCCCGAACCTGTTCTAGGCCTAGAACCCACTATAGCGGAAACTGAAATCCGCAATACATGGGATAAAGATTGTTCACTTGCTCAATGCCTCACCATTGCCTCTATGGATTTGGTCCATCAGAGACAACATGAGAATATGGATATCAGATCCATATTTCGTAATGAAAAAGCGGGCCGGTTAACCGAACCGGATTAAATGGATGAGAAGAAGACTCTAAACCGCCCGAACCGAATTAAACCGGTTTGGATCCGGTTTGAACCTCTGAACCGCCCGAAAAAAAACCGAATCGAATTTTCTAATTCGTTCTTTGTCGGATATTCATATTGCTCAAAATGGGAAGGACTTTGTCGTTCGGAATTCGGTCAAAATGGAAAGGACTTTTGGTTCGGACGAAGTCGGATGGAATAACTTTCTTATTAGTGAGTCATCACTTGAACATTAAGCTATATAATTGCTCGGTAATTTGATTGTTATGTTTACATACATGTTTATATTGTATAGTTCCTTTTTCATTGGGCCTGCTAGCGTATATGCCCGCATTAAAATCGGTGAAACCTCATATAAGCTTTCAAATTCTACTAGAGGCATGTTAAGTTGTTTTCCAAGAAATGAAAGATAACCTTTTGATTATAGTTAATTAATATTTGAATGTTACGTAACCATATGTACTTGTTGATATGGTTTGCACTCATTTTACTGATTTTGATTTTTTGTTAGCTGTGGCAATGATGTTACTTCAAACAAGCTCCACATTTCATTGTTTGGGGAAAAAAGTTAAGTAGACAAAATGGACAAATAATGATACTTCATCAGAAATTAATAGGCAATGATCTCAGGTGTGGGCAGATTTTTGTGAAATAGTATTAATTCGGTCCAAAACCGAAACCGATCCGAACCGATCCGAATTTCGGTTGGGCCGAATATTCGGATGAAGGGAAAAAAATCTGGATCTGGATGAGAGTTTTGAGAATTCGAAAAATTCGGATTGGATGCGGATTGAGCTTAAAACCGATCCGAACCGAATATGCCCAGCCCTAAATAAATGAGTGTCTAAAAAGTTTGGTGGATAACTATTCCCTATCCACTTAAGTTGATAGGAGTCTTGCTCTCTCTCTCTCTCTGATGCCAAGACCGGACTATAGCCAATCCATACACGCTTGTCCTTCAACAGGGTACCATCATGTTTAATTCTTCGTAGTTACATCATCAATGGCCTGGGAGAAAACTAACTGCAATTGTTTATGAGAACAAGGTAGAGATGTTATCAATCGGCTATACAATCCTTGATATTGAAATGGAAAAAACTCCCATCGCTCACTAATTTCCTTTGAAAACGTCTTTCTGAAGATAACATGATCATTGAACATGATCACAGAGCACACATTTTCCTTGATTCTCAGAACTCGTATTAGCCGCAGACTACAACATAGTTCTCTCTAGTCGTACAGAACGAGGTCATCAGGTGACCCCCTGAAAGCACTGATGTAGGAAGAACTAAATTTGCATTTCAAGACTTCACAGCTTTTCAAAACTCTGGATTAGGAACGTAAATTTACATAAAACTGACCAATAAATTGTTAATAAAAACATGAAACTTGATAATTATAGATATGAAAGATAAGAACTAATCGCAGTCATTTCTACAGTCTCCAGCCGAACATACCCAAAATACAAACTGCTACTCCAGCCAAACTTCCTTCGCCATTTACTGAACATCCAGCATCAACTTCTACCCACAGCTATCCATCACAAGAATCCTAAAAGTTATTATACAATATACAATACCTGAACTGTTGATGGCTCAATAGTATAAGCGCCATTCCTCAAACTAGCGACCATGCTGACTTTAACTTTCTATAGCAGCAACTTTAATCGGTGGATTTCATCTGCAGTACATGAAGAAATAAATGAAAACCTCCTTTTTTTCCTTTGGCGTCCATTCTTTAAGAAGGTTCGTTTTTTTTATGTCCCAGCCGGATAGAAGAGACTGAGACCAGGTTGGCGCCTCACGTGTTCTGGAATTAGCTTGTTGATGAGATCTTGAGATGCCCCATCTAGCTGATAAAAGAAAAGGAAGAGATGAGGTGAACTGTTTATTTCTTAAGATTTTATCCGTTTATGAGTCTTCAGGTTCTGGATAAAATAATTCTGCTTCATGTATTGCATAGTTAAGACAAATGAAAATTGGACAAGAAATGGGTGTTTAATTTCAACCGCTGGCACGTGAAGCATTTAATATTTCTTTGAAGAAGAAATTTTCTAAACAAACCCATTCATAATTTTTTTCTAAAAGTAGACCCGCTTGAGTTTTATTTCCAAAAATAGACCCATTTTGTCTTAATCCGATTTCTAAATAGTCGGGGTTGCCAACCCCGACTATTTAGTGCGTAGAATGTTAGGGTTTAGGGTTATAATTGGGGGTTTACAACCTCCTAAATAGTCGGGGTTGGCAACCCCGACTATTTAGGAACCGGATTAAGATAAAATGGGTCTATTTTTGTAAATAAAACTCAAGGCGGTCTATTTTTAGAAAAAAAATATGAATGGGTTTATTTAGAAAATTTCTTCTTCTTTGAACGTATATCATATTATACAGCATTAACATAAGGAATCCACACATTATGATGTTCTTTACACCTGGTCTCTATGCACTTACAGTAAATTTCATAAATATAACAGTAACAGCAATGACAATAATGCATTGTCAATTATGACAACCAACAGACATAATTCAACGAAGCTAAAGTGACCAGAACCTTACCTCTTGTTGGAAGTTGAAAAGGGGAGGCAATGGCCGACCATTTGGCAATCGTGCATTGGGTTCACGGAGTTCATCAAAAAAGGGATGGGAACATGCTTCTAACTGCAATGAGAAAAGTAAAGATGAGACATGAAGGAGGCTAGATTTAAGCATATACTGTTACAATGAACACACTTAAGAAAGCAAGCAAATTTTCTTATGTCTATGACAGCATAAGAAGAGTGCTATTATCAAGCTCAACTTGCCACTTTGGCCACCCAAGGAATTTCTTACAAAAAATCATGATCAGCAAATTACAAAGCACCAACATAACGCATACCTAATCGTCTTGATTCATTATATAATTCAAACTGCTTAACCAGTTAGCCAATTTTGGATCAGACATAAGCTGAAGACGGTGCCCAAGGAGTAAAAGCTATCAGAAAACTATCCAAGATGGGCTTTGATTATAAACACACAATTGTACAAATTTGTCACATAACACGAGTCAACATTTGTTTCTCACTTCTCTTCTGTCATTAATTGAGCTTCATATTTTTAGACTGCAACAGTTCGAAGGCAATATCAAAACACCATGGCAGACAGCAAAAACGTTTACATAAATGGTATTTTTGATGCATGGCAAATGGGTGATAAAGAGTGAAAACTGGAGAGGATAAGGACAATAAAGAAACAAGTAAGAGAAAGCAACTAAAAAAGATACCACATTCACCTTTCCAAAATCGAAAATATTACGAGATCTCTTACAAACAGAAATCATGCACCGAAACATCTAAAGATAATGTAGATGTTAAAAGCAGTCATTATTTAGTCTAACAATGCAAACAAAAATCTAAAGATTGGTTGCTTATATGAATTTCATTGTCAAACTTCAAATGTAATGGACACGGCCATAAACAATTTTAGCGAAATTACAAACTAGTTGTAGAAACTTACTGCAGTACAACGAAAACTTGGTGAGTACTGGAGAAGTCGTGATGTAAGATCTATTGCTTCTGGTGGCATTCTCTTGTGGAATATCTGTCGAAAACAAACTACTTAGAGATACTCCTGACAGCAAAAACTGATGAATAATATCATACCAACACAATGAGTTTGTATCACTTGATAAAGAACCTAATAGAAAGTATGATAACATAGTTAAAAAAAATTTGCTGCTCATCCCTCAACAAATGGCATGAATAATGGCAACCTACTTTTCTTTCAACAGTTAAAAAGAGTCTTCATTTATAATCAATTAATTCTATCATGAATAAGCCATAAGCATCACAAACCGTGTAGAGTTGAAATTTGAAGAAACAAACTTCTATTGTGTACTACAATTTGGCATCTACCAAGATCCAGAAGTATGATCTAGAGTAAGATGGGCCATGGCGAACATTTCTGTGCCGGGTTGAGAATCTTGCGATAAAATCCATACTACTTATGTTTACCGCGATGATTAAATGGATTGACCCAATTATTGCTCTAATCATTATATTTACCTTGCTGATATAAGTTGATCAACCCAATTTCTGCCCTGCTCATAATCAAGACCTTTTTTCTAACAGAAAGCTCACAGAATGAAAGAGCTATCCTATGATTTAAATAAATAAATTTGCTGATTGTTTTGCTTTTCTTATTACAATTGAGGTAGTCCCATTTGATGGATAAAAGGATAATCTGGGTTAAGAGGTACGAGTACAGACATGAAGGTCTAAGCAATGCAAGTTATCATACATCATAATTCACATATGCATAAGCAACAAATCTTATAAAACGTACCAAGACTTGTGCAAGTAGTTCTGTCAGATCACTTTGTGTATTGTCAGAGGATATTGCTTCATTATTTTTAGCTTCACGGATGTGAGAAGTCACTGGGAATAAACCCACAAGTCGCGAAGTGACATATTTAGCAACTGTGTGACTAAATTCTCTCATATGCCATAATATATCAACCTTCACTATAATAGTACAAATTCCTCCCATTTTCAATTTACAATCACATCCATCTGATGGACTCAGTCAGTGTCTTAAAACAAGATCACAATGTTCTATAAGATTACTAAGATGTAAGGTAGTTTTAAAATGTTACTTTGAAAAGTGGGTCCATTTGCTTACAAGATTGCTTAAGAAATTGTGATCAGATTAATACATGTTTATAGCAGTGTGAAGTGTCCTACAATTGTCCAAAAACTAGTGCCTTTAATGCTGAGGGAGCACATAGACATTCCAAACTGCCAAGTGAGTTGTTTAGTAGCATGACAATGTTTACAGGATTTGCTTGAATTTTAACATAAAAAGGAAGATATATGAAATCCTAACCTTATGCCATGGATGAGCTTTTATCTGTGGAAACCTAAAATCTGTATAGTTAGGATTCATGCACCGAATTTCCTCCCGAGTTGGAGTACCAAGAACCTGCAAGAAAGAACCTAATTTGTTATCGTATTGACAAAAGATCCGCCAATCAGTAGGCTAGGACCTTATATTGTACCTTGATTATCTCAACCAGCTGATCAACAGCACTTTCTCCAGGAAACAGTGGCTGTCAAAAAAAAAAGGTTGAAACTCTATATTTTGAAAGCTTAAAAACAAAATCATGCATTCATATGACAAGCATCTTGTATTCTATATCACATGTCCACAAACTGAGTACAAAGCAATGGCTGACCTGCCCAAGGAGTAACTCAGCAAGGACACAGCCTGCTGACCATATGTCAATAGAAGTAGTGTACTCTGTCGCCCCAAATATAAGTTCCGGAGCACGATAATAGCGTGAACAAATGTAAGATATGTTTGCTTCACCCTTAACCTGATGATACAGTTACATTCTTTAGTAAGGAAAGAACTAAAGGTGCACGTTCAAAAACAAGCCACATATAACTTAAAAGAACTGCATCCAAGCAATAATCTAGAAAAAGAAAATAGACCAAACTGATGCCAAGAAAGAACATGAATACTACCAAGAAATACAACGAAACATCGCAAGAACATTCATGTGGTAAGCCTAGTAGTGAATCCTTATTCATCAATCAATCAAAATTGAGGTCTACAATTCTCTGCTTTTATTCTGACCTCATTTCGTCCTTTGTTTTTCTTCTTTTAGGTTTATTCAGAGCATAGTCACATACTAGTGTTTCTAATTATGGCTTACATTCTTTGAGCCAATATCAAACCTAAACTATTTTGGACCCACATGAAGCAAACCTTCAACCCATTCTTTAACAAAAGTAAGCCATAATACTCACAAGTCACAACAGCTATGAGCTAACATACTCTAAATCAATTTGTAAATTTTTCCTTTATCTAGTCAGACTATTCTTAACAAAAACCAATGATATTGGACTATCAATACTAATCACTATGAAAACAATAATAACCTTGTAGCTAAATCAATCAACAAAAAGCAAAGAGAAAGTTAGCGCCAGAAAATGCCAACCAAACCTTCCAGATAATATCACTCAACAAATCTTTCGCAAATTTTCAATTACCATTCATCTATTATCATCCAAATTGCACGCATTAGAGGTACAATAGCAAAATCAGACAACCTTGTCTACTATCTAGTACTAGTGCTGCAATTAAAGGTCAAACCTCATGAGTCATTACATACCAGAATTTTGGCGCTTCCAAAATCACAAAGCTTAACTTGGTGAGTGAGAGGATCAACCTAATGCAAATTAACAGGGGAAGGTTGAAAACAAAATAATACACTGCTTGATAGATGATAACAAAAATTGAAGCTCCGAAATCATACCAGAACATTTTGTGGCTTCACATCTCTATGGCAAACTCCTGGAACACTATGAATATAAGCTAGCCCCCTGAAAATCTGCAAAATCACCCAATAGAGTAAGCATTTCCAACATAATATTACGAGCAATGCAACAGAATAAAAGCAAAAAGAAAAAAAAGTACCTGATAGGTATAGAGCTTCACAAATATCAATGGCATCCTCTGGTTCATACTACTATAATGCTTAAGAACTCGGTATAAAGATTCAGGCACAAACTCCATGACCAGGTTGAGAAAAAGCTCGTCTCTGCTTGTGGTCGAGAAAAAACAGTGCTTTAAAGAAACAACATTAGGATGATCCATCGTGCGCATCAATTGAAGCTCCCGATTCTTGTATCTCTTGTCCCGCAACACCTTCTTTATGGCAACAGTCTCCCCTGTTTCCAAGCATTTGGCCTACACAATATATCAAACGTTAAGCCGAAACCTAAAATTTCTCATACTTTCAGAAGAATGAACAAATGGAGGCAGTTCTTAACCTGGAAGACAATTCCAAATGACCCAGTTCCCACAATGCGCTCAGCCATATAGCTAATCGTCTGCAATCACAAATAGAAAAAAGCCCGCGATCATCGAGTGAAAAGTAGACCAATATTCATATATAAAACTTCAATCTCAAAAACACTAACCCTCTTTGGTTCACCATTCTTCCCTTCAATTGTAGTAGAGATGATATGTCCGGTGACGGGTTCGTTCGACTCCGTCATAGTCTGATCCTGCAACAGTCAATGGATATCATCAAAAAAAAAAAAAAATCAACCCCCCCAAAAAAAATGCACCAAACAAGCACTAAACAAATACACCAGCCCTTACGCTAGAACAAGCTGCAATAGCCAAAACCAAAGGAGCTTCCGAGGGCAAAACAAAAGGGAGAGACTTTGAAAGCAAGCATCAAAGAGCTTTTAAGCTCAGACTCAGAGGAATAACACAAAACCAAGCAAACAAGGAAGCTATCTATGGCTGAAGACACCGAACTGAAACAAGAACGAATCTTTTTCCTAAAACAGGTCACTTTAATACAAGACCAGAGCGAAAACACCGAAATTCCCCCCAATAATTAAAAACCCTAAAAAAGGCAAATTCGCCATGGATCCGCAGATCTACAGGTAAAACCGCGTATCCAGCCGCAGAAGCCCTAGGAACTAGGCGGAGAGCAGAATCGAGGGAACCCTAGAGAAGGTGAAGGGTAACACGGTAATCTTACCTTTTCTTCAGCCATTTTCGGCCGGCGGCGGCGGCGGCGGCGGCATCAGCTGCTGAAGATGAACAGAGAGGGGAGCAAGCGGTCGAAGAGGGTACCCGGAAGAAGACAGCGGGGCCATGCGGGTGAGCACCTCACTATTTCATTCTACCCCCTTGGTTTCGCAAAAATTATTCTTTCAGTACTAGGCTGCTGGTCTACCTATGACTTTTTTTATTTTTATTTTTATTTTTTTTTGTTTTTGTTGTTGCTGTTGTTGGGTGGCGTGAGGCTGTGAGCTGTAGTTTTGTGGACTTTGAACAGGCTTGCTAGTGCTTTTGACCGGTTGAACTTTGAATGAAAATGTGATAGGTTCATTAAATGCGTGTTGCGCATTCGGGTCGGGTTTGCTTCGGTTGGGGAATTTAGTAGGTGGTAGCATTTGAAGCTCTGACCGCTCTTGTTGAACGTCTGAAAAGTCTTCTAAATTTCAGACCGTTTACTGCTCGCCCCTAGTTACAAGTGAGGTTAGTCAGGGGTTTAGAGCAATCTTGAGATTTTTACAAAATATTTACCCATTCAGCTTATTATTATCCAAATACCAAGTTCAAGGAAAAAATGATTTCACCTCCAGACATCTTTTGAAACCAAAAGAATTGGAAGCAAAATGATGAATCAACCGAAAGCCCACTGATCATCAGACTGTTGTTCAGAAATAGTAGTCGTTTGTAAAAGAACTGGTATAGTAATGCCAAGATTATTAAACCCTACTTGCAACTTCTTCAAAATTCTGAACCAACACGGAGGAGAAAACTTGAAGTTAGCGAACAGATGACTTATCCATCATAATCATAACATTAGCATGACTAATACAGTACATAACTGAGTTCATCAATGCACAACGCGCGCACTCAGGTTGTCGGTAAGTCATCTTCTAAATCTAACCTCGAGCTAGGTTAATGCAAAACTTTTCCAAGTCTGAAGCCATTCAAGAAATGGCTTTATGGGATCCTGGGGTTGAAGGCGACTTGGGTAGCGTGTGAAAGCTGGAGCAGCTGCCGACCTTTGCTGTGGACTTGTGCTTCACGAGAGGGACCAGCGACTGCACCACATCGGCCATTAGAGGCCTGTAATCTGCCTCGGGTTGAACGCACATTGCAGCGATGGCTGCCACTTGAACAGCATCCTTTACTGCGTACTGGCCTTCTAGTGCTGGATCCATGATTTGTACCACCTTCTCTCTGTCTGTGAGTCGGGGTAAAGCCTTTGGTAACCGATTAGAGAAGAGGAATAGCATTAGTATATGATGTCAAGGAGAGTTCTTCCATTCATATAACCAATAAAAAGTTACACAAAAGGAAATGCACAAGAAAGACTAATGAATTGAATGAGAATACAAGTGGTGGAAATCGAGTGATGTTTTGGATCAGCTTCTCCATGATTGGTTCCTTGTTACTAAAAGATAATTAGAAATAAATAAAACATTTGAGATTTAGCTTCATGTTGCTGAAATGAATCTGAACTTGAAGTCATTGAAACAGAAAGTAACAGAATTGCTATTCAGAAAGTCTATAATCAACTTTAACTGGAATAAAGAATACTCACCCAAGATACAAGAACTCCTTCCCCAGAAGGCCTCTTAGTGTCGACTGGAACTCTTCCTGTAAGCAGCTCCAAGAGCACGACTCCATAGCTATACACGTCTGACTTGGTTGTCAGATGTCCAGTCATCGCATATCTGCTCATGTAAATATTAACAGTGAGTTCAGATAACAGAAGAATTTTATCTGTTATTTGCTTTTTTACGGGTGTGTAGGGCAAAAGAATTACAAGAATTTTGGTCAATACATATCCTCAATATAAAACAGAATCCACTATCCAACATCAAGAGCTCTAATACTTACTCCGGTGCAACATATCCTTGGGTGCCCAAAACTCGAGTTGAAACATGGCCTCCAGCTTTGTCAGAGCCAAGCTTGGCTAAGCCAAAATCTGAAACTTTTGCGTGAAAATTTCTGTCCAGAAGGATGTTGCTGCTCTTGAAATCCCTGTGAATAACAGGGGGATTGACCTGCTCATGCAAGTACTCCAGGCCTTTCGCAGCTTCAAGAGCTATTTTCATCCTCAACTCCCAGCTCAACTGTGAAATACCGCCTTGGGAACCTAAGGATGTAAAGTAGTTTAGAAGATTTACTTGCACAACCTTTTCCACAACCATACTTCCTGACTTATTCGTTACAACTGAAGTTGATGAAAACCTCCTTAAAATGGATGTATCAAGCTTGCTTCCTCACATCAAATATTAAAAATCTAATAACCTTATATGTTAAACGCCCATACCGGTGTTCAGAGATACTTACTTTCAAAGCTTAGCAAACATGTAAGAGTATCATAGTTTGTTATAGCGACAGCATGCGGTACAAAAATGTGATAAAGAATCAACCATCTCCAAACAATTCAATGAACTACATATGTGCCTTCTATGGAAAGCACAGCTGAGCTGCAACAGAAGCAAAACTAAACTAAGTCTTCTAAACCGACATGAGTAGTTTGTTTTCATTGCCATGCCATAAGCCAAGAGCCCAAGAAAAAAAGAGAGAGAGAACTATGTAATCATTCAAGGTACTGACATAGGAATCTATAAGGTGGCCACTTCTTAAGGTTCAATAATTGTGGTAGTTAGTTGTAGTTTACTTTTGTTCATCAATCGTGTTCAGATTTTCTAAATGTTTCAACGTTATTGTAAACTAGTCTTGTTCTTTAGATAGAGAAGGGTCCATGCAAATATATGCAGATATTTCTACTACTGCTGATAAATTAATTCAGAACTACTGCTGAGTGTCACATTATGGCTCTGAAACTTACTTTCCAGAGTGGCTTTCCAAAAAGAAACTAAAAGGTCAAAGTAATAAGGGAAATCTAACTTAATAGTTATGCTGGTTAGGCTCATGCAACAATGAAACAGCCCACTATGACTCTCCTTGATTAAGCATAGATCGCAGGAAGAACTATTATAGTTATCTTCATATTCTACGAACCAGTGGTAGAATTTAATACATACGCAAGAGTATGTATCATATTTGTAGTAAGAACATTCCAAAGAGTTTAGGATTTAAAATCTAGACGATAGAGGCTACTTGATTGCATTAATATACAACTCCTAAGACAAATCAAATAACATACAGATAAAACTAATGAGGTGCAACAAAGATGATGATGAAGATACTAAGGGCATGAATAATGGTGGTGGAGTGTGAAAATGGTATGGATTTCCACTATAATGGGGAGACATTGAGTATGGGCAGTGGGGCACTTAGGAAGCATGGACACTTCAATTAGTAGCCACTACCCGTGACGTGTCAGCCACCATATCAGACATGACATTTTTTTCATAGCATTGTAGTTTTATGCATATTTTAGAATTTGTCATGCGTTGATGTGTCACCCTGCATTGTTTTACATTTGTGTTGGCATATTCACATTGGTTCAACTTAGATGAATACCAATTCATAAAACCTTTCTACACTTCATCGATGTTGTTATAGTCAAATATTTAATAAGAATGCAAATAACTATGAAAATTCAGAAAAAATATCATGAAGCTATTTGTGGTTACTTAAGAGTTATCAAACAAAAAGAAATTATTACATTTTTAACTAAAGATAAATAATTTGAAGCTTTACAGTTATGAAAGGTGCTAGAGATGTTGGTTTAAAAAAAAACAATTGTAAGGCAATGGAACTTGACAGATAAAATATGCTGCGTCAGAGGTAAATATCATTTGGTACCAAAAACTCGCAAGTCCCTTCAATTGTATTATTGTGCAAGTAAACAATTCTTTAAACCCAGTTCAAATGCATTGTTATAACCATACAACTCATCACCTTGAGCTTTCGGGCAAAGTTCTTATCTAATACAAAGCACATTGCCTCATTAGCTGTCCCTTCTTTGAACTGTATAATTCACATTCTTAATCTACAATTCATGCAGAACCTCTTTCACAATTTAAGTTAAACCCCACGCATTTAATCACATTCCTAACATATAAATCAACCTCAAACTTCAAAAAATAAATTACCGATTCAACCATAAGCAAACTAAACTCAGGATAAATCACCAAAAAGGGCAAAATATTGCATACCGCTAGTAGGATATAGATGCTCCTGCAACCCTCCATTCGCCATGTACTCATAAACCAGCATCCTATGACATCTATCCGAACAATACCCAATCAATCCAAGAAGATACGGCGATTTGAGCCTCGTCAACAGCTCCACCTACAAATCAACCACAAGAACGCCCAAACCCCCCCAGTCAAAACCGGACAACATCAAATCAATCGCAACCAAAAGCATCAAATTATCAAGAACCAAGAACCGAAAACCTCCATCTTGAACTCCTCCTCCCCTTGCTTCCCGGCTCGATCCATCAGCTTCACCGCGATCTTCCTCCCGTCGCCCAAAACCCCCCTATAAACCGAACCGAAGCTCCCGTGACCAACCACATTCCCCTTCCCAAACCCCCCCGTCGCCGAGTGCAGCTGCTTGTAGCTGAAAACTTGAACTCCCCTCTCGCTGCTCGCTCTCGCTTCAACTTTCCCGCCATCGGGGGCCGGAGGCTGCCCGAGTTCGAGGTCGTGGGGTTTTTTTAGGGTTTGGTCCTCGGATTCGAGGGATTTGCGGTGCTTGGAGACTTGGGAGCTGATGTAGCAGTAGTAGCTGAAGGCGATGAAGAGGGAGACGAGGGCGAGGACGGCGAGGACGATGATCACGAGGAGGGCAATGGTTTCTTCTCTTCGATCATCGCCTTCCATTTTTGGAAACCCTAACCCTGACCCTGGAGATTTTTCTGGGGTTTTGGAGGGAGAGGGGGTTGATGGTGGTCCAGGAAGCGATGCGACGGAACGGAGGGGAAATTGATTTTCGTTTTTTAATAATAGAAACTTTGCATATTACTCCCTAACAATAGCATTTACTGTTAACTCGCTCTCAAATTTATGATGTAAACTTTGCAATTACTTCTGTTTGACCTCTTCCGCAATTTTGTCGTGTGTGTGTCGTTATATTCTTCTTGAGAAAGTATAATTTTTGTAATTTTAATTTCTTGTTTAATCTCTTATTCCGTTGTATGATCACAGGATTACTGATGCTGATCCATTATGTATGAACTCAGTCCAAATTTTAGTCATACAATTTCAACATATTGCGGTTGAAAGCTAGACCTTACATGTAATGCATCTATGGTAAATCTGTTACGTGTCGGCAGAAGCGTGCGCACAAATCAAACGAGTCGTTGAGCAGTGAGAGGAGAACAACTAATGAGTGCAAATCACATAAGAACGGCAAAAATCACACACAAACACAGAGATTTACGTGGTTCGGCAATTGCTTACGTCCACGGGGAGAGGATGAGGAGATTTCACTATATGTAGGAGAAAACAACGGGTTACAACTCTCACAAACGCTTAAAATAACCCTAATCAAAGATCTCTTGCTCCCTCACAATAATCTCCCTCTCAAAGTGCTCAAAACAATCAATAATCTCTGTTAACAACTCTCCTATAAACCCTAGAAAACGTGTTTCAATTTATATCAAAACACAATCCAAAACAGGTTGGGAATCAGAAAACTGCAAACCGGCCCAATATCCGTTATCAGTTGACTGATGATGTCTCATCAGTCGATTGGTGGACCTCCATCAGTTGACTGATGAGACATCATCAGTCGATTGTCCAGAGGATTTGTTTTTTGTCCCTGCAGGTGCACGCGACCAGTCGATTGGTTATATGCTATCAGTCAATTGACCCGAAATTTCCTATAGCTTCTTTTCTCATGCGATTTTCAACAAGTCTTCACTGTTTTCTACAAATCTCCACCTCGGCGAAGCGTTTCCAAAACCGAGCCGACACCAACATGAGCACCAATGTGTCGTCTCGCCAAATCCGGCTGCACTAATGTGGTGCCTACGTACCCCCTCTCCTAAGGGATCAAGCTACTCATAGTTCATCCAAATGGCCTCGACATGCCTCAACAAGCATGAATTTGCAACAAGCTTCTACAATGATCGAACTTGTTCCTCGGAACCACCTTCGTGAGCATATCTGCTGGATTGTCTTTCGTGTGGACCTCACGAGCTCCACATCTACATCTTCAAGAGCATCTCGAACGAAGTGATAACGAACGTCGATATGCTTCATTCTCGCATGGAAAACCTGATTCTTCACCAAATAAATAGCACTCATGCTATCACAATAAACGGTGACGGATCGTTACGAAACACCAAGATCTTCCAAAAGTCCTTGAAGCCAAATTGCCTCCTTAACAGCCTTCGTAATCGCCATATACTCTGCCTCCATCGTCAACAAAGCCACTGTAGACTGCAAGGTGCATCTCCAACACACCGGCGTATGGGTCAAAGTAAACACATACCCCGTCATCAACCGACATTTATCCAAATCTCCAGCATAGTCTAAATCGACGTAACCAATACATAGCTGCCCACCGCTAGTGTCCCGTTCAAATACTAAACCAACATTGAGAGCACCTCAAATGTACCTCAATATCCATCTCACGGCATCCCAATGACCCAGACCCGTGTCGTGCATGTATCATGAAACTATGCTCACTGTCTGTGACAAATCCGGCCTCGTACATACCATGGCGCACATCAAACTTCCAACTGCGTTCTCATATGGAGTCTTTGATATCAACTCTCTATCTTTAACTATCTTCGGTGAGAGGTCAGCTGGAAGCTTCAAATGGGCTTCCAAAGGTACACTGACTGGCTTCGTCTCCATGCTCACATTGAATCCCTGTAAAACCTTCTTCAAATAAGCCACATGTGTCAAACAAATTATTTCTTATCTCTATCTCTGCCGATCTCCATCCCTAAAATACACTTTGCTTTACCCAAATCCTTCATCTCAAATTCGCTCGAAAGTTGTATCTTCAAGTCATCTATGGAGGATCTAGAAATAGAAGCAACCAACATGTCATCGACATAAAGTAATAAGTATATGTACGCACCTCCATGCAACTTACGATAAGACGTAAGGATCAAACTGGCTCCTAATATACGAATGACCGAGCATGAACCCATCGAATCGCTTATACCAATGTCTCGGAGATTGCTTCAATTCGTATAGCGATTTCTTCAACCTACAAACTAATTTCTTCTTTCCTGCAGCTCGAAACCCTAATGGTTGAGTTATATATATTTCCTCATCAAGATTACCATGAAGAAATGTCATTTTCACATCCAACTGATCCAATTCTAAACCATACTGTGCCACCAAAGCTAGCAAGATCTGAATCGAAGAGTGCTTCACCACCAGAGAAAAGACCTCATTATAGTCAATGCCTTCTTTCTGTGCATATCCCTTCACTACCAACCTAGCTTTAAACCTCACTGGAGTACCCCGAATGCCCTCTTTCTTGATATACACCTATTTACAACCAATTGTCTTCCGCCCCTTTGGAAGCTCGACAAGCTCCCATGTGCCATTCTTTTGAAGAGACTCCATCTCCTCCCACATAGCTTCCTACCATAAATCAGCCTCTGAACTCTGCTCAACCTCTCTAAATGTAGTAGGAACCATTTCATCGACACTCTCCACCGGAAGTGCATACGCAACCACTGTATCTATATACCTCACTGGCAACCGTATGTCTCTCCTCGGTCTCCGAACTATAATAGAATCATGAACCTGAGCTGTCGGTCCCTGATCCTGCTCTGTTGTACTTATATCCTCCAAATCATCACTATGCTTGCCTGACGTCACCTCAGTCGGTACTCTAATGGATACAGTTCCATTTAGACTCTATGGAGCTGCATCAATCTTCACCATTTATGATGTCTCCTCTGTCGGGATGCTCTCCACCTGATGAGAACTGGGAGGCTTCAAGAGCGAAGCCTTATCAAAAGTGACGACTCTACTCAGCACAATCTTCTTATCAACTGGATCCCAAAGCTTGTATCCTTTTACTCCATATTTGAATCCCACAAATATGGTCATTCTAGCTCGCGGTTCTAACTTATCAGTCCTCACATGATAAAATGCAGGGCACCTAAAAAACTTGAGCTGATCATAATCGTGTGCTGGCTCTCCCGACCATATTTTCATAGGGGTCTTCCCCCTCAATCGCAGATGAAGGTAGCATATTAATGAGGTGACTCGCATATGAAAGTATCTCAGCCAAAAAGATCTTTCCCAAACCACTCTGTGATAACAAACATTAGACTTTCTCTAGTAAATACCGATTCAATCTCTCTGCCACCTATTTTGATACGGCGTATGACTAACTGTGAAGTACCTCTCTATGCCCTCGTCTTAACATAGCTATTGAAAGGGGTCTGAAGTGTACTCGCCATCGTTATCGGATCTCAACGTCTTGATCTTTCTCATTGTCTGCAGTTCCAATCTTCTCTTTCACTATATAAATATCTCTAGGACTTCACTCTTATGCTTCATGGTGTACACCCAGCAACGCCTAGAATAGTCATCTATAAATGTGATGAATCAATATTGACCACCAAGTGATACTGTCTTGGTGGGACCCTAAACATTCGTGTGCACGTAGTCCAAGATGCATGTCATCCTATGAACAATTGTCCCGAACTTCACTTTAGTCTTCTTGCCAAGAACATAGTGCTCACAAAAATTAATCTTCACACTCTTTGCTCCCTTCAATAGCCTCTGCTTGCATAATGCCTACAATGATTTTTCTCTTGTGTGCCCCAATCTATAGTGTCATAGTCTGCTCGTATCCACCTCTGAAACTGTTGAAGCTACCTAACCAATCTTGTGCTTCCCTTCAGATAATAAAGATTTCTACTGCGGATTTCCTTCATCACTACCAAAGATCCCTTGGTAACTTTTGCTACAACATTTTTAAAAGTCACCTTGAATCCTTTTGCCTCCAAAGTTCCAATAGAAATAAGATTCTTCTTCAATTGAGGAACAAATCTCACTTCATTCAGCTCTCGAATAACTCCATCATGTATCTGAATCATGATGGTACCTATCCCACAAATGCCACATGATTAATCGTTTCTCATGACCACCACACCCCCATTAAGCTTCTCTAAAGATGCAAACCAATCTCTCCGGGTAGTCATATGATAAGTAGCACCCGAATCCAACATCTGATCCGATGCATCCATATGGTTAACCTCTAGAGTAATCAATAGAGAAAAACATGAATCATCTGAATCATCACCATCTTTAGCGAAATTCACCTCATTGGCCTTCGGGCCCTTCTTCTTGCTGTTCTCCTTTTCTCTGAGCTTCGGGCAATCTTTCTTCCAATATCCTTATTCTCTGCAAAAGGCACACTGGTTCTTTAAAAATTTATAGTGACCTCTAGACTTTGACCTGACTTGATTATCACCTCTCGGATATGAACTCTTTCCTCTCGTCAACAATGTCTCTCCTAAAGTGCTAGCTCTGGAAGACTCTTTATCCTTCCACCTCAAGTTGAAATTCGTTAACACATTAGTCACTTTACTATAGGTGATGGAAGATCTACTATTCAACAAAGTGAGCACGAAGGTATCATACTCCTCATTGGGTAATGAGCCTAACAAAATAATTGCATTGTACTCATCCGATATCTTCTCATCCATATTCGCCAAGTCCGACAATAACTTTGTGTAGTTGTTCACATGATTTGCAAGTGAGGTACCCCTGGACATCTAAAATCTGAACAATCTTCGCAGCAACAAGTGTAACCAGTTTTCAATACTTTTTGTAAGATACTTGTTATTGAGAATCTCTCACATCTTCATCGCAGACATCACGCCGATAACATCGTACTTCAACTATTGTTCCAAACAAGATCTAATCACCCCACAAGCATTTCGATTCATCTTATCTCATATCGCCTCATCATACTTCGGTAGCCTCTCGTGAGTCATAATCGTTTCTTCCAAATTTTAAGCATTCAAAGCATCCTGCACATCGCTCATCCACAACTCAAAGTTGATCTTGCCGTCATACTTCACAACACTAATCTTCGTATTCTGAAGTGCAACCTGAAAGGTACTCGCCATAGTTTTGCTACTTTCACCACTATCTCCTGTCATTGCTTGCTAACTCCAAATTCTAAAGAAAAAACACCAAGTTTTCCTCCACCCAAAGTAAACCTTATGTCTGAAACCGTAGAGCTTTGATACCAATTGTTGCGCGTCGCCGAAAGCGTACGCACAAACCAAATGAGTCATCAAGCAATGAGAGGAGAATAACTAACGAGTGAAAATCATAAAAGAACGACAAAAATCACACACAAACACAGACATTTATATGGTTCGGCAATTGCCTACATCCACAAGGAGAGGATGGGGAGATTTCACTATATGTAGGAGAAAACAGCGGGTTACAACTCTCACAAACGCTCAAAATAACCCTAACCAAAGATCTCTCACTCCCTCACAATAATATCCCTCTCAAAGTACTCAAAACAATCAATAATATCTATTAACAACTCTCCTATAAACCCTAGAAAACGTGTTTTAATTTATATCAAAACACAATCCAAAACAGGCTGGGAATCAGAAAACTACAAACCGAACAAATATTCGTTATCAATCGACTGATGATGTCTCATCAGTCGACTGGTGGACCTCCATCAGTCGACTAATAAGACATCATCAGTCAACTGTCCAGAGGATTTGTTTTTCGTCCCTGTAGGTGGACGCGATCAGTCGACTAGTCATATGCTATCAGTCGACTGTCCCGAAAGTTCTTGTAGCTTCTTTTCTCATGCGATTTTCAATAAGTCTTCGTCGTTTTCTATAAAATCATCCACGGACATGTTAGGATTGCATCCGTACAATCGATTTTGTTTGATAAATAACAAACCTTTATGTTGGTTGAATAACAAGTTATAGGAAGTTAGAATTAAAGTTCGAAAGTGTATAGAGTAAGACGATAAGTTAATCATAGCTAATTTTAGAAAAATATCAAGAGTGAAAATTAATTTTTAGCATTTAGAATGCACGTCTCATTTTCACAAATCCATTTTGAACAAATAGAACTCATTCGGTGATGTATAGCTTGAGATATGAATATTTTGACAAGACGATATCGAAACAGTCAGCAACAGGTTAAAAATATACACCCCATGCTAAAACTTGCACGAACCATAGCTTTTGATTCCGTTATCGGAATCAATCTAATCTATAGACCATCGATGGTGCTATCAACCATTGATGATGGAAACATTTAGAAAGATTCAGATCATCGACAACCATCGATGGTTAAGTTCGACCATCGATGGTTGATCGCCAAATTTTAGATTTTTATTTGTTTTAAAGTTAATCTTAGCCGTTCATGTGCGGCGGGGGGGGGGGGGCCCGGGGGGGCGGGGGGGGGCGGGGGGGGGGGGGGCATTTAAGCTTCTTCCCTCACATTTTTAAAGAAATTTATGTCCTAATTGAGAGGAAGAAAGAGAGAGTTAAGAGTTTTTACTTAGGAGAAAGGATCTTGGTCAGGTTTCTTGGAAAGCATTCTCAATGTCGTTCTTCATCATCCAATCATCAACTGTTCGATAAGAGTTGTCATTGGACTTCATCATCATCATCATTCTTCAAGATCTACGCTTCAATCTTTTAGAGAACAATAATTATCTTTCGGTTTAAACTTGTTTTTTATGGCGTACTCAAGCATGGGTGAATTGAGGGTTTACATCATACTTAAGCCGAGGTTTGAATTGAGGAATTAGTCACTAGGTAGGGCTAGGGCACTCATGTGTGTGAAGAGTTTAGATTAAACAATAAATTTGGGAGAAACTGGGGTTTTTGTCTTGTAAGCTATTGGATAGAGTTTGTGATTCAGGAGAATTTCCACATTGTGAGGAAACTCCTTCGCAAGAAGGAAGAATGGATATTAGATTGTTTATCCGAACCATTATAAAATCCATTATAAAATCTCACGTGTTCTGGTTATGATTATTGCATTATTTATTATTTTATTATTATTGTTTCATTTCAGTTGCATATTTTGTGTTTATTAAAAAAAATAATAGACAATCATATTCACCCTTTAAACTTTCATCTCAGATCCAACAGGATTGACGACACAATGAATATAAAAAAGCCTCATAATAAATCAAGAATACATCGTTTGCAACTATTTATATGGTTGTTATGTCATAACATAAATTTGAATGACATCATGAATTTGATTTCTTGATATGCCCTTTTAAAATTTGTCTCAAAATTTCAAGTATTTTGTCCTTCTAAGACGTTAAAATCTTAGCTCCATTAATCAACTAACCTTATAAAAAATAATAGGACACTAACATGATAGAATGCTAGCATTTTTTATTTATTTATTTTATGACCTGTATTTTTTTGTCATATATTATTTCTTTGAATTATAAGTACGAATACAAGAGGATCTGATTGTAAATTGCAAATTGAAAAGGACTGGCTCAAAAGTTGCAAGCTTAAGGAGTAATCTATCAAAAAAGCAACTTTTGAAAAAAAAACATGTTATTGTTTTGTTTCCCAATAAAGGGGAAGCTGACTTAGCTGAGCATACAATTATAGAAAGAAGAAAGGTGGAAGGATAAAGACAAGTGCTGCTTGTAGCTTCAAAAGCCCCTGAAGATGCAGAGAGTTTGAAAAGCGTGTTTGTGCGTCCGTGAGTCTCGGGCCCAGACGCAAAATTATGGATGTCAGTGTATGGTGTGTGAACTCCACAGCAGATCTAATATAATCAGGATTATCTTTATCAAGAGAGGCTTAAGCCGATGATATTAAATATGCATTCAATTGATGACCTTTTTTATAATCTGTTATGAAATTATAAAATATAATAATTTAGAAACCTGATATTTATTTGATGCATAGAGTCGGATGTACTTCATATTTTTACTTCATGAGGGCCATGTCAGTGAGCATTCTGAGACTTGTTATAATCGTGCTCTCTTTTATTTATTGAAGGGTAAATGCCATGTACTTTTCTATGCGCTAAACTATAAATTTTATGATAGTTTTCAAAATTTATACATCAAACTCCAGCACTCACTAATTGCATGTTTTTTGTCAATCACATCTACTTCTAATAACTTTAAAAAGCAAAACATCAATATTCATGCTACAATAACGCTGTTTCTTCCTATGTTTTGAGATAATGTTCATGCTACAGTAAAATTTTATTCCTGATACGTAATGTCCGCGCGTTCCTTCCCATAAATGTTGATCATGCTACAGTATTACAGTGTAATTTTTAATTTTTTCGTACTTACCAACTGTTTACGTTGAAGTAACATTTTTTTAATTTTGAAAATACTGTTCTTTTTTTTTCTTGCAAATGATGAACTTAATCTTTATCAGACATTTCATAAATATAATTTTTTTTTCTAACTTTATTATAAAAATTTGATAAAACTTGTGAAATTGTGCATTATTTTGTTAACTGGTTTGAAAATTCGTTCTATAGATAGTAGTAAAAAGATTATCCCTAAAGTTTTTATAAATAGCTATATATAAAAATCATATTATCAATTTGGCGACAAATATAGCTCGGTAAATAATGCTCACAGCAACGGGCAGGCTGGATACTAGTTTTTGTAACGAGCAAAGACTACACTAGAATGTGCTCCTACAGTAGTAGATTCTGATGCATACATTATGTGAACAGATAATTGGATTTAATATTTTCATCCCTTTTGTGCAAGGTAGCCCGTGATTTTAGTTTTGATTTACTTTGATAGTATCGACAACCAAGAGTTTGTTTTATCAACTATAATTATCAGTTCAAATCAAATAGATCAACTATGAGCAATATCATTTATTCCTATAACCTGCAAATATCTTGTTCTATATATCCTTTTCAACTTCATCGTAGTGGTAAACATGACTCATAATTGTTCGCGGGGAAAATCGTGTCTTTCTTTGTAATTGATTCCATTGTCATCTTAAATAACAGCTTTTTGAGTTACAAAAGATCCGGTCTTTTTTAGATCCGGTTACAATGAAAATTAAAGAAAAATAAACAAAGATTACAACTTTCTCCTTTTGTGTCGAACAAATCACGAGCTCCTGTTTTGCGGTCGCTCGCTTTTGTGGGTTCTTTGCCAACGCCGGGGTTAATCCGTGGACCACCGCGCGATCTAGATCCGGTCGGATCTACGCAGTACGACGGGTATTATTTCATGAAGGAAATAATATCCGGGGAGGATTGGTTCACCAAGGAAATAATCGCCCAAATCTCGGGATCAAAGGCCAAGCTTTGATCCGGAGTATGCCTGCGTAGATCTGAGATCCGACAACTTTCCTATTTTGAGTTTCTTCATATTCTAACGGGATCATGGTCAAAACAGCTCCACAAGTTCCGAGACACCTTTGGGTGTCTTGGCCAGGTCCGAGACACCTCTGGGTGTCTCGGCGCTATTTTTAGGCATAACGTCCTCATATGACCTCCAAATGACCTGATTCTAGATGGGTTGGAAAGTTGACAAAAATATCTACAACTTTCCTGCTTTGAGTTTCTTCAGATTCAAACGGGATCATGGTCAAAACAGCTCCACAAGTTCCGAGACACCTTTGGGTGTCTCGGCTCGGGCTGAGACATTTTGTTTTGCACACTTGTCCATTTTCGCCATAACTTTTTCATCCGAACTCGGATTTAAGCGATTCAAAGTGCGTTGGAAAGACGATGAGGAGTTCTATAAGCTCCAATAATTAGATCATCTGTGAAATAAATGAGACACGAAGGGTATTTCGTCTTTTGTAAGTGACACGGGGCTCCCGATCCGTTCGTATCCTCATTATTCTGAAACTCCGTTGCTTCACATAGTTCGTCAACCCACTTCATGTGTTTGTCGACATTAATCAAGCTCCTGTGACTTAGATTATGACGTTCATCATCTTTTCTTAGCACTGAGCCGTTCGTAGGGACCTATAGGCAGTTTTATACGCCTACAATAACCCCCTCCAAAGTATTTCAGCCTCGTTCTTTTATAGAAGAGTCTGGAATACTTTGGATATGATTGTCCCATCCTTCGATTGGTTACGACTGGATATTTGGAGTGGCTTCCATTCTTGATTCCTTCAGTCCTCCAGGCTGTTCGGTGCTTTGTCGAATGTCTGTAAAGGTTCCGGTGCTGCATTTATTGTCTGACCGTCTGTTGGAATTTTGAATTTGAAGTCGATTTTCGATTTTCTGACTTTTTAGCTCGAGTTGGTTATTTCAACATAGAACTGACCATCGGTCGTCGGCGTTGAATCTCCATTTACAACGCGTTGTCCGGCATTTGAGCTTCATTGTGACGCGTTGTCCGGCGTCCAAGCTTCATTGCGACGCATTGTCCGGCGTCTGACACAGTTTATACTCATATGTTTATTGGAGTCTTAAGAAGCAGTTTATACTCGTATACTTTTCGGAGTATTGATTCTTTCATTGCAACGCATTGATCGGCGTTGACCTAGGGTTACGCGTTGACCAGCGTTGACCTAGGGTTTCGAACGTCGTACGTTTTAAGTTTGGTCGCAACGCATTGATTGGCGTTGACCTAGGGTTACGAATGTCGTTGGATGCTCAAGTCACGAGACCAACTAATGAAGCTGATGCGTCAACGACCCTCGCATTTATAGGATTTTTGGCAAACCCTCAGCCATCAACAGGTTTGATGAGCCTTTACCGACTACCGTTTGAGTCGGGCTAGCATGCGGATTGTCTTAATCCGTTCCGCATGTGACGTTGTGCTAAGAGAGTTAACGCTCTTAGTGCTACGATATCGAATACGTAGACTTCGTCTTTCTCCAGTGAAAAGACTAAACAGCAACGTGTATGAGACGTTGACTTAGGATTTTTGGCAAATCCTCAGCCTTCAACGGATTTGACGTGCTCTTACCGACTACCGTTCGAATCGGGCTTACATGCGGATTGTCTAAATCCGTTCCGCATGTGACGTTGTGCTAAGAGAGTTAACGCTCTTAGTGCTACGATATTGAATACGTAGACTTCGGCTTTCTCCTGTGAAAAGACTAAACAGCAACGTGTATGAGACGTTGACTTAGGATTTTTGGCAAATCCTCAGCCTTCAACGGATTTGACGTGCTCTTACCGACTACCGTTTGAATCGGGCTAGCATGCGGATTGTCTAAATCCGTTCCGCATGTAACGTTGTGCTAAGAGAGTGAATTCCCTTAGACTTTGTGCTATGATGTTGAATACATAGGCTTCGCCATTGTTATGGGAATAGGCTACCCGGCAACACGTGTTAGGTGTTGACTTTATCCCTACTTAGGCTTCGGGATAAAATACCCCAGACTCGGACTCTGGTGTCTTTTTGTTCGGAAAAAGACTAAACCGGCGACGCGTGTTAGGCGTCGGCATATCCTTTCTTAGGATTCAGGATGAAATTCCCCATGCGTGTAAGGCATGGATTCTGGTGTTATTAATAACAACCTGTCACAATGTCGAATATGTGAACGGGTGTTCTTTTTAAACGGTTAAGAACTAACCGGCAGCGCGTGTCAGGCGCAGACTTATCCTTGCTTAGGTTTCAGGATAGAATACCCCAGAATCGAACTCTGGTGTCTTCTTCTTCGGA
>NC_033798.1:82306699-82310128 GCF_001876935.1 Asparagus officinalis | reverse complement strand
TTGAGAAGCAGTTTATACTCGTATACTCTTCGGAGTGTTGAGAAGCAGTTTATACTCGTATACTCTTCGGAGTGTTGAGAAGCAGTTTATACTCGTATACTCTTTGGAGTTTGGGAAAACAGTTTATACTCGTGCACCCACTGGAGTTTTGAGAAACAGTTTATACTCGTATACTCTTCGGAGTGTTGAGAAGCAGTTTATACTCGTATACTCTTCGGAGTGTTGAGAAGCAGTTTATACTCGTATACTCTTCGGAGTGTTGAGAAGCAGTTTATACTCGTATACTCTTCGGAGTGTTGAGAAGCAGTTTATACTCGTATACTCTTTGGAGTTTGGGAAAACAGTTTATACTCGTGCACCCACTGGAGTTTTGAGAAACAGTTTATACTCGTATACTCTTCGGAGTGTTGAGAAGCAGTTTATACTCGTATACTCTTCGGAGTGTTGAGAAGCAGTTTATACTCGTATACTCTTCGGAGTGTTGAGAAGCAGTTTATACTCGTATACTCTTCGGAGTGTTGAGAAGCAGTTTATACTCGTATACTCTTTGGAGTATTGAGAAGCAGTTTATACTCGTATACTCTTCGGAGTGTTGAGAAGCAGTTTATACTCGTATACTCTTCGGAGTGTTGAGAAGCAGTTTATACTCGTATACTCTTCGGAGTGTTGAGAAGCAGTTTATACTCGTATACTCTTCGGAGTGTTGATGGTCATTCTCATTCGGTTTGTCCTGCTATTGGGACGCCGGCTTCAACTAAGGCCTGTATTGTATTTTTGAGAATGTTGCAAGCCTCAGTGGAATGAAGAACCCTCCTGTGGTACCCACAATATTTTGGGTCTGAGCTCCTGTTAGCTTCTTCCTGATTTTTAATAGGTGGCAGTTTAATTTTGTTGTTTTTCAGGAGGTATTTGAGGATGGCTGGAACCTCAGTATCCTTGAAAGAGTATCGTTGCATCTGAAGCAACTGTTGTGGCGATTGCTCCCATGGTTGTCGTTGTGACGTCTGATCATCAGCGAACCTGGGTATGAACTCTGATTGGCTTTCCTCAACTTTCTTTCTTTTGTGATAGCGTCTGGTCGAGGTGGTGACAGACTCGACTTCTTTCTGCTTTTCGTCTTCATCTTCATTTTTCTTTGAGTGATGTCGAGAAATAGGAATTGGGCCACCCCCAGTGTAATTGAAAGGTGTGATCGTACCACCCCCAGTGTTATCGAGGGGTGAATCAGTCCTGATGACCATATTCAGATTCGGACCATTGTCATTTGTCTTGTTTGGAATAGGCGTGATTGGTATGGCGCAACAGCTAGACCCAGCCTGTTGATCAGATCTAGGAAATTTACACCTTTCAGTTTGCAACTCTCTTATTTGTCGCATAGCCAATTCCATCTTACTCTCAAATTCTTCTTTCTGCTTGATTAACGCTTCTTGAACTATTTGAGTGAGCTGGTCAGGAGTAATGGTGAACGCTTCTCTAGTGTTTTTGGAAAGACGTGATAACTCGTGTAGAGTTACTTTCACTGGAATGTTAGCCAATTGGGTCATAACATCGAAGTGGTATGAAGCCCTTGAATTTTCCGGTCTGTCTCTTCTAAACTGTTGATTGAATTGAGACTGCCTCGGGTTTTGAACACCTTGGTGCAGGTGTTCCTGCTGTGTCTTCTCAGCAGGTGCGGGAGGTGTTGTAATCGTCTCTACCTCAGCTAGTCGATCAGAGGTACTTGGATATTCGGAACGATACTCGTTCTCGTTTCTGGTGGCGAGTATTGGTTCTCCGGTGGTTATAAGAGTTGCATGTTCATTATCAAGAAACGAGAAGATAGGGATTGTTTCGTCGTCTTCTTCTGGGATGGCCGAGGCTCCATAACAAGACTTACCTTTTCCTTTTAACTCTTTCTTGGAAAGGGCTCCAGTCCATTGTTCATCTCCAATCAAATCTGGATGAACCCAAAGAATCTCACCATTCGGGGCTGTGTGTGGCACAAGTCCTTTCTGGCGTTGTCCGTATGGGTCGTCATTTATTGTCTTCATTCCTACCTTGGGGATGCATTTTGGTTCAAACCACGCTGTGGGCACTGATCTAAAGCTGATTGACACCACATTGGCTCCGACATTCTTGGACGGCTTTGGGGTTATGACACCTACATCAATCAATGCCTGGATCTTGTCCTTGAGATGAAAGCACGACTTCGTAGGGTGATGGACCGCTCTATGGTATGCGCAATACTTCGGATCCGTCACTTTGCTAGCCCCTTCTTGATCCACAATCTCCGGCAATTGGATTTCGTTGTTCTCCAACAGGTACTTAAAGATGCCAGGAACTTCATCATCTTTGAAAGAGTACACTTTAGGAAACCTCGGCTCCGAAGACTTCTGCTTCTGCATGGCCATCTACATTTCGAACCTGAAGGTCTCCTGTTGTTTAGCCATGGCTTCTTCGAGCATCTTGGCCACTTGTTCCACGCTTATCATGAATGACTCGTGGGGTTGTCCTTCGCTGGACACCGTATTGTCTGATGCGATAGCAGAGCAAGAATCTGATTCTTCATCTTCTGATGGTAACCTTGTCCGAACCCTACCATAAGTTCCTCGTATGATGGCTCCAGACCTCAGACGAGCTAGATACTGGGGTATCGGCGGAATTGACTCGGGATTATCCCTTGTCGATGCCCTTTTACTGGTCATATTGGTGGTGACCCTCGGAAATTCTCCATCTTCAACCACCGTTCTTCTTTGCCGGAAACGCCTATGCCTTGGTTTTGGTGCTTCGATACTAAGCCTTTCGAACACCGAAACTCTCTCGGTGACTGCCTTGATGCAGTTGCACTCAGACAGTACCGCCCGAATGAGCTTTGAACAAGGGCACTGAGTTTCTAGCCTTCGAGGACTTCTCTTTCTGGTTTTGCTCGTACCCCCAGCACGATAGTATAGCTCGTCCGTTTGAAAGTCGGAGCAACCTATCGTGTGTTGGCACGATTTCTCAGGTATAACGTAATCATCCTCAGACGATAACGTTTCCTTCTGAGAGCGAACTACCTTCTTCAGGCTTTCAAAAGTTACGCGCCTCGAAATATGCCTTTTTGGGCGTGAGTTCTCAGTGGGCTCTTGGACTTCAATGCGCAAATTGGTGCGCATAGCTGCCCTGATTTCTTTATCACGTTGGAGATGACGGCGACCCCCAGCGTGTTGAGTCGTTCTGGGCTTCTTCATTGGGCCCAAACTCTCTTGAATTGGAGCTTTGCCTCTCTCGTCGGGAATTGGACCGAGGCGCTCCAAAACTGATTTCTTCCTTCGGGACGATTCTGCATGATCTCCCGGAGAAGCTATTGGAATTATCGAAGATATGGGTTGTTTTGCCGGGGGTTGAACTTTGGTTGGAGGCTGCTTCGGCCTCCACACTTGGCGGGTTGATGGCGGCTTTTTGGCCATT
>NC_033798.1:82292594-82306531 GCF_001876935.1 Asparagus officinalis | reverse complement strand
TTCTACGGGCTTCTTCAGCTTGAGCCCGTGCCTGCGCTGATAGTGCGCGGCGCTTGCGAATGCGCTCCTCCAGCGTCGATCGGTTCCGTTTGACACGGACCCATTCCATTGTTGGCGGCTTGGAAGAGGTGCCGTTCATCTGTTGTTGAGGCTGTTTGCCTCTCTTGTTCTTTAGATCCACGTTGTAGCGGATCCCGTCAACTGACTCCATGGCCTTTGCGAATTGTTTCGCAAGGTGTTGACGTTGCCTTTGGCGGGCTCTCTTCGAGAGAGTCACCACGCCTTCCGCGGCAGAAAGGTTGGCCAGAGTAGATCCGCCTTGGTTGGGAATTGGAGGAACCTCACCCGATGCGACTTTGGCATCAAACGGGGCGAGATCTTCGTTGGTGTTTTCAACGTCTTCATACCAACGAGTTTTCCTCCTGGAGGAGAACTTGGTCTTGTTGGACTTGCGTGGGGAGGTTGATCCGGACGAGGACGACAAGTATTCCTCGAACTTCTGTTGGTCGAACTCGTATTCGACCTCCTCCATGACCGGGATTGAGATCCGCGGCTGCGACGCTCCGATCTCGGCAGCGAGATCGGCGGCTCCCACTGTGGTCGCCAGATTGTTCGCGGGGAAAATCGTGTCTTTCTTTGTAATTGATTCCATTGTCATCTTAAATAACAACTTTTTGAGTTACAAAGATCCGGTCTTTTTATAAGATCCGGTTACAACGAAAATCAAATAAAAATAAACAAAGATTACAACTTTTCTCCTTTTGTGTCGAACGAATCGCGAGCTCCTGTTTTACGGTCACTCGCTTTTGTGGGTTCTTTGCCTGCGCCGGGGTTGTTTGCCGTGGACCACCGCGCGATCTAGATCCGGTCGGATCTACACGATTTGACGGATATTATTTTGCGAAGGAAATAATAGCCGGGGGGGATTACCTCCAAAACAATGAGCCCTAGGGGCTATTTATAGGCTCTTCAAACCAGATCTGGGCTCAGATCTGGGCCCAGATCTGGGTGGCTCGGCCTAGGTGGCTCGGCCAGGCCGAGACACTTGTGAGTGTCTCGGGTATTTTGAACATAACTTTCTCGTATGATCTCCAAATGACCTGATCCAAGATGCATTGGAAAGCTGACAAAGAGATCTACAACTTTCATGTTTTGAGTTTCTTCATATTCTAACGGGATCATGGTCAAAACAGCTCCACAAGTTCCGAGACACCTTTGGGTGTCTCAGCCAGGTCCGAGACACCTCTGGGTGTCTCGGCGCTATTTTTAGGCATAACTTCCTCATATGACCTCCAAATGACCTGATTCCAGATGGGTTGGAAAGTTGACAAAAATATCTACAACTTTCCTATTTTGAGTTTCTTCAGATTCAAACGGGATCATGGTCAAAACAGCTCCACAAGTTCCGAGACACCTTTGGGTGTCTCGGCTCGGGCTGAGACATTTTGTTTTGCACACTTGTTCATATTCGCCATAACTTTTTCATCCGAACTCGGATTTAATCGATTCAAAGTGCGTTGGAAAGACGATGAGGAGTTCTATAAGCTCCAATGATTAGATCATCTGTGGAATAAATGAGATACGAAGGGTATTTCGTCTTTTGTAAGTGACACGGGGCTCCCGATCCGTTCGTATCCTCATTATTCTGAAACTCCGTTGCTTCACATAGTTCGTCAACCCACTTCATGTATTTGTCGACATTAATCAAGCTCCTGTGACTTAGATTATGACGTTCATCATCTTTTCTTAGCACTGAGCCGTTCGTAGGGACCTATAGGCAGTTTTATACGCCTACAATAATCTCATCAAATAATCAGGGTATTCTACTAATCCAGAATAAATCAATGTAAAAACCAATCAAACTCCTTTAAAAACCAGGAGATTTCTTTAATAGCCAAAAAGAACTGGTATTATTGTCTAATATAAATAACAATCAATTCGAATAAATACTACACAACAACAAATTCAGCAACAACCTACACTAACTAAACCCCTTTTTCTCTGCTCAACAATCTGAGTCTCATCAACCCTTTTCCCTCCCCCATTTCTATTCAAACCTTTACCAAGAATACCAAAAAATCGAGCTCATGACGGAGGGAAAAACCGGTTAAGGTTGAAGGGGAGTGTATAGAACTCCTCATTTCGACTATCTCCTTTAAATGTCCTGAACCTCACCCACCACGGCATCCCTCTATCTCTTGCTGCTTCCTTGAACTCGAGAGTGTTGTCGAGAAACACAGCCACGATCAACGCAACGGTTGCAGACGAGGAGAATACTGTGTTTATGAAGTCATTGAACTGCAATATCAGATTTGATAGGATCAGCAAAAGAGTATCCTCGCTGCATTAGCATATTCCCTAGCCTCATCCACTACTTACAGAGGAAATAACTCTTACATAAGCTAAGCTCAAATAAATTCAAATAAAGGCTTTGTTTATGAAGTCACTGAATTAGCAGACGAGGAGTATACATGTTGCAGTATCACATTTGCTGCTCATATCAACTAACTTAACGGAAAAGATGCCTTAATTGTTAGAATATGAATTATAACCCTCATCACAACTTTGATGTTTTGGTGCAACGGAAAGGACTAAAATATCAGGGCAACCAAGATTTAAACCTAATGGATATGCATGTAGTCTGGATTTAAAAAAGAACGTACCCGCTACGTAAAATAGTCAAAGTTTCAATCCATGAAAGGCTTTGCTGTTGCTGTTAAAGCCAACGAATATAATGTGATTTAAAGAGAGAAAAGGAACTGACCCATCCAGCCTTAGTGTGAGCAGGACCATGGCCGGCAGTCGTGCTGTAATTGAAGAAGTATTGAGGAATGGATAATCCAAGAAAGATGGAGACACCAACAATGAAGAGGTTGCGCATAGAGTTCATGTTTGTGAACTGCAAGAAGGATAAACCTACAGCCGCTGTAAAAAAACAAGAGAAAAAAAGTTTCAGTTATTAGGTAGAACAAAGAGAAGGCATACAATACAAGTGATGGATAAGGCGAAGATCACAAACCAACAAGTCCAAACAGAACACAGTAGACTGCTGCAAAGATTGTGAATGGTATCGAGGCGAAAAGTGCTCCAAATTTTCCTGCAATAAGATGCAGAAATATAAGTCAGTATTGTTAATTTTATGTTCAAAATCCCTGATTTTCTCAAGGATAACACTCACCCAACATGGAGAAAAATATCATGAAACCAGCTGATATTTGTATGACCCTTCGGCTTCCAACTCTTGTGGATCCAAGAAGACCAACATTCTCCCTGCATTGTTCAGTAAATTATTTTACTGATATTGATAAAAAAAATCAAAATTGTAGAACATAATCAATAGATGATGACTTACACTGAGACAGTGGAACCAGTTCCTGTGCCAAAAAGCCCATCTAAAAGAATGCCGATTCCCTGTTGTTTCGTAAATCTGATGAGATAGTGTATCCAGACAATTGTTTCACTAGTGGAACTTTTTATACAAGAAAATACTGGACCTGCCATCCAATGCCTCGGCTAAGAACATGAGCAGGAGGTGGAGTTGCACTTGCCAACCGGGCTGCAGCTTTGTAAGCCGCTGTTGACTGCAAAAATTTAGCATGAAATTGAATTCAACAAGGGGAATTTGGCTGTGAACAAAGGCAAAGGAGGAAAAAAAAAGATTTTCGTTCATTTTGCAGAAACCTATAATTAGTTAGAATGCATTAGGTTGAGCTGCACTATTGCAGAAATAAAAAAGCAAAGCCCTCTGCTATACACAATAGAACAAAGAGTGAAGCAGGATATAAGTTACAATACAGCTTTATTCTTTAGGTCTTGTCAGCTAATCACTTAGCCAATAACTTATGTCGTTATAAGGGCTAACCATGTCAACTCAAACTAAAAGCATAACTGCCTATATTCTTTTACCTCAACCAAGGATACTAACACAGCAGCCATCATACCAAATGCATGGCCAGCATCAAAGGTAGGTGCACCCCATTGTAACGGGTAGGGGATTTTGATCCTGCAGAGAAATAAAGGGCAATTTAGCACAAAAGGAAAAGATCGGGAGAAAGAGTAAAATGATGGTTTCAGTGCTAACCAAGGTGCAGAAGAAATGAGGTTGGCGCGGTCAGTGCGACAGTTGAGCTGAGTACGTACAGGTCTGTTTCTGTAGGCTCCACCAACGGTGAGTATATGAGCATAGGTCCAAATCAAAGTGATTGATATGAGTAGTGCAAATCTCTCTAATAAGGGCACTCTCCTTGCATGTATATATTTCAAGTACTGAGGGCGAAAAGATGAGAAGAAAAGAGTTGGATCAGTTAACTGTTTAATTTGGTTTGATTGATTATTTTGTAAGATTGAAATAGCAAAGAACCTGAGAGGCTGCAATAAATAGGATGAGCATGGGAACACCAATCTCCACACATCGTCCGACCTGATGAATGCAGAAGAATGATTTTTATCTAAAGAATCTTAACTGACAAGGGAAAGAAAATTAACAACAATTTTTAACTTTATGGTGTTTAGTTTTCCTATTTATACCTGTCCAAAACATATCTGTATTATACTTCATAACTCTACAATACATATCTGATTACACTTGAACTCTAATATGCATTAAAGAGCAAGTTTTTCTTCAGCTAATCAATCTCATGATTTCAAATATTTTGGTCTTTTCCAAAAAAAAAAAAGAAAAAGAAAAATTTGCAATGTAATTTAAGCAATTGCTCATAGAGATGTTTAGAGTCTCATCTGCTATATTCCATATTTTACTAATGTTATACCCAATACAAGTCAAAACTCGGGGAGGGATTACGCTTGGTGTCATAAAAAAAGCCGTTAGAATCAGGATATGGATGAGGCCAGATTGTGCCTTCGCCAACAAGAAGTGGAGATTGGCTATGCATATAAAGGACAAATACAAAATTAAGCTTTGTTAGATCTATTGAAATGAATAACCAAGCCCCAAAAATTGTCTGAAGCTTTACTTCTTTGCCCGAACTGAATATAGGGGCTTGTTTGGCGACTCACCCACTAACTCGGATAAGTGCACAAACTTGGATAAGGGCTCAAAATGTGTTTGGCAAAAACTTATGAAATAGACTGAAAATGTCAAAAATAAAGTTTACAGTTTTCCGTACATAGTAATATACAGTTTGAAACAAGAACTATGGCAAGGTTAACTGAGTCATTCAGCCTTCTGGTGACTTAAGCATGGTGATTTACAAGTATTTATTACCGCTAAAGCACTTCCAAATTATAACTTAATAGTTGGAGAAAGAGACAACCACCAAAGTCGAGTAATGAAAACAATATCCTTATGACATGATAATAATTATTACTATTGAATTAGCAGTAACAACAGTAGCAATACCACAGGAAATCCTCTATCGAAAAGGCCAAAGCCCACCAACGCAACCACTGGAACCATCCCCAACGGGCTAAAAAACCTGCAATCATGCAAAAAAGTAAATATATCATACTTGGTGAGCTCAGATTCCCAAAAAAAATCACATTCTAGAAACCAAGTATTAAAATATGTACAAAAGATAAATACCTCGAGCAGATACCCCACAACTGGCTATATCCCAAAATAATCTGAATGCTTGAAGAAACTATCAAGGCTCCTTGTATGGCTCTCATCGTTTGAAGAAACCTCTATAAGTTAAAAAAAAAAATTAACATAACAACTACTAATTTTCGGGGTATTAATGAGAAATGAGCTAGTTAATATAATAACTACTAATTTTGGGGGTCTTAATGAGAAATGAGCTAGTTATACAAACCTCATGTGGGTCTGGATTATTCATTATCGAAGGATCATGTACAATGGAGATGATTGGAACTAAGAAGGCATAAGAACCTCCTATAACAGTAGGGAGCCGAGTACCGAAGAGAGTTTGCAGCAATGTGTTAATTCCAGTTACAAATAGCAACGTTTGTACCACTCTCACCTTATCATCCTGCATTTGATTTCATTAACCAGTTTATAACCAACTTCAATTGATATACATACTACAATAGATTAACATAGTTTTTCACACTTGTGCATCAATGACCATATACTACAATAGATTAACATAGTTTTTTTTATACTTGTGCATCAATGACCATGATTCTGTATAAAAAACAGTCGATTTCCCTAACTTGTTGGCCATAATTTGATGATTGAAAAAGGTTTACCGATCAATTGGAATTGTGTCATTGTAGGCAATGGTAGTCTATGTCAATTTGATCGAACAATTTTGATAAGGGATGAAATATATTCGATATAATATGTATCAATAACATTGAATAACCTTAAGTTCTCAGAAAAAATATTATTGGTCGCTATAACAATGATCCACAAACTGATCAAGTGTTAGCAATTCAAGGTTTGGTCCACTAGATTAGAAGGAATATGAGAAGCTGAGTCAGCATCCATTAACACTTGTACCTAAGAAAATGACACTTTACCTTTCATAACAGTAGAACACTTGTCTTATTTCATCATAACTATAATATGTTTTCCTAATTGGTCTCTTAAATAATAATCAAAAGACCGAAACACAAGTCCAATTAATTACCCATCCTGTCATATCTATATACACCAACATAATCAATTTTTATTTCAATTCAATCAAGTTACATATCCTTAACAGATAAAAGATCATAACCAATTCATAAAAAAAGAAAAAAAAAACACTCACATCAGTACCCCCAATTGCCTGAATCAAAAGAGTAGGGATCATCACAGCAGTTCCCAGGGCCAAAATATAATGCTGAAATCCCAAAGCAATCGCTTCCCCTGAAGCCCAAACACAACAAAAATCAACTCCACAATTAGAAACTAAATCCTCTGTTTATCCTGTTAAATACTCTTAAATAGAGCTCAAGAATCCATCATACCCCAAGATGGGTTGGAATCAATACAATACTCAAATCCCTGGAGCTGATCCATGGGAGGATGAGTGATCTCCTCTGGTTTAATATCAGCCATCTCTAATTCAAAAAGAACCCCCAACAAAACCCAGAAACAGAGGGTATAGCTATACTAATGAAGCACGGCAAAAAGATTGAATCTTTGAGGGTTTTTCGAGGAGATAAGAGAGACCCAGATGAGAATATGCAGAGCAGGAATCAAGCGGAGAGAGAAAAAGAGATGAGATTGTGATGAGAACGAGAGGAAGTAAAGAGGAGGGCGGAGGAAAGAGGTGCCACTGCTCTCGCAAAAGGTGTGAGCTTTGGAGTGAGACTGACAAAGGCAGTTGCTACCCACTCTCTCTCTCTCGTGTCTCCTTTATATATCCCCTTTTTATCTCTCATACTTTTATTTATATTTTGTTTTTTTTATTTATTTAATCCTCTTCGTCGGGACTTCGGGTGGGGAATAGGCCGTTGGATTTTTTGTGACTGAAACGCCCCTGGAGGATGAAAACATTGCAGGGTTAAATGAATAGAGAAAAGGTGGAAAGTTACCGTTGATGTGTCAGGTGGGGCCCGAGGAGTTATTTTAAGGGTGGCAAGTTGGGTGGGAAGAATATGATGATTTGTTTATTCTACTGATCTCTGGATTAAGCGCGTGGTTAACTTGGCTTATAGTATTACGTACATGAATCTCTCTGCGGAGATATCCCTTTTTTTTTGTTTGGGCATTTTGTTCATCAGTTTGTGTTTTGATGCTTGAAATTTTTTTGAATAGCGCATGAGGTGATTTGTCTTTAAATCTGTTCAGGTGAAGTTGGCATTTAATTTACTCTAGAATAACACTCTTTATTATTCTCGCAATAAATGTTTGATAGCATTTGTCAAGACTTTTCATAACTTCAATTCATTAACAGTTTCTTTTATTTTAATAACGCAATCCGAACTTGAACTTAAGACCATGATAATCATACTAGAACCTCTTAACCGTTCAGATCACCCGCAGTGGATCGCTAAGAGCATCTCCAACAGCTTCCCTAAAATTTTCTCCAAAATGGAGAAATAAAAGTCATATTCTCCAAATTATTTTTGCTCCAACTCCAACAGCTTCCCCATTTTGAAAAATTGCATTTATTACAATAATAAAGCTCTCCCCAAAAATTTGGAGAATGCTGCAGATTTGGGGAAGGCTCCCTATTTTTTCTCCTTCTTCCCTATTTTGGGGAATGAGATGGGGAATCTGTTAGACAAAAAAAAAGCTCTATATTCCCCAAAATTGAGTATTTCAAGAAGATGGGGAAGCTATTGGAGATGCTCTAACACGTCAGTTTAAAAACTCATAAAATAGGCGGATTCAAAGGATTCAAATAAATGATTGTAATTTTCATACGAGAAAACAACTCTATATACTATGTGTACCGTTTTTGTAAGAATTTTAAGTAAGAGTGTAGTAGTGATAACAATTGCCGCTTCGGAATTAAGAGTGTAGTAGTGATAACAATTGCCGCTTCGGAATGCGTGAAGGCAAGCAGCCATTGCGTGGAGCTTGTCAAAATCCAATCATGCAGAAGCTCTGATATCGACGTGCGTTATTGGCTTCGTAACGCTCCGGTCAAACTGGTCCCCCTCCCCTTGAAAAACAGCTTAATTAAGGATTGTGTCAANAGAATAAGCATTAGATAAATCATTAGATAAATCAATCTTATGTCATGTCCAGTTGTGTCATTAGATTCTATCGAAATCAAGGAATGCTAAAGGTTCATTATCATGTATTCATCATGCTTTTGAGATTAATTGTGATAATTTAGAGTTTTATGGTGATTATTCTATGTAAAATTAAGGATAAGCTAGTTACATTCAGTTTAGCTCATAATCATTCCATAACTAATGCGTAACTGGCAAATTGCAGATTTACCGACAATCACTGGTTGATAGATTAGAATTCCAACAAGTCGGCATTCAGTTTAAATCCTATAATTTATTGATTTTTTCCCTATAATTTATTGAATTTTTTTCTTAGGTTATTGATCGTGCAAAAGTCTAGAGAAGTTTAGATCATGATGGGTTCGTCACCCATCGATAATCATTTCGCCACCATCAATGGTCAAGAGCCACTATCAATATTTCGAAGGCCGAAACAAACCTTTCAGCCTTTAATCTCAGTTGTTCATTGCACATCAAACCCTAGTCCTCTCCTACATTTTGAGGCATTATTTCTTGACCAAATTCGAAGGGGAAAAAAAGAGAGAAAGAGAGCGAGGAGATCTAAAGAACTTTTTTGCACCCCCCAACCCCAATAGAGTCTCGTCAATCGCTCACTCTCCATGCATCATCCGATCAGTTCACAATGAGCAGAGCATCCCGTGGAGTCCATTATTATCCCCGTTCTTCATCGAGATTATTCAAAAAGAAGTTTGCAAATAAAAAAGGCTGTACTTAAACCAGTTGAATTTTATTTGTCTAGAGAANCCCCCAAAAAAAAAAAACCCAATTGAGTTTAACTTTTATTTGTCTTCATTTATGTTGAACTTTTTTTATGGCATACTTAAACCAGTTGAATTGAGGATCACTCATAATGAAAGTTAGGTTAAACGACTAGTTATGGGTTAAAAGGAGGGTGAGGTCTTGTAAGCCTACTAGATTGGATTTGTAATTCAAGAGAACACTATCATAATGAGGAAGTTCCTTTCCGAAAAGAAAGAGCAGATGTAGATTTTTTTATCTGTGATTGGTATTATTGCTTATTATCTGTTCATCGCTGTATTTTATCCTTTTTCGTCGCATATTCTTTGTTTACACAAAAAAGCAATCATATTCGTTCACCTCTAGGCCTGCATGTGAGATCGAACAGGGGGTAGCACTTCTTGAAGGTTAATGATCGAATGATGAAAAACAATGTCAAAGGTGTTTTCTAATAAGCCCAAGCAAGATCCTTTTCACCAAATTGAAACCCTAGCTCTTCCCCAACCCCTCCTTCCCTTTTCTCTGTGATTTAGGTTAGGAACTCCTCTAAAAAACATAAGGAAAGAGTCTATATACCTTAGAAAATAAACGGTTAAGATGAATCCAAAACATATAAAAATTACAAATCTGATGATCAACCATCGATGGTCAAGTTGTCATAATCAATGATTTGAATGTTTTGGTAAAATTTAATCATCTAGTCTCTCCAATCATAGATGGTCAATAGATTAGACCGAGAGCTTTTCGAGAGCTATTGTTGCGCTCGGCAAAAGCGGACTCAATCCACAACAAGTTGGTAAGCAACGACAAAGAACACCACGGACACAAATCACAATGAAACAACCAAAACCAATCAAACACAGAGATTTACGTGGTTCGGCAAGTTGCCTACTTCCACGGGGAGAGGATGGGAAGATACTATATGGAGGAGAAACACAATGAGTTACAACTCTCAAACACTCACAATAACCCTAACCAATAAGACCTCACTCCCTCTCAATAATCTCCCTCTCAAAGTGCTCAAATAACTCTCTTTTCTCTGACTAAAACCCCTAACAAACGTGTTTCTATTTATATAAACACCAAAATCCAAAATAGGCTAGGAAACAAATCGGCGTAATAAACTGTTATCGGTCGACTGATGAAGCCTCATCAGTCGATTGGTAGGTGTTCATCGGTCGACCGACAAGGCATATCGGTCGACTATCCAATAGAATTTTTTGATTCCTGCAGTGTGCCTATTATCGGTCGACTGATCATTGTTATTAGTTGACCGATAGTCCTGCTGCTTTTTCATGCGATTTTTTGCCTCTTTTAACAATTCTCCACCTCGGTGAAGTGTTCCCAAAACTGAGCCGACACCAACACGAACACCAATACGTCGTCTCTCCAAATCCGGCTGCATTAATATGGTTGCCTACGTACCCCCTCCTAAGGGATCAAGCCGCCCGTAGTTCCTCCAAATGGCCTCGACAGGCCTCAACAAGTACAAATCCGCTATATGTTTCTACAGTGATCGAACTTGTTGCTAGGGACCACCTTCGTGAGCATATCTACTAGATTGTCTTTTGTGTGGACCTTCACAAGCTCCACATCCCCTTCTTCAAGAAACATCCTTGACAAAGTGATAGCGAACATCGATGTGCTTCGTCCTCGTATAAAAAAGTTGATTCTTCACCAAATAGATCGCACTCATGCTATCACAATGAATGGTGACAGATCGCTGTGAAACACCAAGATTCTCCAAAGCCAATTTGCCTCCTTAACAGCCTCTGTAATCGCTATATACTCTGCATCTGTCGTCGACAAAGCAACTGTAGACTGCAAGGTGCATCTTCAACACACCGGCGCACGGGTCAAAGTGAACACATACACCATCGTCAACCGATGCTTATCCAAATCTCTAGCATAGTTGGAATCTATGTATCAAATACATAACTACCCACCACTAGTGTCCCGCTCGAACATCAAACCAATATTGAGAGTACCTCGAATGTACCTCAAAATCCACCTCACGGTATCTCAATGACCCGGACCTGGGTCATGCATGTATCGTGAAACCATGCTAACTGCCTGTGATAGATCCAACCTTGTACATACCATTGCGTACATTAAACTTTCCACTGCGCTTGCATAAGGAGTCTTCGACGTCAATTATCTATCTTCAACTGACTTTGGTGAAAGATCAGCTGAAAGCTTCAAATGGGCACCCAAAGATACACTAACTGGTTTCGTCTCCATACTAACATTAAATCACTATAACACCTTCTTCAAATAAGCCACATGTGTTAAACAAATTCTACCCTTATCTCTATCTCTGTCGATCTCCATCCCCAAAATGCACTTTGCTTCACCCAAATCCTTCATCTCAAACTCGCTTGAAAGCTGTATCTTCAATTCATCTATGACGGATCTGAAAATAGAAGCAACCAACATGTCATCGATATAAAATAACAATAATGTACGCACCTTCATAAAGCTTGTGATAGTACACACAAGGATCAAACTGGCTCCTAATGTATGACTTGTCGATCATAAACCCATCGAATCGCCTATACCACTATCTTGGAGATTGCTTCAACTCGTATAGCGACTTCTTCAATCTACAAACCAAATTTTCCTTTTCTATAGCTCGATACCCTAATGGCTAAGTCATATAAATTTCTTCATCAAGATCACCATGAAGAAATATTATTTTTACATCTAATTAATCCAATTCCAAATCATACTGTGCCACCAAAGCTAGTAAGATCTGAATAGAAGAGTGTTTCACCACCGGAGAGAAGACCTCATTGTAATCAATATCTTCTTCCTGTGCATAACCCTTCGCTACTAACCTAGCTTTGAACCTCACTGGAGTGCCCTAAATGCCCTCCTTCTTGGTATACACCTATTGCAACTAATCGCCTTCCATCCTTTTGGAAGCTCGACAAGTGCTCATGTGTCATTCTTCTGAAGAGATTTCATCTCTTCCCGCATAGCTTCCTGCCACATATCAGCCTCTGAACTCCGTTCAGCCTCTCTAAAAGTAGTAGGAACCATCTCGTCGACACTATCCATCGGAAGTGCATAAGCAACCACTATATCTGTATACCTTGTTGGCAATCGTATATCTCTCATGGGTCTCCAAACTATAATAGAATCCTAAACATGAGTCGTCGGTCCCTGATCCTGCTCTGTTGTACTAGTATCCTCCAAAACATCGCTATGCTCACCTGGCGTCACCTCAGTCGACACTCTAATGGATATGGTCCAATCTGAACTCTGTGGAGCTGTACCAATCTCTACCATCTGTTATGTCTCCTTTGTCGGGGTACTCTCCACCTAATGAGAGCTGAGAGGCTTCAAGAGCGAAACCTCATCAAATGTGACGTCTCTGCTCGGCACAATCTTCTTCTCAACTGGATCCCAAAGCTTGTATCATTTCACCCCACGCTTGAAACCCACAAATATAGCTTTCCTAGCTTGATATTCCAATTTACCAGTTTTGACATGATAAAAATGCAGGGCATCCAAAAAACCTTGAGTTGATCATAGTCGTGTGCTGGTTCTCCCACCACATCTCCATAGGAGTCTTTCCCTCTATCGTAGATGAAGGCAGACTATTAATAAGGTGGCCCGCATATGTAAGTACATCAGCCCAAAAGATCTTCGATAACGTAAAGTTAACGTATTTTGTGGATCTCAACTACGGGCCTATTAGCATCGAGGTTTGCATGAATATACTTTATAATTTATTAAAAAGGATCATATAATTTTATATAATATAATTTTATATAATAATATTGATTTTATACTTAATAGTAATAACTTTGCTAGGACAAATTCTCCATGAATCAATATGTTCTTTACTATGTAAGCTACATGCTCCAAAGTTTTATGTCTTTTGTGGAGCTAAAGTTTGAACACGAGCCTCCACCATTTTGATGTCACAATAGTGAAATCCACCTAGTAAATATGGGTATTCTAGATAAATTATATGTCCTTTATACAATGCAATCATTAGAGGCAATCAAGTTCCAAATCCACACAAAAGAGTATAGCAACATTTTTTTCATTCATATCCTTCAGGGCAAGATTTGACAGGAAGCTTGCATCAAAGAGAAAAGGAATTTTTACATTTAGAGTACAAAGACAAATATGTTATAATCTTCCTACTCTAATTCCACAAGAAAATAAAGTGTCATACTTTTAGTTTTACTTCTATGACACAAAGAGTGAGTTGCAAAATCAAATGAGGATATTAGATAATGCAAACATGAGCAAAATCACCACTAAGAGCTTGATGGATATATCGCAATGAAATCCTTATGGAAAATTTATTCACAAACTGAACGATTATCTATTTTTTGAAGACCTCAAGATACTAATAAATAGAGATGTTGTACTAGATCAACATGTTTGAAGACCTCAAGATACTAATAAATAGAGACGTTGCACTAGATCAACATGTTTACAACTCATCAATAATAGATCAAGTGGCCGCAGTCTGGATTGATGAAAATAATGACAATGTTCTATTTGAGAGAGAGAGAGAGAGAGAGAGAGAGAGAGAGAGAGAGAGAGAGAGAGAGAGAGAGAGAGAG
>NC_033798.1:82205371-82292576 GCF_001876935.1 Asparagus officinalis | reverse complement strand
AGAGAGAGAGAGAGAGAGAGAGAGAGAGAGAGAGAGAGAGAGAGAGACATGCACACACATGATAAAGGAATCACGTGAAACACTAGTTTGTCCGTTATGATCCAGTTAGAAAACATCCCATGTCGAGATTATTATTGTCATAAGCTCCAAGTAAGAGACTCTCGATAGTCTACTTTAATTACATCAGCATGTCGTTTGTTCTATCACTATGCTATCAATATGTACATGAAGCTTGAAGCAACAAGACTTGAGTAATTTCGAAATAAGCAATCAGAAACCAGAGCATGGTTATTCTAGTAATTGTCAATAGTATAGCTGTCGGGGAAGTAAATGCATGACAAGTAGGTAAGAGAATAGTACTTGCATCATCATTCATTAGCAGTCCTAGAGACATGCATCGCAGATATCTTGTCGTTATGCCACTAGTACAATGATTTGAAAAGCTAGATCTTTTCATCACAATGACATGCTATCTAGAATGGGAAGAGATCATTGAGCAACTATATACAGATCAAAACCATCGTGACAAGCTAGATCTAAACTCAAGGATATTTTGTGCAACGCTGAATGTCTTAAAGATCAACTCTTTAAGAAAGAGATCTTTGGGAAATTTGTTGGACATGTTCATGTGATCGAGTTCCCAAAACGAGGAGCACCACATGCACATATCTTAATAACTCTTATTGAAGAGCACAAAAGCACATTATCAGATTAGTATGACAAGTATGTATCCAGAAAAATTTCAGACCAATCCAAACACTAAATTCTTTATAAACTAGTAAAAAATATATATAAGGCTTGGCCCTTGTGGGAAATTGAACATGAAGAACACTTGCATGCAAAATGAAGAGTGTAAATATCATTACCCTTGAGAATTTAGCTCATGATTAATGCATGCGAAAGATGCTTACCTAATTTATAAGAGGAGCAAATATAACAAAATAATGTCGGCCTGCAATAAAATCCTCAATAATCAGTGGGTTGGACCTTACAATCCATATTTTTTCACCCGTAATAATCGTCACATTAATGTCAAATATGCTCAAACATTAAAGTGACACAATATCTTTACAAGTACATATACAAGAGTGAATATAACAAAAGAGAAGGACTTAAAATCAAAACTTTTCAAGATGCAAGATGGGTGTCGGCTTAAGAAGTTGTATGAAGAATATGTGAGCTCCATATTAATGAGATCTACCTAGCCATCATCAACTTACAGCTTATAGTTTCTTCAATTTTAACCCTACATTTAATGACTAAGATAAACAAATTGGAGAGCAATAATCCAATAAAAAAATATGTTACATGAAGCTTGCTGAGTACAAATTGATAAAAATGATGTTGTGTATACAAGTATCTAAAATATAGCAGGCCATGGCACATTTAGACTGCTACTAATAATCCTACCTCGTTTTAAATTTGGGGTTCTTGAATTTGCATGTAATGTAAATATATAGGAGGGGGCTATGATAAAGATAGATCCTTTAAATAGGAAACATAATTATTTCCAAAAAAGGGAAATAGAGTTCTAATTACATTTCGGTTATTAATTTACAGGCAAGCAAATGCGTGGATAATTTGTTTGGAGAGAGGATTATTATGATTAGGAGAAGTCTAATCATCTTTCTTATAGTGATTGACCCAGTCCTTTTAGATGATTTTCTTATTAAGTAGATAATCCTATAAAGAGTCTGGATATGTTATCTTTATGCTTGTTACTAATTCCATACATCTCTAAACTTGTATTCTATTGAAGATGAAGATTTTTTTTTTAATTATTAGGATAGGGTCACAATGTAATATACCATATTAAAGGTTAAATATACTTTTAAACTTAGGGTTGGATTATAATGTAACAAAGGTTAAATATATATTTTTTGAAACTTAGGATTGTATTATAATGTAATATTAAGAAATAATTATATTGACCATAGAAAGCTTTTCCGAAATTCACACTTTTAAAGGGAGTATGATATGATTACTTAAATTGTATTTGCTGCTTTCAAATCTTTGAACGGCCATAATTAGTATGAAAGTTTTAAAAAAGTTGAAGTAATCGCTTATTTCCCGTAATTTTGAATAAATTTTGTCACTTGTTGCATGAGATTCATAAATGTTTGAAATATTTTGTATTTGAGAAGGAAGAGGCGAATTTAATCATCTTTTTCTAACAGTAAAGATGTTATTTCTCAAATAGATATTAAAGGATGCATTATCTTTTTCAATCCGTCTAGACGGATTATTCTTAATTAACAATTTTTATGAATCTTAATTAACATTTTCGCAACTTCAATATTTGACAAGTTAAGATGAATTGGTTCTTCTCAACTCCACACTTTGCCAGTCCGTTGCCAAATAGCATTTCGAGTAATAGTTCTATTAAAACACTCTATAAAAAAAGGGATGATCTATATCATTCACGAGTAGTTAGAGATGATTCTGATAGGATCTCTACGGTGACATTTCATTGTATTTTAATTTATTTTAATTCACATTAAGTGGAGATTTTTCTCTCTGTTTCATTATAATTTTTTTTTAAATGGACTAGTGTTCTCTGAACTAGAATCAACCTCAAGAATATAATTAACATGAACTTTCAGAAAGATGATATCAATTCAAGCTAAGACCGAATACTCTATGGAGCTCCCTGTACAGCCCAACTGTTTATATAAAGAGCATGATGAGGTAATTAATGTATTCTACCATTAACCCTAGACCCAAGAGTCAAAGGGCCTTATCTACATGCATGATTAGAGTACTAAGAAGAAGATAATCAAGGATGAAAACAAATCAAACTTACTAAAATGAAGACTTAAAGTGACAAGATATGATGGGCTCTGGGACCAAAATCCCCTTTGAATTATCTCGAGAGATTCCTCTCCTTTCGGCCAAGGGATTGAGCAGCTTTCTATGGATTACTAGGCTCTAATAAAATGAGAATCGTTCTCTTTAATCAGCAGGTGGAGATGAGATCCAATCGTGCAAATGTCATTCATGATCAGATAAAAAAGAGTAAATGGCGGCTGAGAAAATTTCGCCCGTTTTGCTCACCCTGAACTTCAATGTTCAATAAAGAAAGTTGTATGATTAATATTGCACAACAACAAAAACAAAGCATCTATTCCAAACGTTTAGGATCGGCTACATGAATTCTATTCTACCATTCCGCTCTATTATGGGTCATCTCCTCTATTAAGCTAAACATAATCATATCTTTCCTGATTGTTTCCAACCAAGTTCTTTTAGGTCCACCTTAACTATATATAATATTATTAATTTTCCTAACCGGTGCACTAAAAGGTCTACGTTGTACATGATCATACCATCTTAATCGATTCTCTCTTATTTTATCCTCAATAGGGGCAACCTCTAATAGTGTGCGACGTAAAACTACAACATGCAAAAGGTTATTAGATTCCTTTAAGCAGAATACGGAGGAATTGGGTCCATGTGAGAAGCACGATGAATTGAAAGCTATTGGAGACAGCTTAACCACTCCATCATATGATCATGAATTGAAAGCTATCGGACAACTTTTCGCAAGGGATCGCATGAACTTTTGAAGCCGATACTCCCGTGTCGAGGTATACATTTGGCAACTGATAATGATTTTCGTGCGGAAATGCTACAGATATAATTGCAGCGAACCTGACGGTCCCCCATGAGAGCAACTCCACTAACTGATGAATCTAAACACAGTAAAAATGTAAGACAATGAGATTGAAGTACTATACAAATAAGCAACGATGATGTGAAATACAAACGAAGCATATTTTTGGTCAGCCTCTCACTCAGAACAAAGAACAGGATCCCGTCCTTGGTAAAATGTGATGAAGCCGGCTACAGTAGAAGCTGAATATTCTGTTTTCATAAGCCAGATTTGGAAAATTTTGAAGAGCACAATTTAAGGTATCACAGAGAGTTTTTTTTCCAGCATAATATATATAACGCCTTGCAGAGTTTCCATTACCAATAATAATTATGAACACCTCATTAACAATAGTTTTCATAAATTATAACGACGAAGTCTCTGCGGATCTACACGCGTCAGTCCAGAGCTCGACAAATAACATTATGAGATTATGTTGAGCAAATGATTATATCATGAGGTCACAATCATCGATTTCATGTGCTAAACAAGCTAAAACCACGCTAAATCAGTCACGATCTGTGCACCCCTCTATGTATAGGCTAAAGAACATATTGGAACTAATGTTCACGATGTTCGGGGTAACTAGTTTTGAAGACGATACTCTCTTCCTTATCAGACTAGTTGGCTAACATACATTATTAGGTGGGAGATGTACAAGTTTATCACATCCACCCTGTTGGCTTGCTCTTTCGCTTTAGCCGCAGCCGTAGCCAGCTTCATTTGCTCTTCAAAACTCTCAGGAATAGGGTGACCAACAGCAATGTTGACACCGTTATCTGGATATGACACCAAAGTCCCTGCCGTTTCCACTGCAATGTCTGCGCTCGCGTACCAATATTGATCCACTGAGGGCTCGCTCTCCGCTTCTCCTGTTACCGCTCTCCCACTCTCTGGTGAAACCTCAGTCTACCATTTGTATGGGTACTTCATCCGAATTGATGTTTCTCTTGTGGTTAGAGTACTTGTGTGCTGAAATGTGTGGCAAAAATCTGGGATGCTGCTTTTCAGCAGCTTTGGCTTATGAGCATATGGTTAATTGCGGGTAGATCCCTAGTAGAAATGCACTAATGCTGCTTACATACTACCCTTCTCGTCCCCCCCCCCACCCCCACCCCCAAACAGATAGAGCCATGAGTAATTTTTTTGACTCTTTTACCGTGGTTTTTTTTTGGGGTGGGGGGGTGGGGGTGGGGGTATCATAAGAAAACAATCTCCTTCACCGAGGGTAAAAGAATCAAAAAATTCACTCAAACGGGTTTATCTGCAAAAATAAAAATAGAGGTTTAGTAAGTTCAAGACAGCAATACAACAAGGGATCTGTTTGCAATTAACGCACGAATATGATATAATCATAGAAATTTTCTGCTCGACTAGACAGTGTAGACACTATACTGTTAAGGAAATGAGAAGGTGGTGTTTTGAAAGAGATGGGAAGGGGTGATTGAAAAGGGAAGAAAGTTCTCATTAAGGGATTCAGCATTTTGTTTAGAAGAAACTAAGGAAGATTAAAAGATTAAACATCCTCTAATAACTTATCCAGCTCATAGGGGAAGGGTATTTCCCTTGCACAAGAATGCTTAAATGATGTGAATAAGTGGCAAAAGTAAAGCATACACGCTGCAAGCAACACCACCAAAGACAGATATAAGATGTTTACCAAAATATTAGAAGTCCCAGCCCGTAAATTATGACAAAAACCCTATACTGCCTCTGCCTACCTTTGTCTAGAAGTAACATCCCTGAGGACGTGTAGCTCAGTACCAGTACCTTTTCCTTTAACCAGAATTGGCTAGAGCAGCTATTAGAACTCAAATACTACAAGATGAGAAGAACCTAATACTTGACATAGCCGCTTTGTAAATTGCAAGGGGACATTGTGAAGGATGTACATATGGGTGGTTCAGTTTTTTAAACCGCTTCCCGAGGATCATGTGGCATTGGACTGCAAAATTGGATCATTATACCACAGAGCCAAACACTACAGCCATAGAACAAGACACTTTCTCAAATTTTAGCTGTGGGTTAACAATGTAGCTAATTGCTTAATCGGGTGATCGTGGAGTAAACTTATTGTCTTATCTGTCAAGTAGCATGAACTTACTTGCACTCCGCCTCTCTCCCTAGTGATTCATCTCCTTCTTCAGACTCTGCTCTCTCTGCTATCAGCCTTCTTGCTTCAACCTATGAGATTAGCCCCCCTCAAAGTTCAAACTCAATTTCCATGTTCTCCCATCCATAGATAGCCAGTAAAATATCATGCCCCGGAAACTAACCTTATAACCCCCTCTCTTTACCTCTCTCTTCACTACAGACTACGACATGAAGTCATGTACAACAATGTGTAATATAGCAATTTGCAAATTAGTTTATGACTTGCCAAAGCAAAAGACTTGGGAAAGAAAGAGGCAATGTAAATAAGCGGTGTACAATAAAGCATTAAATATATAGTACTGCAATAAAAAAGATATAGGTTTTTAACCAAACTAAGATACACAACATAGATTAACAACAAAGTTACAAAACGCTAGTAACAAAACAAAAGAACTAGCTCATCCTCTAATCCTGCATTCAGTTTGGGGATCTAAGCAAAACAAAATCCATTACCTGTTATAAATTGACCTAATAAGATACTCTTCCATCTCCATCAGTGATCACATCTTTGAATGCACCACCGCTTGGTATCATAGGTAACACATGCTCCTGATGTGGCACAATTACATCCAACAAGTAGGGTCCTGGTGTATTCAACATCCTTTGTATCGCCTCCTTGACCTCAGCCTTTTTTGTCACTCTAGCTGCAGGTATATTGAAGCCCTTGGAAATAGTCACATAATCCGGGTAAATCTCATCCTCATAATCCGGGTTTCCTAAGTATGTATGTGCCCGGTTTGCCTTGTAGAATCTATCTTCCCATTGAACTACCATACCCAAATGTTGGTTATTCAAGACCATGATCTTAACAGGAAGGTTCTCGATCCGTATCATTGCCAATTCTTGAATATTCATGAGAAAGCTACCATCACCATCAATGTCAACCACAGTAAGCCCCGGGTTTCCTACTGCTGCTCCAGCTGCAGCTGGTAATCCAAAGCCCATAGCCCCCAATCCAGCCGATGAAAGCCATCGTCTTGGCTTCTTATAACTATAATATTGGGCAGCCCACATTTGGTGTTGCCCAACTCCCGTGCTTATAATTGCCTCACCATCCGTAAGCTCATCCAGCACTTGAATCGCATATTGAGGAGGGATTGCATCCCCAAATGACTTGTAACTCAGGGGAAAATGTACCTTTTGCTGATCAAGCTCATTTCTCCATTCCTTAAAATCTAACGCAAGTCCATCCGCATCCAAAATCTTATTCAATTCCTGCAATGATGGCTTTATATCAGCACAAATTGAAACATGGGGCTGCTTATTCTTCCCAATCTCAGCCGGGTCAATATCAATGTGCACGATCTTTGCCCTGCTTGCAAAAGCTTCCAGTTTTCCAGTCACTCTATCATCAAATCTAACCCCGAAAGCCAGCAACAAGTCAGACTTATCCACTGCATAATTTGCATAAACAGTCCCATGCATTCCCAACATTTTCAATGAAAGCTCATCATCAGTAGGGTAACAACCAAGACCCATCAAAGTACTAGCCACAGGAATCCCAGTGAGCTCCACAAACTTCTTCAGTTCATCACCAGAAGCCGAACAACCTCCTCCCACATAAAGAACCGGCCTCTTCGACTCCGAAATCAACCTCACAATCTGCTCGATCAGATTCCTCGCCGGAGGCTTCGGCAAGCGGGACAAGTACCCGGAAAGCCTCATGCGGCGGTCCACAGCGGCCACCACTCCGCTGCTGCTGAATGTCCTTCGGTATATCGACGACCCGGGCCAAGGCGGCCGGGTAAGCCAAATAAGAAGGCTTCTTTACAACACCCCCTAGGGATGTCCTCACATCAAGACCAATAATGTGTGGCTTGGTAATAGATCCTGGTTACCTCAACGATAAGGGTTTCTTGAAAAGCGTCGGTCCGATCAGCCGACAGAGACTTGGCCGTGAATTGGCGACGAGGGGGACAGAATCAAGAAGAGCGTCGGCGAGGCGCGGAGAACGAGGTTGGTGGCGGCCGGGGCCGGAGGTGCGATGCATGACGCCCGGCCTGCCGGTGACGAGGCGTACCCTCGCGGCGAAGCCTGCGCCTTGCCGTGCGGAGGAAGGTGGTTGTGATTGGACATTGATCGGGTTAGGGCTTGGTGGAATCTCCATTGAACACGCGCTGGGTAAGGCGAGACGTCGTGAACCGAGCGAGCTCCGAGGCCTCGACGAGGATGTTCGGCCGCCCTTGCGGGCTGCGAGGGACCGAAAACCGGGGGGCCTGAAGCGCGGAGTATCTGAAGTGGTGATGATAGGTAGAGGTGAGGGAAGGAGGAAGAGGAAGATGGGGAGGAAGTAGGGTTTTTTTGGCGGAATGCAGAGGGTTGGGCAGTTCGGGAGTAACGGTTTTGGGAAGGATGACGGAGAGTTTGGAGATGGGCGGAGATGTTCGCCGCCGCCGCCCATTGAGGAGATGTTGGGAAGAGCAAGAAGACTGAATGAGTTCGAGGATCGCGTAAAGATATAAGTGAAGAGGTGAAGTCTTTTTGCTGACCTGTCGCTAGTCAATGCGTCACGTCACGTGGGTTTTTCTTGGAGGTAGGTAGGGCCCGGCTTGGGCCTGGTAAGGTCTGGAAAATCCGTGCCGGCCTAGCTTGGAGCCTGGGTCCGGGTCGAGTCAGTGAAGCCCGATTCGGGTCGGGCCCGATCTTATTTTTACTTTTATATATATTATAAATATAGTTTATATATAATTATAGTATGATATAGCCATTAATGTATACTTACATATATATTTTTAATGTATACTATATAATTATAGTATGATATGATCATTAATATATAATTATATATGCTTATATATAATATATAGCTATATACTAATACGTCTAATATGTAAGTACATGCTACTACATACTTATATAAATATAATAAGATTAATCTAATTTTTTAACTAATTTTTAGCCAAAAAATTAAAAAAATACAAAAAAAATCCGGGCCGACCCAGTTTGACTTGAACTCGAGGTGCCCAGGCCCGAGCACCTAGGGTCTAGGTTTGGGCTAAGCATTTTGCCCGGCACGAACCCGGAAATCAGGACCGTGCTAGGCCGGGCATGCCCGTTTGAACAACCCTAGAGCTAGAGTTGCTTGGATGGCTTTGTTCCATTTCATATCTTACATTATTTAGTTTGGATTCCTTATGAATGCTAAAATAATTATAATACAATGTATAGATTGCATAAATGCAACTTGAAAAGTGATTAATAAAAGTTCATTTTATCATACTGATATATAATAATATGATTGCTATTTATATGTAAATAAAGAAAAGTTCCATTGACTATATATAAACAAGAAATTTTATTAAAACATAAATACGTTTTAGGTAGAAAAATTATTAAAACACATACAATACCAATGATGATATAAAAGATTAAAAGCTCCTAAATAGACTTCCTTCTTTTGGTTTCACTAGTATAGTGCACGTGCGTTACATGTGGACATATTTGTTTTATGTTCTAATACTTTACACAATTCATTATTTAATTAATGGAAGAGTTTTATTTTGAATGTAATTATAACAACATTTGAGGACTTATTTGTAATTTTCTTATAATTTCGATCATATACTTCTTTCAATCTTCTTAAGATTTAAGTTTTGAACTATATATGGGTTTATTTGTAAAAAATTATGAAGGTTCAGTATTTTTCTATAAATATATGAAATTTCAATGGTCTTTGTGAAAATTATGAAGATCCATGGTTGTTTGTGAAAAAATTTAGGGTTATTTTATGAACATTGGCAAATCATGGAATACCCAAAAGATATAATTTTTTTTATCTTAAAAGACATAGTTCTATTTACTTTATAATTTAAGATAATGAATGTATTTAATAGCTAATGTTAGTTTTATGTACAAATTAGAATATAGTTTTAACATTAGGGAGGTTATAATATACTTATTATATAAAAAAATTACCCAAAAGACAAAAATTCTAAGTTTGTTCTTTACTTTTATGTTAAGTGTGTCATGCTATTCCAGTTTAAAAATTCTAAGTTTGTTCTTTACTTTTATGTTAAGTGTGTCATGCTATTCCAGTTTATATTAATTATCTTTATTTTTGCTAATCCATTATAACAAAATAAAATTCTCACTTTCACATCTCTCTCTTCTATTATTTTATAATTAGTAACATGCTACAAAAAATATATCTACTAATTTCATGGATAATACAATATTCTCTCAAATCACAATTAAGTACATAGTAATGATTATAGAAATAGAAAAAAAAGTTCATTAACACCCCCCCTCCCCCCGCACCCCGCAATTAGACCTTAAACTTTAACCTCAATCCGAATTCTTCACATTTCATTGTATCAATCGTATCCTCAATCCGTATATAGTCATCAATCTAACAATCACATCAGTATAAAGTATAATCTGAGTAAAATTTACTACTTCCTCAGCACAACTTCAATCGTCTTCACCCCCCTTTGTCGTTATCTCTTCTGAAGGGATAATTTTTTCACTGGCGAGCTTGTATCATCCAAATAATATCATAGTAAAGTCATGGGGTGAGTATAGGATGTTGTTAGGGTTGTAAGAGGTGAGTGTAAATCTAAATCATCAAATGAGTAAATTTATATAGGTTGCAAGTAAGGGCTATTATGATAAATAAAAAAGCAGGCTCTTTGAATTTTGTAACTGTCAAATGTAATTGTCACTTAAATAAAAACTATAATTGAAAATGTAACTCTCATTTTAAGTATGCATGAATTCATGCACTAATGGCATTTTAAGTTGACACTTTGCTTGCAAATTAAAACGTATATTATTAGTTTGTCATATGTGCGTTTTAAGTGGAGGGGTTATAAAAAATAGAAGTTAATATTAGTGGACAATTAATAAGAGAGTTATGTCATTATTAATAATGTATGCATATAAGCATTTTAAGTTGACACTTTGTTTGCAAATTGAAACATATATTATTAGTTTGTCATATGCGTGTGCATTCAATTCTCAGCTATTATGTCAAGTACAACTTACAATCTTAAAAAATTTATGATAACGTTAATATTGGATTAGTGGAGGGGTTACAAAAAATAAAAGTTAATATTATTGGATAATTAATAGGAGAGTTATGTCATTATTAAGAAGGTATGCATGTAAGCATTTTAAGTTGACACTTTGTTTGCAAATTGAAACGTATATTATTAGTTTGTCATATGTGTGCGCATTCAATTCTCAGCTATTATGTCAAATACAACTTACAATCTTAAAAAAATTTATGATAACATTAATATTGGATTAGTGGAGGGATTACAAAAAATAAAAGTTAATATTAGTGGACAATTAATAGGAGAGTTATGTCATTATTAAGAATGTATGCATGTATATGTATGTGTTTATATGTATGTAAATTTTTTATGATAATATTAATATTGGATTAGTGGAGGGGTTACAAAAAATAGAAGTTAATATTAGTGGACAATTAATATGAGAGTTATGCCTCTATTGCCACCTCTCGGATATAGACTTCTATCTCTCGTCGATAAGATATCTCCTGAAATACTAGCGCGGTAAGTCTTCTTGTCTTTCCTCCTCAAATCATAATTCGTCAAAGCGTTAGTTACTTCACTATAAGTGATAGAAGATCTCCCGTTCAACAAAGTAAGCACAAAGGTATTATACTCCTCATCCGATAAGGAGCCTAAATGAATAATAGCATTGTACTCATCCGATATCTCTCATCAACATTGGTCAAGTCCAACAACAACTTAGTATAGTTGTTTCACATGAACTGCTAGTGAGGTGCCCGGATATCTGAAATCTGAATAACCTGCACAACAAGTGTAATTTGTTCTCAACACTCTTCGTAAGATACTTATTGTTGAGAATTTCTCACATCGTCATTGCAGACGTCACCCTAATCACATCATATTTCAGCTCATGTTCCAAACAAGACCTGATCACCCCACAAGCATTCCTATTCATCTTTTCTCATATCGCCTCTTTATATTTTGGTGACCTCTCATGGACCATGATGGTCTCCAAATTCTGAGCATTGAGCGCATTATGAACATCGCTCATCCACAAATCAAAATTGATCTTGCCGTCATACTTCACCACACTAATTTTAGTATTCTGAAAACCAACTTAAACTGTACCCGCCAACTTGCTGCTTTCACCAACTTCTTTATCCATAATCACAAACTCCAAATTGCAAAGAAAGATTCAAACTTAAAAGAATTTAGAAGTTACCCAACTGAACCTAGAATGAATTCCAAAATAGATCTCCTAACCATACGAGGAAAGCAAAATCTTCAATGGCAACCCCAAACACTATCTCCACCGAAGCCTAGAACTCCAAGAACCAAGCTTCCACGACGAATATCCCTCCACCTAATACCAAAACCCTAGATCTCAAATCTGAACTCTGATACCAATTGCTGCGCGCCTATGCGGAAGCGTGCTCGCACACCGAACGAATCTGTGATCACGGGAGAAAAGAACAAAACCACACACTAGCACAATTCAATCCAAATACGACAGATCAAACCAAACACAGAGATATATGTGGTTGGGCAATTTGCCTACGTCCACGGAGAGAGGATGGAGAGATTCCACTAAATCAAGGAGAGTACAGAGGGTTACAATCTCACAAAATCACTCACACAAATCCTAAACCAAATATCTCAACTTGCCCACAAGTCCTCCCTCTTAAAGTGCTCAGAATAAATACAAATCTCTGTTAGAACTCTCCTCCCATAATCCTAGAAACGAGTATTTTAATATATATCAAAACACAAACCCAATACGAATAGGAAACCAAATTCAGGCCTAGCCCGACTCGCGGTCGACCGTAGAGACACGTGCGGTCGACCGGACAGAACGACAGAAACTGAAAAAATATTACAAGGTTTAGCCGGTCAACCACCGCACTAATCACGGTCGATCGTGAAAAGTCCAGAGACTTTTCTAGCTTGCGTGCATGTTTGCGATCGATCGTCACGCCAATCGCGATCGACCGCTGGAAGTCCAAACCTGTTTTCTACCGTTTTTCCTATAAGCTCTTCACATATGACCCAGAAGAATCTCGATTAACACTCTTGAGAAGAATATCACCCTTCTTCCTAACTAGATTCCTCTATTATTCTTCCCTTTTTTTAAGCGAGGTGCACATTATTAGCAAGCCCTATCGCCTGCTAAAATGCACTATTAAAACAGCCTCCTTTCTATTCCTTCTTAACATATAATTTGTTTGTTATTTTTTTATAACTTTAAAAAGTGTAATCCGATGTTTTCTTTCAGTTTTGGTTTATTTGTCCATTAACAACAATTGCAAGGATTCTGATTAGCTATGGAATTAGCTAATTTTACCAACATTAAAATCAGGGGAGGATCCACTTACAGCCCTGGTTGGGCACGTGCCCAACATGGAATTTGGAGGGATTAACTTATATATTAGGTCAAATATCTGTAACTATCAATGCATCCTATATTATACACCCTAATGAAGAAGTGGCGAGAGAAGCAGCAGGAAGTTCAGGAGAATCGGCCAGGTAGACTGGCGATCGACCGCGAGTCAGTGACGGTCGACCGCGAACGTGCACAGGAGGGCAGTAGGATTCGGAGCTGAAGGCGGTCGACCGTAACGGTTGGCCGTGCGTACCCTGTAGGTGATTTTTGGTCTCGGGATGAGATTCGGTCGACCACCACGGTCGATCGCGCCATGACTGTAATCGATTCTGCTCTCGGGTTTTTGGTTCGGTCGACCATCACGGTCGACCCCGATACCTGCGCGGTCGACCGTCACGATCGACCTTAGACTGTTTTTTAGGCTGGGCTTTGGTTTTTGACCCGGTTTGTTTTTGAGTTGATATATAACTCTAATTGTAATTAGTTAGGGTTAAGTAAGGACGTTTTTAGCAGTCTTTTGGAAAGAATTGTTGCATCCAATTATGAGAGATTTGTGAGAGATCTAGAGTTTTGTTTTAGAGTTTGATCGGTGAGATTTGTAACTATGTTTGTATTCTTTTGATTTCTAATAGTAAGAACCCCCCTCCTTACCCCATGGACATAGGCAACTTACCGAACCACGTAAATAGTTTATTCTTGATGTGATTGTGATTTGCTTAGTGGTTGTGATTTATCTTGAGTTATTGTTCGTGTTGCCTCGAAGCTTCCGCCGCGCACAACAATTCGTATCAGAGCTCCGGGTTGGACTTGGGAGCTTGTTCGAAGGATTCGCTGTTCGATTCTTATTTGAAGAGTTAGATCGACAACATGGGAGAATTAAGCACATCAGGTTCGTCTCTTACGAAGATGATACATAGTTTGAGCATCAATAACATGAAGATTGATGTTCCGAAGTTCGATGGTAAGATCAATTTCGGTTTGTGGAGGTGCCAGGTGATAGATGCGTTGGACGCTCAAAACTTAAAAGAGACTCTTGAGTTGCAAGAGAAACATACTGATATGAAAGAAAAGGTTTGGAAGAAGATGAATAGTAGGGCATGTGGAGTTATTCAGTCATGCTTGACGCCGGATCTTATTTATGATATGATAAATGAGACGTCGGTGAAGAAGATGTGGGAAACACTCAATGAAAAGTATCTTACTAAGAGCATTAAGAATCGGCTTCACTTGAAGAAGGGGTTTTACCAGTTCAATATGAAGAGGGGAGTTTCCATCAGGGAGCATGTTAACAACTTCACGAAGCTACTTTCAGATATGGCTAATGTGGATATCATGGTTGAGGATGAAGACAAGGTGATGCTACTTTTGTGTTCGTTGCCCGAGGATGATTATGGTACTTTTGTCCTAACTATGATTAATGGAAGAACTACTGTTAGTTACAAGGAGGTGACCTCAGCGTTGGTAAATTATGAGTTGAGGAAGAGTGTTGATGAACCTTTAAGAAGGCATCGGGAGATGCATTAGTAGTTCATGGTCGTGGTTCAAACCGAAGCAGGAGGTCGCAGTCTAGAGGTGCTGTCACGCCCCGCTTCCCAAAATACCCGGGAATTGAAATGTGAACAAGCCCGTGACGTATTAGATTAAGGAGAACAAATAACATAAACATTTCTCCTCAAACTAATACGCTAAGCGTCAAGAAAATAAATGCAAAGGCACAGGTCCCCGATCACAGATAGCAAGAATATAATAAACAACACAGAATAAAATAATACATATCACAAATGAATATCATCCGAGACATAAAAATACGGGTCAAACATGCCCTTATACAAACTATCTGAATGAAATACTGGAGAATATAAAATACAATGATTAAGCGGAAAAGGAAATGATACAAAAGTAAGCTAAGACCATCGAACACCTAGAGGGAATAACTAATATTCGGCTTCTTCTGCTCGATCTGCATAGCACTCCTACGGAGGATCCTTTGGCTCTAGCGATCTCCCAACTGGACCTGTTCTTCATCTAAGTCTGACGTACACCAGAGAAAACAGGTGTACGTCAGCGTGCATCGCACACGGCAAGATCCCACAAAACAATAGAACGAACAAAAACCCAAGCGGAAAACGATACAATACTAAAAATAACAAGAGAAAGTGCAGCTGGGAATCCAACAATTTCAACATGCGAAAACGATACTAAAACATGATAATCATAGGAATCCAAAATCAATCGGGTGACAGAGTCATGCAGCTAGCAATCAACTAATCATCCAAGTAACAGGGTCATACACTAGCTAGAATTAATACTTAAAAATCTACAACAAAAGACGTAGTACGTCGAGCGAAATAATCCAAATAAGAAAATCCTCATGTATATACCATATGTCTCAAATTATAGATAATTAAATATTAACCCCGATCTATGTATGAAAAGAAACATAACTAGTTCGTATCTCACAACAATTCGCAAGAATCCATAAATCAATAAGGTAACGAGGTCATGCAACTAGTCATCCTATCTTAACTCACTGGTCCACATCTCACATAGAGTCAACGCTCATATCATCAGATAACTAACTGTTTACAAATCCCCTACGTGCATCCAATACCGCTACACGAATTGGTCAGAGGACTACACGTAATCCGATCTCGGCATGGTCCGAACTCAGGCAAAGCTCAGGTGACGAAATAGGTCACAGACTAAAGTGACTACACGAATTCACTTTAGAGCAACAAACCAACCCCAGTGACTACACGAATTCACTGGCGCGAGCCTGGAAGATACATCAACAGCTATATCCGATTACATGAACATGGACTTCCCTATCCCCACTCTCTTGTTTTTCTAAGTCAAACATAATCCAATTAAAACTCGGGTTCACCACCTAAACTCAATCAACATACTCACACATATCACTAAGTTTGTTCATGATGCACAAGGCCACTAAGTCATGAACTACTAAGGGTTCTCAAACACAACAATGAACAATCAATGTAACCAATCATGTGCAATAATATCACAGCATATCACATAGTCATAAATTATGAAGAAAACTATGTAACTCATAAAATAACATTTTTCCCAAAATAATTCATTTTAAAAATTATTTCTCATTATAATTAATCTAAAATAATTTCTTTTTTAAAATAAATTCCTTTAAATTATTATAATTATCTTAAAAAAGATTCTTTTACCGAATTAAATTCTTTCAATTCATTATAATTATTCTAAAAATTATATTTATCATATTACTATGATTTATTTAATATTCTTCATCCAACAATCTCACGCAGATAATTATATCACAAACTAATATACAGATAATTCTTAACAAGTATAAAAATTCAGATCTGAGCAACGGTATCTTGCGCTAATAATTTTTTTATAATAATCTAAAAATTAAATAAAACAAACGAGGTTGGAAATCTTGCATCGGAGCTCGTCGAATGATTCGACGTTGACGGCGCAGGTCAGATCTGACGTGGTGGAGTGCGGCGTGATCAGCGGCAGTGGCTTCAAGAGGAGGAGGGATGTCCGACACTGTGATCCACGACGATCACAGCGTCGTTGGCGGCTGACGAACAGTACGGTGACGGAATGACTGCGGCGGCTCGACCAGTGATGGTTCGGCGACAGTTGAGTTGGGCCTGGGCGGAGGCTTGGTGCCTATTCGTCGGAGAGATGGGGTGCTGTCGTCTGAACGTGACGAGGGGCGGTCAAGAGGCTGCGGCGAGGGCGATGGAGAGGTGGAGCTCGGGGGCAGGTCGACATACGTCACAAAGTGAGAGGGGGCGTGGGTTTGGGTGATGTGAAGGTGGGTGCGGGCGGTTAGTCCGGTGCAGACGCCGTCGAGCAGTCGACAGAGCGTGCAGGTGTCGGATAAAGGCAGCGGGGAGGCAAGCGGCGACTGGGTTCCAGCGGTGAGCACGGATAGCTCGCCGAGCGCGTTGTCGGAGAGGAGGTTGGTCGGTTGCGTAGAGGGATGGAGGAGACGGGATGAATTGGTGGCGTTGGATTGTTGGCGAGGATGAGAGTTGGTTGTGGGGATCGTCGGAGGTGAAGTTCGCGGGCTGGTTGAGGTCACGTGGTGGGGGTTTCTCTCGGAGTTGGGGTGCGTCGGGAAGAGACATGATGTGAAGAGAGAGGGATGGAGAGGGATGAGCAGAGAATATGAAGAGAGAGAGAGAGAGAGAGAGAGAGAGAGAGAGAGAGAGAGAGAGAGAGAGAGAGAGAGAGAGAGAGAGAGATGTGAGAGTGAGATTGAGAGTGACGGTATGAGAGAGTGTGTAATTGAGAGAGGTTGAGTGTGCGGGATTTTTGAGGAGTGGGGGAAGCACGATGTGGGGAGTTGCATGAAATGGGGAGGGTTTTAGGGTCTGTTTGTTTGCCTAAAAAAAGTGGGAAATCAAAGAAATGGAAAACTATTTCTAAGAAGAATTATTTTGGGAGTGTTTGGTTTGCTAAAAAAAGAAGAAAATCAAAGAAATGGAGATGAGATGAGATGAGTTGTCACCTTATTATAGGATGATGTGAGTGATTTTTTAAGAAAACTTGTTTTGATGTTGTTTGGTTGGCGAAAAAAAAAAGAAAATGAATTATAAGAAATCTATTTCTTTTAATATGTTATTTTCTTTTGTTTGGTTCATCCTTAAAAATAAGAAAATAGATGAGATGAGATGAGTTGTTATTATACTATTGGATGATGTGACCCACACTTAAGGAAATTGTTTTCCTAATTTTTTGGGAGGAAACGAGTGAAAATAAAATGTTAATGAGATAAGATGAGTTGTCACCATCTTATTGGATGATGTGAGTGATTTGAAATGATGAGATGTGATGAGTTGAGTGATGTTGTGGATGAAAATAATATTTTATTAAATGTGATGGATGAGTTGTTGGATAAAAATAATATTTTATTAGATGTGGTGGATGTGATGGATGAGTTGTTGGGATGTGATGGATGAGTTGTTGGATGAAAATAATATTTTATTAGATGTGGTGGATGAGTTGTTGGATAAAAATAATATTAATATTTTATTAGATGTGGTGGATGAGTTGTTGGATAAAAATAATATTTTATTAGATGTTGTGGGTGGTATTTAGGGATGGAAATGGATAAAATTGTACTTTTTGAGTTTTCTTGGTTTTTATTTCTATTTCTTGGTTTTTTAGAAAATAACCAAACAGGCCCTTAGGGGAAGTGGGGTAGGGGATTTGATAGGGAGTTGGGAGGAGAGAGTGGCTGTGAGATTGAGGGAACCCGAGGGAAAATCCAGATAACAAATTGTCTGTCGTGCTAATCAGCTGACATGTATAAATATCGGTAGAGAGATAATGGGTGCAGGCTAAAACTAATATAAGATAATTAATAATAATAAATAATAATAATAATAATAATAATAATAATAATAATAATAATAAAAAATAACCAAATATTAATTAAAAGTTTTACCGTAACAATAAATTATAATTAGTAAACCATTAAAATAATTATAAAATCGGATTTTTAAATCATAGAAAATTCTAGAAAATCGAGAAAATACAAATACTCTTTAAAAATAATAATTAAATATTTTAAAATACCAAAAAATTATTTTAACTAGTATCAAAAATTCATGGTCCTTACCGGTGCACATCGTGGGATTCGTAGGAAGCAGTGTGCTTTTTATAAAGATGATGGACATTGGAAAGCTGAATGCCCAAAGTTAGATCGAGCTGAGAAGAATAAGGGGAAAGCTGTATAAACTTCAGAGGTGAATGTTGTCAAGACTAGTGGTAATAATTTGGATTCGGATTCTTCAGGCTATTCGTTATCCGTACTACCATCAGTTTGTGATGCCGACTCTACGAAGTGGATGTTGGATTCAGGTGCTTCTTACCACGTTTGCCCTAGGAGGGATTTGTTCTCTAACTTTCAGGAGTTAGAAAGATAAGATGTCGTGCTCATGGGTAATGGACATGCATGCTCTATTAGTGGTATTGGTACTGTTCGGATTAGGATGAGTGACGGGATGATATAAGAGTTGGATGAAGTAAGGTTCGTTCCAAAATTAAAGATGAACATCATTTCACTTGGAGCTTTGGAGGCAGCAGGCTATAGGGTGACCTTGGTGGATGCACGTTTAAAGGTCATATTGGGGTCCATGATTGTGATGAAGGGCGTCAGAAGGAGCAATTTGTATTATTTGCTCGGAAACACGGCAATTGATAAGGAGTTGACGACTTTATCAGATTCGGCTAGACTGTGCTGTTGTTTAATGCTGGGTTATTTGATTGGTAATGTCGTGCTTAGGTTGTTGAGGAGTGCTTTGACCTGCAGTTTAAAGTCCTGTGAACCCATTGGTATGAGCAAGAAGACAAAGGTGGAGTTTGGCACTTCTATCCATCATTTGAGGGGTCTTCTGAGGGGTGTTCATTCAGGCATTCGTGGGCCTTCCAAGAGAGCATCATTAGGAGGTAATAGGTATGTGGTTTCCGTAGTTGGGGATTGTTCTAGGCATTGGTGGGTTACAACCAAGTCTCGTTGGTGTGAAGTCCTAGTAGTCCGCAACAGTTGGAGGAGGTGTATTGGCAGAAAGGTAACCCGTCGTTCTAGCTTTGGTAGTGGTTCTTTCTTGCATTTGTGCCGAGCTCACGGCAATTGGAGACACTTCATTGGTGTGGAAATTTTGAGGCGACGTGATGAGATAGCAGATTTGAGGAGCTGTTCCTTGCTGGAGAAGGATTTGTGTTTGATGTCGAGCATTGGCATTGGTGTGCGGGCTACGATATGTTTGGGTCATCTTATGCATAGGTTACCGACTGCTGCATGTAGAGATTTTGGATCTGGTAGAGCTGCTTCAGATTTTGGATTGCGTCGGATGTTTAGCTACCCAGCACTTGGTCACATCATGGATGTGAGATTGGATCCGATTGCACGATTGGGATTCAGAGGCTCTTTTGGCTATCAGTTGAGAGCTTCTGAGTTTGTTCTGAGCAGATATGTCACGTTTGACTCTCGGCAGGTGGAGAGTGGTGATCAGATATTTGGACATCGTAGCGGGTGGAAAGTGATGCTACTCCACGTTGGGTGGAGACTCCAGATCATACTGCATCATTTGAGATTCCAGCTGATGTGACACAAATTGAAAATCATGTTGATTTGGATACAGATGATAGGTTGATCGATTCGAGTGTAGCTGATAAATGGAGTCTGGATATGGTCAATGGTTCATCTCAGGTGGAGATGTTTGGATTGTTTCAGTTTGGGACCATTGAAGGTGCTATCAGCCGCAGACTTGATCGTGATGTTGGAGAAGTGTTGCGAACTCTTCTACTGGATTGAGGCCTTTTGAGGCCATTTGGGTGAACTATGTTCGGCTTGATTCCTTGGGCAAGAGGATACGTAGGCAGTCTTTCAGATGCAGCCGGTTTGATTTCGATGGGAGAGATCGCGTTTCAGCTCTAGTTTGGTTCTCGGACTTGTTGCAGGACTTTTGGATGATTTGGTGTCGGCTCAGTTTTGGTAGAAATATTCGCCGAGGTGGATAATTGAATAAGTGGCGAGAGAAGCAGCAGGAAATTCAGGAGAATCGGCCAGGCAGACTGGCGGTCGACCGCGAACGTGCACAGGAGGGCAGTAGGATTCGGAGCTGAAGGCGGTCGACCGTGACGGTCGACCGCGCGTACCCTATAGGTGATTTTTGGTCTCGGGATGAGATTTGGTCGACCGCGACGGTCGACCGCGCCATGACTGTAATCAATTCTGCTCTCGGGGTTTTGGTTCGGTCGACCGCCGCGGTCGACCGCAGACTGTTTTTGGGCTGTGCGTTGGTTTTTGACCCGGTTCGTTTCTGAATTGATATATAACTCTAATTGTAATTAGTTAGGGTTAAGCAAAGACGTTTTTGAGCAGTATTTTGGAAAGAATTATTGCATCTAATTGTAGGAGATTTGTGAGAGATCTAGAGCTTTATTTTAGGGTTTGATCGGTGAGATTTGTAACTCTATTTGTATTCTCTTGATTTCTAATAGTAAGAACTCCTCCCTCCTTGCCCCGTGGACGTAGGCAACTTGCCGAACCACGTAAATAGTTTGTTCTTGCTGTGATTGTGATTTGCTTAGTGGTTGTGATTTATCTCGAGTTATTATTCGTGTTGCCTCGAAGCTTCCGCCGCGCACAACACCTAATACCTTAGTCGGAACATCAACCTGCTGCTTAGAAAATATGAAATCTCATAAACCTCTCAACCAATATCAAATTAGAGAATACTTTCACCTCATTTATTCCTAATAAAAACTAAATTAAAAATAATATTTATGCTAATCAATATCAAACCAAAAAAATCCATATTTAGGGCTCTCACCATCTAAAAAAATTTGGTTATTGAATTTGCAAGAAACAAATTATGAATTGTGGATATTTCTCTCAACTTATACTCAAACTATTGATAGGTAAGTTTATTTTAAATTTTATTTAAGATTCGTTAATCCTTCTAGTATAATTTTGTTACAATAGCCATCTCGTTCATGAAATTTAACACATGAACATTCTATTTTACTAATTAATTATTTATCAATTTAAGTATTTGATGAATTAATGTTTTTTTATATGTTTTATACATGGATTTATATTGTTCATGGACATTAAAAAGCTTGTTTTTGATAATATTTTCAAGCGTTAAAACGATGCTGATGCCATTTTTTTCTGAAAATTATACTAGAAGTGATTGTTAATTTGGATGTAGAGTCATTGGTTTATATATATTTCTTCTTTTATCCTGTAAAAGATCAAGGCATTTTTTTCACAAACTTATATGTTTAATTTTGAAGTATATTATGTTTGACAATTTTGTGACGAGCCTGAATAAAAATCTTAGCCCCGCCCTGATTAAAATACGAAGTTCTGCGTATGGCACCGGAACAAAACTAGTTTGTATATAATTTGTCTAGAAAGTTTAAACTTTATTCCATTTTAATAGTAAATCACTCCACTAACAATTCGCTAAAAAATTCTTAGACAATTAAAATGTAAGCCCAAATCCATTAGGTGCAAACTGAAGCCAGTTGGAAATTAGGTCCACGAAATATCGTTTTTCTAGACTGTCCCATAACTCCTGAACCACCCCAATCTCAGCCTAGTCTTTAACCTTTTGTGAATGTTTATGGGCTAAAGCCCAATTCCGATAAATATAAGATGCAAACGGGCTTTGAGTTCAAACTACGGCTGCACTCTATCCAAAAATCTATATAGTTGTTCCAGAACATATCAACTATGATATGGTTATAAAATTAGGGCCCACTAATAAAATATCCATCACATGGATGTTATAAGAGAGAGAAATTACCGAATGACCAAAAATATGAGACCAACAAGAGAGACATGTGAGGTGTCCACCTCCTATTGTATAATGAGCTGGCCATCATTAATGATGGCCAACTCATTATACAATAGGAGGGGGACACCTCACATGTCCCCCCGTTGGTCCCATATTTTGGGTTCTTGTAGCAAAGCTCTATAAGAGATATAAGTATATGTGAAACGATAAAGTTCTTTTCCAAAATAGAAAACAATTGGAATCTCAAGATGTGCTAATCTATTACTACTTATTAAGAGAAGTCAACCTTTTGGACAATTTTTTTGGTGTTGTACTCCTTACTTGGTCACATTTATTGTAAACCTAATAATGTACTTGCATCTTAAAGATATTAAAAATATTTATAAAGGAGCAAAATTAAAAAACCAAAAATAATAATAATTACATGACCTACATCTTCTCTTAGGACTTTTTATATGTAAGTTTCATGCATTTTTCAAAGTTTTTGTTTTATTGTATAACTCTGTACATTTAAAGTTTTCCATTCAATTGTATATAATGTAATTCTTTCAAGTATTTCCTATCTAATATTCAATTTCTCATAGTCACTAAATTTGAGATTCGAAATTAGTTATTTTAGTAATTTTCAATCTGAATGTTGCTTATAACTTAAATGGTAAATTACACTAAAGCTTCATGAACTTTTAATGTTTTGCAGTAGAACCCTATGAACTTTCAGAATCACACTAAACTCCAATACTTTTTTGCATTTTGAAGATAACCCCCATAAATTAGAATCATAAAACAACATAAAAAGAAAATTTGAAAGTTATTGTGGGTTTAGTCTAATTTACCCAAAAATTATTAGAATTTTTTGCAAAGATTATTGTGGGTTTAGTGTGATTTTAAAAGTTTATAAGGATTTGCTCCAATACGCTGAAAATTCATGGGGTTTATAGTGTAGTTTACCATAACTTAAAATTATTTTCATGATAATGTTGATCAAACCATAATATTGACAATTTCCTATTATCTACTCTACATAACAATGCTAACGATTATTTGCACAAATGCACTGTTTATGCACGCATCGTGTGCACCGGACATACTAGTTAAATATTATTGAAAGTCGAAATACACTTAGCTCAAAAATAATTAAACATACTAATTTGAAAGCAAAATATAAAAACGCCTATTCTTAAATTGACATTATTCAAAGTCCTCATAGGATGATTTTCTAATAACTACTCATCAAATTGCGATTGCCTCTATTTTTTTCCGTTGAAAAACACATTTATCACTCAAATTGAAAAATAATTAATATCCAATTTTGAATAATCAAATTATTCATCTCGATCAAATAAAAAAATAACATAAAAATGTTTTAGAAAAATCAATGAGACTTTAGTGTATTAAAATGGATCTTTTCTATATACGTAAGAAATAGGACACTAGCTAGGTTTAATGTTTGTTGCAGGTGCCTTTGATGCAATAATGCTAGCAAGTTTTTTTTTTTAAAAACCCCAATATCCATGACAATTATCTACAGCTGTTAAATCGAATGGTGAAATCTTAAGAATATGGAACCAAACGAGTGCAACATCCAACCGTGAACAACAGTTATATTAGTACAATAATTAATTGACTTAAACAGGACTCTTCACTGTAACAATTAATTTCGACAGCATGAAAGCACACGCCATCGTTTGTCTTATCCCCAACGGCCGCAAATCAATTAAGCACTTGGTACAATTATCAGCTAAAACAATAAAGGAAAATGGTACGTGCACATCTCAGGCATACCTAGTACCACACCCATTCTCTCAGCTACAGTGCACAGGGCTCACATATGAGATTTTTTAATCTCATGTGTGGGTCCCGTGTACTGTAGCTGAGAGAGTGGGTGTGGCACAAGGTGTGTCTGGGGGTGTGTCTGTAGTGCCACCCAATAATCAGCTGGAAAATGATACATGCACGCTCCCATGTACACCCTCAGTCACACTCCTGTTGCGCGCAGCGGAAATTTCGGCAGCACTTCGGCAGCACAACAAGATAATCAGGTCGCAATAGGAATTCTTGTTTCACAAAGGAAACAAGAATCTTAAGCAAAATATCTCAACCAAGTGAGATATCAGCTCTTCCTCTCATCAGTTCTAGGACTGACCTATCGAGGGAACCTAAAAACTATTACAAATCACACAAATAGCGAGACAATCAATTTTTACGTGGTTCGGCAAATTGCCTACGTCCACGGGGCAATGAGAAGGGGATCTACTATTAGAGGAAAAGAATACAACTAGGGTTTACAATCACACAAGTTAAACCCTCACACAAACTCTCAAATCTCTCACAAAGTCTCTCTACAAAAGCATAAAAGGACTGCACTATTTCTTTCTGCAGTCGCACAAAAGAACTCCTGCACTATCGTACTTGAACACAGCCGACCGCAAAATTTCACAAACCCAATCCTCTGCCTAAACCTGCACGCAACCCTAGCATGGGTATTAATAGGAGAGCAGGTGGGTGGGCCGCACTTGGGCTTGCGCTCTGCCTCCGCGTTTGTAAACGAGTGGCCTCCATAATTCTCTACGCGACGAAACCGCGTTCGTGAGTACAAAGCGCAAACGTGTTAACTAATAACGTGTAACAAATGCCACACGTGGTAGGCCCCCACGTGTTCACAATTCTCCACCTCGGTAAAGTTTTTTCAAAACTGAGCCGACACCAAAGCATCCAAAAGTCTCAACTTGTTGTGTCCAGTACAAACTCAATACACAACAAGTCGAGAACCCGAACGAGAGTCCAAACAATCTCACCCCATCAACTAATCCAAGCTGGCTCCATCAAATATGACTGCCTACGTATCCTCTTGCCTAAGGAATCAAGCCGAACGTAGTTCACCCAAATGGCCGTCAACGGCATCAACAATCACGAATGTGCAACAAGTTTCGACAATGATCAAACTTGTTGCTCGGAACCATCTTAGTGAGCATATCCGTCGGATTATCCTTCGTGTGGATTTTCACAATCTCCACATCGCCATCTTCGAGAACATCCTGAATATAAGAAACTATCTTTAACTTCAATTCATACATAAATCATCTTTTAACTGTCTTTTTGTTGCAATCAACCACTTCTTATTCACACTAAAAACAAAAAATAAAGTCAAAATTTTAAGTTCAAGATGCGTGAGTTGCATCTAGGGGTGTCCAACATAAACAACAAATGTAGAAAAATCCACCCAATTTTAAATTAAAGACCGCTTCTAATTTTAATTCGGAAATTGTACGATGTTATAATTATGTACGTAACATTTACATGTTTATTACGGCTCACTTGTCCACCGCTAATACCCTGGCCACTTCGATAGGCCACGTGATCAAGTCAAATATGCAAATGGTCCTTGTTTTCAACAATGAAAAGCCTTTGATCGAGAAAAAGTATAGCTGTAGTCGTGCAATATAAGACCAGATGAAAAAAATTAAGAAAGGGGAAAATAAAAATCAAATACGCGTGTTACTTAGTTCATCAACCTCTTTTTTTTTTTTTTTTTTTTTTTTGAAGGCAACAGCTCATAATCCATTCATTTCATTGAGCTGGAAGTAGAAATTGGAACTCAACTCCAACAAGCTAATTAACAGAAAAGACGAAGTCAGTATCGGCTTCATATATTATAATATTAAACTCAACGCGGATGATAAAAAGAGAAACTTATGGCAAAAGTTTATGCGTTCCCTTTACGTTTTGGTTGGCACCAATATTTAATTTGCAGGTAGCAGCGAGCAATTGTGCACAACATCGTACCAGTTAGGTGTCACGTTAGAGACGTTCATTAATTTACGTGCACCACATATATGCAGGCTTGCCTTATTTGGCACATTTTAGCTAATTAAAACTTTATAGAGAGATTAAATTAATGGAACCATGGAATTTAATTAGTTAATTCTTGAATCAGCTAGAATCTGGGGATACTAATTAGTGCTAGTTTTCGTCTTGTATTTTCTTACTTTGAATTAATGATAAGAATAGTACTTTGTTATTTTAGTCAAGGAAAAAAGTGCGTACCCAACATGGTCTCAGTTAACAATATTAATGGTGCATCAAATTAAGTTATTTCTTTCTTTGTGTCAATGTACTCGATCGTATTTATTTGCCGATCTAAGCGTGAACATCTTTTTAAGCACCATAATATTATGAATCAAGATCTCCGAATTGAATAAGTGTTCTCTAAATGAAAATGCCAATATTTTTAACTTCATACGTATAATATGACTCCGTATCTCATACAATCAGTGGCCATAGAAATATTTGCCGGTGACTTGGGCAAGAGCAGCGTCATTTTCACCCTACGTAACTAATTCAGGTTAGAATTAACGTCTGTACTTAATAAGAGGAATAAATTTTCCTCTGAAAAAAATAAAGGGATAGTTTATTACATTAAGGATGGTTGTTACAGGGTGGTCAGACAATTGTGAAGGGTATAGATGATGTGTCACAACATAAAAGGCATGTTGAAGTGGCGGAAATACGTTCTTCCATCAATTATGAATACGCAGCATAGATCTTATCAGAACCATCTCCACATAAATAGGGTGATCCGTATCATAACTAGAAGACTTGTAATTCCAAACTAACCTTCTGAGCACATGTGAATGATACAGATCACCACTTTTTGTATGTTGTTCTGATAAAATCCGTAATCATGAAAATGTCCAAACTAAATTGCAACTTCCTCTCATTCAAGTGCCCGTGTTACTAGCAATAAAATGGAGATAGAGATATAGTAGCATCTTTGAGCATATGTTTGGCAAGCTTACTTATTTTAAATTGTAAATAGGATTTTACCGTATGATGTTTAGTAAAGTTTACTTGTTTTTAACTTATAAGTATAGGAATAAAATAAGTCAAGATTTCCGAACTAATTTTTTAACACTTATATAAAATAGTTTTACTTGTTCATCTAGGAAGACTACTTTGCTTTCTGATAAAATAAGTAAAAATAAACAATAAGTAACTTATAATATCTTAAGAAATAAGTATTAGCCAAACGTACCTTTTGGGCAACTTGTAGTGGGGCCTCACTCGCGCTTTTTTGTTCTTGCTTGAAAAGAAAACGAGTTTCTTAATTTCTTTTATACGCAGGACAGTTGGGCGCCCATTTGGTCACCGTCAACTTTTCTTCGCACTGAAATGTTAGGCCGTCGTCGACTTTACTTCGTACTAAAAGTCGAGCGAGTCGCTGACGTTCGGTTTGAAAATAGATGGGAGCTGATTAGAGAGGCACTACGGACACAATCCCAGGCACACCCTCAGTCACACTCCCTCTCATGCAACAGTGCACTGGGCACCACATGAGATTTTTTTAAAAATCTCATGTGGTGCCCAGCGCACTGTAATATGAGAGAGAGTTGTGAACACGTGGGGGCCTACCCACGTGTGGCGTTTGTTACGTGTTATTAGTTAACGCGTTTGCGCTTTGTACTCACGAACGCGGTTTCATCGCGTGGAGAATTATGGGGGCCACTCGTTTACAAACGCAGAGGCAGAGCGCAAGCCCAAGTGCGGCCTGCTCTCCTATTAACACCCATGCTAGGGTTGCGTGCAGGTTTAGGCAGAGGATTGGGTTTGTGAAATTTTGCGGCCGGTTGTGTTCAAGTACGAAAGTGCAGGAGTTCTTTTGTGTGGCTGTAGAAAGAAATAGTGCAGTCCTTTTATGCTTTTGTAGAGAGACTTTGTGAGAGATTTGAGAGTTTGTGTGAGGATTTAACTTGTGTGATTATAAACCCTAGTTGTATTCTTTTCCTCTAATAGTAGATCCCCCCCCCCTCATTGCCCCGTAGACGTAGGCAATTTGCCGAACCACGTAAAAATTGGTTGTCTTACTATTTGTGTGATTTGTAATAGCTTTTAGGCTCCCTCGACAGGTCAGTCCTAGAACTGATGAGAGGAAGAACCGTTATCTAACTTGGTTGAGATATTTTGCTTAAGGTTCTTATTTCCTTTGTGAAACAGGAATTCCTATAGTGACCTGACTCTCTTATTGTGCTGCCGAAGTGCTGCCGAAATTTTTGCTACGTGCAACAAGTGGTATCAGAGCCCAGTTTCAGATCTAGGGTTTTGGAGTTTGGTGGAGGAAGATTCTTGTGTGAAGCTTGGTTCTTGAAGTTCTAGGCTTCGGTGGAGATAGCATTAGGAGTTGTCATTGGAGATTTCGCTTTTCTCGTGTGGATAGGAGATCTATTTGGAATCTGATCTAGGATTCAGTTGGGTGGTTCCTAATTTTTATCAAATTTGTTCTTTCTCTACAATTTGGAGTTAGTTTGCAATGGGAGAAGAAGGTGAAAGCAGCAAGTCCACGGCGAGTACAGTTCAAGTTGGTTTTCAGAACACCAAAATTAGTGTGGTGAAATATGACGGTAAAATCAATTTTCAGAACACCAAAATTAGTGTGGTGAAATATGACGGTAAAATCAACTTTGGTTTGTAGATGAGCGACGTACAGGATGCGCTCAATGCTCAGAATTTGGAAGAGACCACCATGGTCCACGAGAGGCCACCTAAATATGATGAGGTGATATGTTAGAAGATGAATAGGAACGCGTGTGGGGTGATCAGGTCCTGTTTGGAACAGGAACTAAAATATGATGTGATTGGGGTGACGTCTGCAATGAAGATGTGGGAAATTCTCAACAACAAGTATCTCACGAAGAGTGTTGAGAACAGGTTGCACTTGCTGCGAAGACTCTTCAGATTTCAGATGTCCAGAGACACCTCGCTAGCGGCCCATGTGAACAACTATATGAAGTGGTTGTCGGACTTGGCGAATGTTGATGAGAAGATATCGGATGAATACAAGGTGATTATTTTGTTGGGCTCCTTATCGGATGAAGAGTATGATACCTTCGTGCTCACTTTGTTGAACGGGAGATCTTCTATCAGCTATAGTGAAGTGACTAACGCTTTGACGAACTACGATTTGAAGAGGAAGGACAATGAGACTTTCCGTGCTAGTACTTTAGGCGAGGCCTTGTCGACGAGAGGTAGAAGTCCATATCCGAAAGGTGGTAATAGAAGGAGGTCAAAGTCAAGAAGCCACCACCAATTAGCAAAGAACCAATGTGTATTCTGTAAGGAACAGGGACATTGGAAGAGAGACCGCCTGAAGCTCAAGGAGAAGGAGAATGGTAAGAAAAAGGGTCCGAAGGCCAATGAGGTGAACGTTGCGAAATGCGATGATTCTGATGATTCGTGTTTTTCTCTACTAATTACTCCGGAGGTGAACCATGTGGATGCATTAGATTGGATGCTTGATTCCGGTGCTACTTATCATGTAACCCCTAGGCGAGACCGATTTGCTTCTTTTGAGAAAGTCGACGGGGGTGATGTTGTTATGGAAAATGATCAATCCTGTGGCGTTTGTGGGATAGGTACCGTGCGGATTAGGATGCACGATGGAGTAGTCCGTGAGTTAAAGAATGTGAGATTTGTTTCTTAACTGAAGAAAAATCTTATCTCAGTTGAAGCTTTGGAGGCGAAGGGATTCAATGTGACTTTCGAAAATGCTGTAGCGAAGTTTACTAAGGGATCATTGGTGGTGATGAAGGGAGTCCGCAATCGAAATTTGTATTATCTGAAGGAAAGCACCGAGATTGGCCAGGTTTCTTCGGCTATTTCAGAAGCGGACATGAGCAGACTTTGGCACTATAGGTTAGGGCACACATGTAAAAAGTTACTGCAGGCATTGTGCAAGCAGGGACTATTGAAGGAAACCAAGAGCGGAAAGATTGAGTTTAGTGAGCATTGTGTTCTTGGCAAGAAGACGAAGGTGAAGTTCGGGACTGCCATTCATCAGACGATGGGCATCCTGGACTACGTGTACACAGACGTTTGGGGTTCTACCAAGACTGTATCACTTGATGGTCGATATTGGTTCGTCACGTTCGTTGATGACTATTCTAAACGTTGTTAGGTGTACACCATGACGAAGAAGAGTGAAGTCCTAGATATATTTATGGAGTGAAAAAAGAGATTGGAACTGCAGACTGGGAGAAAGATCAAGACGTTGCGATCCGACAACGGTGGTGAGTATACTTCTGACCCCTTTCAGCAGCTATGTCGAGACGAGGGCATAGAGAGACACTTCACAGTTAGTCATACACCACAGCAAAATAGGGTGGCAGAGAGGTTGGAGACACTTCACAGTTAGTCATACACCACAGCAAAATAGGGTGGCAGAGAGGTTGAATCGGTCTTTACTAGAGAAGATCTGATGCTTATTATCGCAGAGTGGTTTAGAGAAGATCTTTTGGGCTGAGGCACTTACATATGCGAGCCACCTCATTAATAGGCTGCATTCATCTACGATTGAGGGGAAAACCCTATGGAGAAGTGGTCGGGAGAGCCAGCACGAGATTATGACCAGCGCAAGGTATTCGGGTGCCCTGCATTTTATAATGTGAGAACAGATAAATTGGAACATCGAGCTAGGAAAGCCATATTTGTAGGATTCAAGCGTGGTGTTAAGGGATACAAGCTTTGGGATCCAGTTGATAAGCTGAGTAGGGACGTCATGGTTGATGAGGCTTCTATCTTGAAGCTTTCCAGCTCTCATCAAGTGGAGAGAGACCCGACGAAGGAGATATCGCAGGTGATGGAGATCGATGCAGCTCCATATTGTCCAGATGGTACAGTATCCATTAGATTGCCGACTGAGGTGATGCCAGGCGAGCATGACGATGACACGGGGGATACGAGTACTGATGTGCAGGATCAGGGACCGACGGCTCAGGTTCAGGATTCGATTGCGATTCGAAGACAGAGGAGAAACATACAGATGCCAGCACGGTATGCCGACACAGTTACGTATGCACTTCCGGTGGAGAGTATCAATGAGTTGGTGCCTACTACATTCAGAGAAGTCGAGCAGAGTTCGAAGGCTGATTCGTGGCAGGTGACTATGCAGGAGGAGATAGAATCTCTTCATAAGAACGATACATGGGAGCTTATTGAGCTTCCAAAGGAGCGGAAGGCAATTAGTTATAAGTGGGTATACACGAAGAAGGAGGGCATTGAGGGCACTCCATTGAGGTTCAAAGCTAGGTTGGTTGTGAAGGGCTATGCACAGGAGGAAGGTATTGACTATAATAAGGTTTTCTCTCCGGTGGTGAAGCATTCTTCGATTCGGATTTTGCTAGTTTTGGTGGCACAATATAGTTTGGAGTTAGATCAGTTGGATGTGAAGACCGTATTTCTTCATGGTGATCTTGATGAAGAAATATATATGACTCAGCCATTGGGATTCCGAGCTGCAAGGAAGGAAAAATTGGTTTGCAGATTGAAGAAATCGCTATACGATTTGAAGCAGTCTCCTCGACAGTGGTATAGGCAACTCGATAGTTTTATGATTGGTCATTCGTACACTCGGAGCCAGTTTGATCCTTACGTGTATTTTCGCAAGTTGAGAGGAGGTGCGTACATTTATTTGTTGCTTTGTGTCAATGATATGTTGGTTGCCTCTACTTCCAGGTCGGCTATAGATGAGTTGAAAGTTCAGCTTTCAAATGAGTTTGAGATGAAGGACTTGGGTGAGGCCAAACACATTTTGGGAATGGAGATCGGCAGAGACAAGAAGAAGGGCAGAATTTGTTTGACACAAGTGGCTTATTTAAAGAATATTCTACAGTGACTTCATGTTAGCATGGATACGAAGCCAGTTAGTGTACCTTTGGGAGCCCGTTTGAAGCTTTCAGCTGGTCTTTCACCGAAGACAGTTGAAGATCGAGAGTTAATGTCGAAGACTCCATATGCGAGCGCGATTGGGAGCTTGATGTACGCGATGGTATGTACGAGGCTGGATTTGTCACAGGCGGTGAGCATGGTTTCGAGATACATGCACGATCCAGGAGTGGGTCATTGTGACGCTGTGGGATGGATTTTGAGGTACATTCGAGGTACGCTCAATGTTGGTTTAGTTTATGAGTGGAACACTACAGGTGGACAGTTATGCATTGGTTATGTTTATTCGGATTATGCCGGGGATTTGGATAAGCGTCGGTCTACTACGGGGTATGTGTTTACTTTGACCCGTACGCCGGTGTGTTGGAGATGCACCTTACAGTCGACGGTAGCTTTGTCTACGACGGAGGCAGAGTATATGACAGTTACGGAGGTTGTGAAGGAGGCTATTTGGGTTTGAGGACTTTTGGAGGAACTTGGTATATCACAAAGGTCCATCACTATTCATTGTGATAGCATGAGTGCTATCTATTTGGTGAAGAATCAGGTTTTTCATGCGAGGACGAAGCACATTGACGTTCGTTATCACTTCGTTTTTAATTATCCTATTTTTAAAGTGGTTTTTAGGAAAAAACGCCTACGTTATATTAACAAGTTACGAAGCTGACTGACTTGTCTACCGGTAGTCTATGCCCGAGCCACCTGAAGCACAATGTTACTCATTTTTTGGCATGTTTTTTTTTATTTCCTTTGATGTCTCATCATCAAACATCTTCAATTCATACATAAATCATATTTAAACTGGTTTTTTGTTGCAATCAACCACTTCTTATTCACACAAAAAACAAAAAATAAAGTCAAAATTTTAAGTTCAAGATGCGTGAGTTGTATCCTAACAAGACCTAATCATCAAAAAACCAGGCCACATGCCTTGACTATGAGTTTTTAAGAGTAATTTGTGAAAACGGCGAAGGAATTGAGAAAAAGAATTGAGAAAAACGTGAAAAATAAGCAAGACAGACTCCACCATACCCTGGTGTGGTGTCTGCCACACCCAGGTAGCAGGGTGTGGCAAAATTTACCCTGTTTGCCATGGGTGTGGTGTCTGCCACACCCTGATGTGGCAGAATCTGTCATGTTTGTCATGGGTGTGGTGTGTGCCACACCAGGGTATGACAGATTCATTTTTAGAATCCTAATCTGTTTGAGATTGTGTTTTGTTATAAATAGAGCCATGTTTTTAGGATTTTCTATCGATTGATTAGGTAGCTTGAAGGTGATTTTGAGCACAGAAAAGAAAGATCTTTCTGAGCAATTTGTTTGAGGGTTTCTTGAAGGTGATTTTGAGCACAGAAAAGAAAGATCTTTCTGAGCAATTTGTTTGAGGGTTTAGTTTGAGAGATTTGAGAGATTTGTAGCACAGAAAAGAAAGATCTTTCTGAGCAATTTGTTTGAGGGTTTAGTTTGAGAGATTTGAGAGATTTGAGAGATTTGTTTGAGAGGTTAGTTGAGTGATCTTGTAATCTTTACTTTGTACTCTCTTTTTTTATAGTTGAAACCCATCACTTTTTGCCCCGTGGACGTAGGCAGTTTGCCGAACCACGTTAAACTTTTGTGTTTGAGTTGGTGCTGTTATTTTGGATCGTTTTGGCTTTCACTCTCGGTGTTTGTGTTTGTTCCGTCTCGCACAACATAATTTAGGTTTTAGTAAAAATTTTAATCAGAAGGTGGTTGATTGCAATAAAAAACTATTTCAAAGATAGTTTCTTTATAAATTGAAATTTGAAAGGCGAGTTGTGCATAATTACTCTATTTCTAAGGTAGTTTCTAAGAGGAAAAAAACCTATAACATATGTTCCTCTTAAGGTTTTAAAAATAAGGCGATTCAAAAAAATTTGTAAGGTTGTTCTGTTGATGGCGGATATCAAACAGTCAATGACAGAAGTGATTAAGTTGATGGAGGTCCTCTAACCCTTCGAATGTCTGGTTATTGAGTAGGTTGTTCTTCCCTGCACAAGTAGCAAATCGTAAAAGGGTGGGGTTGGGTTTTTCAGTTGTTCCTCTGACGTTCAAGTTGGTAATTTGCTTGAGTGGAGAAGTAAAATAAACTGTAGTAATTCTTAAGCATAGTGGGTAGAGGTCAAGATCCTACCCTACTATTGAAAATAGTATCCCTATTTATAGTGGTGGTAGAAGGGTAAAATGGTAACTTTGACCAAGTATAGGATGATAGTCACGTCAGCCTCTGCTTTACAGGTGTCGGCCGATGAGTGGAGGAGAGGTTACTACGATATTTAATGCGAAGTGATTGGGGGTGTGCGATGCCGACGTGGTCCGATGTGTCATAAAGACTATTGGGGGCAGAGGAATGATGACACCCATAATGTATTTAATGAAATTTATTGCAAGGTGATTGGTTGCCAGTGCGTGGGAGGGGCTTGAGGCTCAAGGTATTTTGTCGTATTTCTACTCATTCAGTGGTTGAGAAGTACCGTCTTTTGAGTCGCCTTCACAAGATGTCAGTCGAATGTGTTGGCCTTCTTGTTTTGATGATGTTTAACAAATAATTTACTTCTAATATTGTTTGTCTAGTATTTGTGTTTATTTATTTATTATAGACAAACAACAAGTTGGAGGATGGATGGAATTGCGCTTCAACGATCATATCCAATGGAGGTTGGCGGAATAGTGGGTGAAGCCTATGCAATTCAAGTAGCCTATGCAATTCAAGTTGAAGATCCAAGTTCTAGCTTCATCCGTATGTGTACCAAGTCAAGCTTATTAAAGATCAAGATTGCTTGGATAACATTTAGTTTAGGAGTTTATATTATGTGTGTTAGTACTTTAAGCTCAATATCATATACACACACATTTTATTGTTTTCTATGTATGTATATATATATATATATATATATATATACACACACACACACACACACACACACACACACACACACACACACACACATCTTGGCTTTTGGTTTATCCACAAACAAAGTTTTTACAAGCATATAAATAAATATTTATATTCATACATATTTATTTTTATGTGGATAAGTTGCTTTGATCTAATTTCATAGATATAAAACAAATATATATTCATATACATACTCATATGTTTCATATTCTATTGTATTTGATAAAATATTGTACTCATTGTTTATAGACTTCATAACAATAGTTTACATCTTTCTTTAAGTCTATAAAATTATTTTGTAGAGTTTTAAAATTTTGTTTAAGTTAAATGTCAAAAACATGTATGTTTAGTTTTCATGTTTTTGGACTATTTTGAAAAATAATGATATTTTACATTTGGGAAGTCCTTTTTGAAAACCAGTTTTTATAACATGTTTATATCATGTTTACAATCATTTCCCAAAGTTTTATATTTTTTGAAATTTATTTGATATTTTTAAACGCAGTTTAAAGTTGAGTTTTTCTGTGCATTTCAGGTCTGTGCATGTTTAGTCGACTCATTAGTCGACTCATGAGTCGACTCATAAGTCGACTCATAAGTCGACTCACGAAGTGCAGCGTAGTTATGATTTTTTTCTGCTGAGTCGACTCATATAAGTTGACTCATAAATCGACTTATGAAAGAGCCGTTACACAGTAACGACTAGTTTCTAGCAGTATTTTCTGGGATTTTTTTGTCTTTTCAGTTGGGTTTTGACTGATGTCTTAGGTTGTTATAAATACATCATTGCCTTCAGTTCTTCAACCATCCAAAGAGAATGTTTTAAACAAGTTTAAAGAGTTTTTACACAAGGGTTTAAGTTTGGTTTAGTGTTTGTTTAAAAAGCTTTTAAGCATTTGAGCGTTTGTTTTGTGAAATCAATTTCTCAAGAGCTTGAGGAAGATCATCCATCGGTGTTTGAGCATCCAACTCTTCTCCCTCTCTCTCTTGATCTATAGAGAAGTTTTTCTTAAACTAAATTCTAGCATTTTATATGTTTGATCTTAATTTCATAAGGTATATTTCATATTGAGTTTAAATTGTGTTTATTGAATCTATTTGTTCACACACAACCATTGAGCTTATTGTATTTACATTCATAGTATAATTTGGGGTTGTGGGCTTGTGACTTAGAGTGTGAACTTTCATTGTGTTCTCATCTATTGTAGAGAATAAATTTATATTTGTGAGCCTTAATTGTGTAGTTCACTTTGTAATACACTAGTACATCGAGAGGAGTGTGTGGTGAGGACAGAGTCGATACCGAGAGGAATGGCGTCTTTGGTCTAGTGAGAGGTGATAATTTCGATCACTTGAGGGAGTCGATACGTGAGGACCAACACTTATTATAGCTTGTGTATGTACTTTGTAAGGATTTGTGAGAGTTGTCGGTTGACTTGATAACCGAGTCTGTAGAGTTTTCGGTTAGCTAGAAAACCGAGTGTGTAGAGAAGTTCCGGCTTCCAAACCGGGTTGTGTAGTGGATTCTCCCCGGGAGTGGGGAGCGGAGACGTAGGACAGAAGGTCCGAACTCCGTGATCATTTCCTTGTGTTTGGGTTTGGCATTGGCGCATTTATTCTTGCATATTGTTATATCGCCATTGTTGCATGATCATATTGTTTACCCTTGTTTATATTGTATATCCCTGCACATATCTTGTAACATATCATACTTGCTAGGATATATTTGTTAATTAGTTTTAATTGACATAAAATCGGATTAGATTAGCATAAGACCCTATTCATCTCCCCTCTTCTTTCCTAGTAGTATTAGGGTCCAACAGAATGGTCGGCCGGGTATGTTGAGTCGACCCAGCCAGGGGCCGATATGTAACGGCATTTGAGTCGCCCTTGTGAGATGTTGGCGTGTCGAGTCGTCTCAGCTAGGTCTTAGGTTATTCTGAAATATTGGCTCGATTACACATAATATTGGACACTTGTATGTTATTGATTGGAGATTTAATTTTCAGTACTAGAATGACTATAGCATGTTCCATATCATATGTTAGCGTCATTAAATATTACAGCTTTAACTGTTTTGCTTTATTCTGATAATTAAAATTTGAGACATAGAAAATTTGTTTTTCTTGAGTATTAAAATTATGGATTTTTTAAGATTTATTAAAATTCACAACCTTTTGATTGTTCGAATTTTTTGATTCGAACATTGATCAGTATGGAGAGATTTGAGGGAACCTGGCAATCTTAGTCATTACCTAGAATTATTTAAAGATAATAGCAAGAAGAGAAGTTCTAGACATGGGAACTAAAGTAAAGTAAAGCAAGATAGCCTAACCATTACATTTAACACTCCCTCTCTAATTGTATTTGGCTCCCAAAGACAGTTTGCCGAGAAAGAGTGCTCATGAGGTTTGCTTCAGGTAAGGGATGTTGCAGTGCTATTAGGTGATGGCTTGTACATGAAGGATAGAAGGAGGGGGGTGTTGTTGTCCGATGATAGTGTAGACAAGGCCACGAGATTCTAACTATCAAGTGATAGGGTGGATAGGGCGACGAGGTTGTAGCTTGAGGCTGCTCTCGTGGTGTTGTTGTGGTGAAGGAGGATTGAAGGTGATCGACACCGAGGGTATTGCAGGAGGTTGGTGATGGCTGTGGGGGTGATTAGGGTCAAGAGGCTATAATTATGCAATAAAAATTAAGACAAGCAAACCACAGTATTCTAATGCAAACAAAATAGAGGAGATAGGGTTAGAAATCGTTATCCTGTGACGCGCGATATATTAACGAGGTTCGGTCCGCTGACCTACGTCCCCACTCCCCACTCTCGAGGAGAAATCCACTACACAACCCGGTTTGGAAGCCGAAACTTCGTCTACACAGCGATCCCCACACGATCTCACACTACACAGTTTGATCTACACAAGACCACACTTCCTCACAGTTGATCTACACAAGATCACACTCACAAGATAGTAAAAATGGTATAAGACTCTCTCTTTACAACGTCCCTATGGCAAAGAGAAAGAGCACACTGAAGCTGGGAAGTGAACACACAAAAACTCCGTGAAAACAGGTTTTGAAAATATAAGCTCTGAAAAAAAACAGCGTCATTGGTTTTTGCAAAAGCTGGGACACTGAGGAAGAAGAAGATGTGGAGTTTAAATAGGAGAAAAACAGCTATTTAAACCCATCCCTTAATCCCCCAAAATCTAGAACAAAACGTCGCTGAGATCTGTACTGAGCGGCGCCACAAAAAGGACACAGTTACCGTTGAATAATACGGCGGTCGACCGGCGGAAATTCCGGTCGACCGATGGAAAAGTTCGGTCGACCAACGGAAAATTTGGTCGACCGCTAACCAGATCAGAAATGAAAAAACAAGCAGAGACTTGTCCGGTCGACCGGTGCGGTCGACCGAAGGAAGAACTCTCTGCTGCCCAGAGAGGAATGAACATAAGTGCGGTCGACCGGTGCGGTCGACCGCATTCTGATACATTCCAAAATATTGTTTTGACTCAATAAAAATATTTAGAAAATATTTATTTGACCTCTGAAAATTATGAAACTTTGTAAAATATTTTTAATGCTAAAAACAAATTGTTTGGAAAAGGAATTTTGCAGATAGGTCCTCATACTTTTAAAAAATAGTATTTTGTGAAAAACGCTTAAAAACATAAGTATGAAATGTGTGTGTGATATCCCAATAGATTCAAGTGAAGTCAATAGCTCTTCGCCTACATTCTATCACTAGAGAGAAAAAAAGATAGCTAATATCCTTATATAGAATGCAATGCTTGAATCTTGATATAGCTTGAATTTGATGAAGCTTCTATATGAATTTGTTATTCTTGAAATAACGTTTGCTTCATCACTATGCCTCCTCCTCCTTTGGATATCATCGTTGAAGCGCATATTCCATCCAATCCTCCATTTGTGGCACTAATAGGCTTGATATATGAATTCACTACATTTGAACTTAATAAGCCATTAGTACCGATAATGGTGGTTGTAGAACATCATCAAAACATAAGGGCTAACAGGTTGATGTGGTTGGGGGTCATAGTCCCTAAGGCATTAAGTAGAACACTTCACGAGCACGTCCGAGGGTTTTGGGAGGTGTGACAACAATGATCAATTACTAATGTTATAGGAGCTACAACCGGCAAAAAGAATGCTGCCACTGGTGGGATTGGAGGTTACGAATGTTGGACCTAAGATGCAAGCCTAAATGGAGAGTGAATAGGATTGCCTACTGTTTTTCTCTTTTAACATATATTATGCAACGAAAAAGAACAAATTACAGCTATAAACAGATAATAAGCAATAATAACAGAAACAACCAATCAGTAACAAATGATATTTTATAGTGGTTTGAATTAACAATCGTACATCCACTCTTCTTTCTCACAAAGAGGTTTTTTCACTATGACAAAGTTCTCCTGAATTATGAACCCGATTCAGTAGGCTTATAAGATCACACCACAGTTTTAACCAAAAAGTAGTCGTCTAACCTAACTCTCACAATGAGTAACTCTTAGCTAGTCTCAACACTCAATTCAACTAGCTTGAATGTGCCATAAAAAAAGTTCAACATAAAGGGAAAAAACAAACAATAGTAAAGTTCATTATAAAAAATGATTCACAATTGTTTTGATTTGCAAACTTCTCTTCAAATGATTTAAGCGAAGCTCGATAGAGAGCATGGATGATGATGAACTTCAAGGGCACCTCTCTTCGCTATTAACTAATCGGATGATGTTATGCATGACGAGTGAGCTATTGAATCATTTTTTATATTGATTAATATTGGCGAGGATGTGGGGAAAAAGTTCTCCTTGATTAAACTATCACAAACCTTAGATCTCATCACTCACTCACTCACTCTCTCTCTCTCTCTCTCTCTCTCTCTCTCTCTCTCTCTCTCTCTCTCTCTCTCTCTCTCTCTCTCCTTCTTCTTCTTCTTCTTCTTCTTCTTATTCTTCTTATTCTAATTAGGTCAAGAAGAATACCCAAAATGTATGAGAAGATTAGGAGTTAATACGCAAAGAACGACTGAGATTAAAAGCTGAAAAATTCAAATCAACCATCAAATCATCAATGATGACTCTCGACCATCAATGGTGTCAAAGCAGCCATTGATGGTCGATGTCTACATTGATGATCTAAATCTCTCTAGACATTTGTACGATTGATGACCTAAGGCACTATCGATGGTTTCCTGGTCACCATCAATGGTCAATTGAAACTATTGATGATTCACATGTTGAAATCAATTTTTAAGCTTATTTTCAATTCTTTTCTCTTTGTTCTTGTTCCATATTTTTATATTTTCATACTAGATCATGTCAAACATAGATTAGACTCAAATAAATATTCGTTATTACTCAAACAAAAGATATTGTACGGAGAATGTCCTAACAACGAGTGATGAAGGTGATGCTTTGAGTTTGAAGCCGGTGTTGGGCCGCTGAGGGGAAGTGTGTAGTTTGTGGTGAAACCCCCTCGGTGGTTAGAGATCGAGGAAGAAGAAAGATGTCTCTAGTTAATAGCAGACTTTGATACTATAATAAATATAAAGAGATTTGAGAGAACTCGAGAATTTTATTCATTGCAATGAAGTATCTAAATACAAGAGCAAGGAGAGAAGTTCTTGAATCGTAATCAATGTGGGGACTAAAGTAAGATAACCTAACTACTACATTTAACAAATATAACTCAAAAGTAATCTTGATGGACTAACTTCTTGTATGTTCCTTAATGTTTCATACAAATAACTAAAAGTAACTCGTGAATATTTAGAATTTCATTTGATAACTACCGTATAGACGTAATCCAGAATTCAACATAGACATTGGCATAATATTTATGCGATATGAAACCGATGCTTTAGGTACGCAGGAAAATTTCACAAGTGGATGCGAATCACTAAATGCAAGCACATAATTAGTTCATATATAAAATAAAATCAATATATATTTAACAATTCTATCTCTTTGGGGCTGTTTGTGTCCTTGTATTTTGCAATTTTACATTGAGACTACAAGGCCAAAATCTTAAATTTTAACTAAACACATTGTTTGGTTAGTATTTTTTTTTATCATAAAATGGGAGCCGCCACGTAAGATTAATGCGTCAATTCTAATTCCCTAAAAACATGTTGATTTCACTTTAATTTTTACTGAGGCTTATCTAAAAAAAGGAGTGATATTATACTATATATTATCCTTAACAAATTCATGTTTAACTAAACAAAAAATTTGTTTAGATAATTATCATTCATCAAATTCCCTTCGCTATGCATGCAAACAAGCAAAATTATGAACATAGATTTTTTTTTTTAGATTAGTGGCATGCATCAAAACTAATCCATGAACCAAAAATGCCCTTTAGAATGATTAAAAAAAATCTGATCGATAGTCTTTAATAATATCCCACATGTGGTTCAGATATTTTCCCGAAACATCTAACTGTTCTTTTCAGAGGTTACCTCCGTTTATAAATATCAAAACTCTGTGGTCTATTGAGGTAGATATCCCATCAAGAATGCTTTATTAGGTAGCATGGGAGTATGTTTGATTTGAGAAGCAGTACATCAACCGACTTTTCCACCAGCGAAGAATCGTGATGTTTAAAGCAATTCGGTCTATGTATATTGCTACCGATCATCATCATCTAGCTACGAGAACGAGAGAGAGAGAGAGAGAGAGAGAGAGAGAGAGAGAGAGAGAGACTGAGATTTTATTTTATTTTTTACTTCACGTTCAGCTAATAAAAGCTCTGCCCTTGTTGACCACTAGTAGAACTAGGATTAGCCCTCAAAAAAATCTAAGCTGCCAACTGATTTTTTTTTTTTTTTTGATGTAGGCGGGTTTCGCAATCAATGACCCATTTTACACCATTTACGGAGGAAACCAATGCCATTCTATTGACTATTGTGGCAGGAAAAGAATGTTAAAATCAAGGAAAGATGAAGGAGATGTTGTTTTAAAATTTTTTTCTTTATTAATTGTTGCCCTAACCAACCAAGAAAAAGGAAAAGAGAAATCAGAAGCTGTCAGTGATATAGTTGGCTCAAGTACATTCTTTTGGTTCATTAAGGGGCCGTTTGGTTGGTTTCCTAAAAACCAAGAAAAGGAAATCGGTACAAGGAAACTAATAAAATAATATTTTTATCTATTTTTATCCCTAAAACTCACCCACAACATCTAATAAAATAATATTTTTATCCTCCAACTCATCTCATTTCTTACCTTTAAAAATAAACCAAACACAAAAAATGTGTCACATCATCCAACTCATCACATCTCATCTTATCTTATTTTTAAAAATCACACACATCATCCAATAATATTGTGACAACTCATCTCATCTCATTAAACATTTCTTTCCATCCATTTCCTCAAAAAAAAAAAAACAAGAAATTGATTTCCTTAAGTATGTGTCACATCATCCAATAATATACCTCCAACTCATCTCATCTCATCTATTTTTTTATTTTTAAAAATGAACCAAACACAAACAACCTCAAAACATCATCAAATAATATACCTCCAATTCATTTCCTTATTTTTTTTAACCAACCAAACAACCTCAAAACAAGTTTTTTTTAAAAAAATCACTCACATCATCCAATAATAAGGTGACAACTCATCTCATCTCATCTCCTATTCTATAGTTTTTTTTTTAAGCCAACCAAACAACCTCAAAAACAATTATTATTGGAAATATGTTTCCTATTCTTTGATTTCCCTTTTTTTTTCTCGAAACGAACAGCCCCTAATCCGTCATCGTTGGGACATTTACTTAAAGACCCCGTCAGTTTTCCTTAACAAGATACATGATTTTGGATTCGATTTTCTTAGATAGATCATTTTCTAATAGGTTTTTTTTTCAATATATACACCTCAAATTATAAATATTTTTAACTTTACCCCTCAAAACTTTATGATTCTAAATTTGCCCGCCAAATTATTTTGTTTACTCACATACTCTTACCCTTCGCCCTAACCAGACATTAAATTTTAACAGTTATTAGTAAATTACATATTTACCCCTAGTATATTTATATATATAAAAATTAGGTTTGTATAATCTATTGATTTTCAAAGATATGGTCAACAGATGTTTTCTGTTTTTGCCGATTTTCGTTTCATAAATAACTAAAATAAGGATAAATATGTAATTTAATTAACCCCAAAAAACTAGTAAAGATGTAGCATTGTTAGGTTAGGGGTAAATTGGAAGCAATTTGAGGGGTTAATTTTGAATTTCAATAACCTCGAGGTCAAATTTAAAAGTATATCTAATATGGGGGTGTATACATGAAAACCCTTTTTAATAATGACCACCTAATTGCACCAAAATGACCAATTGTTTCACCAATTTTCACTTAAATGGCCCTCTGATTGAGAAACACTTCATTTACATGCCCAAAGTTTTCAAATGTTACACGTTGATGTTGGGAATTTAACGCCTAAACCCCTAATGCAACAGAAACGCAGTATAGAAAAAGTACACCAAGTTTTAACGAGGTTCGGCAACTGCCTACGTCCTCGGGAGCCACACAGATAATTTCTTATTAATCAAACAAGAAATTACAATTTAGGAGCAGATCTCAAAACTGAGATTTCTCAAATAAACACTGTAGCTACAGTGTTAATAATTAAAGGGTATGAACCCTTTCAATTCTCACTTGAGAATAAATGAACTCCACAATATAAAACCCTCTTTAATTTTCTCTCTCTCTCTTCTTAAATCCCCTTTCAATCACTGTTGGAGCTGGGGATTAAAAACAAAATCGCAGCAGCGATTTTAGGGCAGCCGCCAGAGAGAAAAACGGAGGAAGGGGGAGAATCGCAGCGACAAAACCCTAGGCGATGGGGGGTTATATAGGCGGAGATGAGGGGCTGGCGACAGCCTGTCGCCAGCGAATAACCCTGACGCAAAGGTCGGGTTCGCCAAAACAAACGCAGAGCTAGGAGGCGAACGCAGAGCTAGGGGGAAGAGGCGAACGCAGAGTTCGAGGGGGTTCGAAACGCAGAGCTCGGGCTTCGAGCTTCGTTCTGTCGCCTGCGTCTGGTCGTCGACAACCTCGCCTGGGCTTCGAGCTTCGTCGGGCTCGTCGGAGCTCCTCCGCCGCCGGAGGTTGGTATCCACCCCCAACCTAACAATCTCCCACTTGGAGATCAAACCGACGTCAATCAGGCTATCTCATCAAGCTCCTCTCCTGTATGGCTCCGCCCTCATCATCTTATGCATGAAGGCCAACTGAAGTTGCGCACAACTCCAGTTTCTGAACGGTCCTGCGTCATCCTGGAGCTCGTCGGAGCTCCTCCGCCGCCGGAGGTTGGTATCCACCCCCAACCTAACAGTTGATGCCCTAAAGTTTAGAACGTTAATAATCTATTGGAATATTACAATGTGACTTTGTTATGTGATATACTGAGGTTCTTTACCTGCCCCCAAATTGCATATATAAGTTGTCCATCTCCAAGTTTGATTTGAGTCAATATGTTATCCAATTGGGGTCACAACTCTCTATTGCTCTTAGGGCATGATAATGTTAGAGAAGATGAGAAATTGGTTTTTTTTTTATCCGTTGCGGGTGATTTAATGTGGGCGGGATAATTAAATGATGGCGAATATTTTTGTCTTTATGAGAATTTTATAACAATGTTATAGTTCTTGAACAGAATTTTTTTTAAGGTATTTAAGTGAAATATTTTACAACTGGGATCATTTTAGTGACATGGGTGAAACAATAGGCCATATTAGTGCAATTGACCCATGGTATTTAACTTACCAATTTAATATTATATATATTATAGTATATTCGTATTCTCGTGAATTGTATTAATTATGGGGGTTTTAGCAAGTTAAAAGTAAATTGAAAATATGAAAGTTACTTTACTTTTTCAAACGTCTTTCACGTACACTTTGAAATATAAGTGAAATACAATGTTTGTTTAAAAATATTGTTGAAAATACAATAGTAAAGATGATGTGGAAAAACTGGGGTTTACTAATAAACATATTTAAATTAAATTAATTAAAACTGGTGCCCACCTGTTCACTTTTATGTGTCATCACTATTTTTTAAGGAAAAGTAGAAATTGCAGTATCTTAAGTGGCAGTTTTTTTTGCGTTTATCTTCACACTCACGTACATGCAAATAAACACTTAAAAGAGCTTGCTTGGCAACTACTTAAAATGTGACTAGGTCTAGTCATTGTCCCTTTCTGCGAAGAAAATTGTATGGAAAACACGTAGTCAATTTTAGCTCAGCTTTTTCTAAGGCATAATATAACCTCTAAACTATATCTTCTGTTGGCTAAGGAAGAGATGGTTTATAATTGAATCAGTTTAGAATAAAACCAGACCCGTTTAAATCCTGACCTAGTTTTACAGGAACTGCCGAACGCACGCAAAGTGTTAGAAGTGATACTACTGTTAGAAATTAAAATCTAAATAAATACAGAGCACGTAGCAGAAATAAATTAAATTTAAAAGATACCTCCAGGTATTATTGTCTAGAACGATGTATAACTCAGAAAATTAGATCAAAACTAGAAATAATCTGAGTATATACATAAAAAATTAAAGTTAGATCACTATTAAGATAAATAATACAAAGAAAATAGAAAGAGTTTCTAGCATATGCCTTTACCGAAAAGCCCTAAATCTGATGGAGGAACTATGGCTGTATTTATAGGCTAGGGTAGGACTCTTCTGTTATAATTAAAATTCTTAAAAAATAAGACTTCTTAAAAATAGTTTTCATCCATTAGGAAAAATATCTAGATATGATCTTATCTAAATCAACTATAATTCTTTATAGGATAAGAATTTAAATACCATAACAAATTAAAGATAATCTGTATCAAGTGGGCCAAAACTGTATCTGGATACAACATTCTCCCACTTGGTCCACATGATATAAATATCTCATAATAAAAATTCTTACCATTTAGTAGTGGATAGCTCCCACTCAAATAAAGAATCTAATGCATGAATCATAGTGGTCAAGCTCTTAGTAATAACAAGGTCTTCCTTCCATGTATCACGAGGCATAAATTCATCAAGTGAGGAACTATATGAGCAAACTTTATGAATAAATTCCTACAAGTCACTCGGGTCATACTTTAACTATCCTAACAGATATAATTTAAATATAAAAACTTTATTTGTGCATAAAATCAAACTTTATTCCCCCGAGTATATTCAGAATATGTCTAAAAACAACTAGAGAGGAAAACAAATAAATAATGAGCTAAAACAATCTCATATGCTCCACATGACTTAGGAACTATTTCATCGGCAATTCTTTATTCATTGGATCTGCAATCATAAGCTCGGTACTAATGTGTTGAATGGACACAACACTTTGTGTCACGTTCTCTCTAACACTAAGATACTATATGTCAATATGATTGCTTCGGCTTCCACTTTTACTATTTTTGGAGAAGAAAACAGCCACTGAATTATCACAATGAATCGTCATACGCCTCGCCATAGAATCGATGACTTTGAGACCTGAGATAAAGTTCCTCAACCATAATGCCTGTGTAGTGGCTTCATGCCTGTGTAGTGGCTTCATAGCACGCAATAACTCTGATTCCATGGTAGATGAAGCAACAATTATTTACTTAGTACTTCTCCAAGATATAGCACCTCCTGAAAGAAAGAAGGCATACCCCGAAGTAGATTTTCTTGAATTTACGCATCTAGCAAAGTCTGAATCTAAATAACCGGCCACCTCTAAATAATCAGTATGACAGTAAGTCAATCTGTAGTCCTTGGTTCCCTTCAGATATCTCATGACTCTTTTAGCATCCCTTCAATGCTCTATATCATGGTTACATTGGTATCGACCTAATAATCCTATTGCAAATCCAATGTCAAGTCGAGTGCAAACTTGTGCATACATCAAGCTACACACGACAGATGCATAAGGTATGCTCTTCATATGCTCATTTTCTTGTTCATTTTGTGGACAATGATCTTGACTAAGTTTATCCCCTTTGATGATAGATGCTGACATGGACGCACAATCTTTCATTCTGAATATCTCTAATACCTTTTCAATGTAGGCCCTTTGAGATAGTCCTAAAGTTCTTTTAGACCTATCTCGGTGAATTTCTATGCCAATGACATACGAAGCTTCACCTAAATCCTTCATTTTAAAGTTTTTAGAGAGGAATTGTTTTATCTCGTGTAACAAACCTAAATCACTGCTTGTAAAGTAGAATACCATCCACATATAAGACTAGAAATATAACCTTGCTCCCATTGACCTTAAGTTATATACATTGATCAATAATGTTCTCAGATGAGGAAATGACATTGTGAAATTTTTTTATACCATTGAAGGGATGCTTGTTTTAGTCCATATATAGATCTCTTTAGCTTACAAACTAAATGATTATCTTTCTCATCACAAAATCCTTATGCTTGCCTCATTTATACTTCTTCCTAAAGATCCTCATTCAGAAAACCTTTATTTCACATCCATTTGATGTAACTCCATATCAAAATGAGCTACTAGAGCCATGATAACCCTAAAGGAATCCTTCTTAAAAATTAGAGAGAAAGTTTCATGATAATCAATCCATTCCTTTTGAGTGAAACGTTTAGCCACAAGTCTCTTTTGGTCTTGTAGACCTATTTGCAGCCTATAGCAACAACGCCTTTTGGTAATTCAACAAGATCCTAGACTTGATTTTTAGCCATAAATTTCATTCTTCTTTCATGGCATCATACCAAAGAGTAGATTGATCTTCATTCATAGCTTGTGAAAACGTATACAGATCATCTTTAGGTCTGATATCAAAATCAAACTCCTGAAGGTATACAACATAATCAATTAAAATATCTGACCTTCTTTCTCTTGAGGGCCTTCTTAATCCAACCTCTTGATTTACATCAATAGGAGTTTCATTATGAACTTCGATTTCGTGGGCTGGTTGCTGTTGAATTGGTTGCTCGACAAGGTCATCTGTTTGATTTTCTCGAAGAATAACCAATTCTCTATCTTTATACAACTCGATTTCCTTATGTGCTTCCTCAAATACTATCCTACAAGGAAATGCACTTCCACTAGGTTCATAATCCTTAAGAAATTTATCATTTCTCATTTCAGCTACTCTTGTAGAGTGTGAAGGATAATAAAACTGATATCCTTTGGAGTTAACTGGATAGGCAATAAAATAACTACTGATTATCCTCAAATCAAGTTTCTTTATGTGTGGATTATAAATCCTCACATCAACTGCACCTCCCCATATGTGCTTGATTTAAACTAGGCTTCCATCCATACCATAGTTCAAACAACGCTTCAGAAACACTTTTAGATGGAACCCTATTTAAAATATACATTGCAGTTTTTAAGGCTTCACTCCAAAGAGATTTATGAAGATTAGAATTACTAATCATGCTCCTCACCATGTCAATAAGCGTGTGATTCCTCCTTTCTAATACACCATATTATTATGGTGTACTGGGCATTATATATTGGGCAATGATGCCCTCTTCATAGAGGAATTTTGCAAATGCACCTGGTATTTGTCCCTTGCCTGTGTACCTGTCATAGTACTCTCTGCCTCTATCTGATCTTACAACTTTAATCTTTTTATCCTTTCATTTCTGTACCTCCGCATTATAGCTCTTGAAGGCATCTAATGCATCTGTTTTGTCAAAAAGGAGATAAAGATAAATATATGTGGTATGGTCGTCAATAAATGAGATAAAATATCTCTGATCATTTAGGCAAGGAGTGGTAAAATATCCATAGATACCAGTGTATATGATTTCCAAAATATTAGAACTCCTCTTAGCACTTTTAGTGGGCTTGTTAGTTTGATTTTCCTTATTGCAATCAACACAAGTAACAAAATTAGAAAAATCAAGAGTTTTAAAACTTCATCATTTACTAATCTCTTAATTCCCTCTATGGAGATATGTCCCAATCTTCTGTGCCATAAGATAGAAGAGTTCTCATTAATAAAATTTCAATTTATGCCAACATCAACATGCATATTTAAATAAGTCGATTCAAACATGGTATCCAGTTCAAAATTTATATAAATTATCAATTATGGTTCCACCACCAATATGGACTTTATTCAATAAAATATCAAAATATGTTTCGTGAAAATGAAAACCATAACTAATAAAAACTAATTTCAAAATTGAAATTAAATTTCTAGAGAAGTCTGGAACATAAAAGTCATTTTCTAAATTCAATGTGAAACCGATTTTCAAAATCAATCAGAAGGTTCTCACAGCCTCGACTTGTGAACGCATCTAGTTTCCTACATAGATGCATTGTTCATTTCCCTTCGGCTTCCTTAGGTTGAGAAAGCCCTACATGATATTGACAACATGGATTGTAGAACCAGAATCAATCCACCGTGAATTATTTGGAACTTCAACAAAAAAAGGATTCATGACACACAAAAGAGATAAAATTACCTTTCCTTACGAGTCATTTTTGTATTTAATACAATCTTTCTTCATATGCCCAGCCTTTTTGCAGAAGAAACATTTATCTTTATCGCCATATTTCTTCATTGGCACATTTTGCTTGTTCTTTGTTTGTTGAGTATGATTATTCTTCCCAGTGTTTCCTTTATTATGAGTATCCAAATTACCACTTTTAGAATTCTCATGCTTTAGTCTCTCTTCCTTCTGTACACACATGGTCAACAATTCATTCACAGATCATTTTTTCTTATGTGTGTTGTAAGAAAGTTTAAATAGCCCATGTTCAGAAAGGAGAGAGTTCAAAATGAAATGCACTAGGAAGACTCAGAAATTTCTATCTCAAGAGACTTGAGTTGAGCAGCGGTATCCGTCATTTCCATAATATGCTCACACATACTCTTAGAGTGATCGAATGTTTTACTTGAAAGCATTTTCATCAAGGTGCCCGCCAAAGCTTTATCCTAGCTAACAAATTATTTTTCAGTGGTTTTCAAGTAATCTTTGGCCTTAGGGTAATCTGGAATAGAGCCTTGGATGCTCTTATTGACACGAGACTCAATATGCATCAAACTCAGTCGGTTTGATCTTTGCCACCATTCAAATATTTGTTTCTCATATGGCGTACTTTCCTCTATAGGTTTAGGTGGTTGATCCACACAAAGCGCCAAGTCCGGATCCATGCACCCTAATGAGAAAAGAATTTTGTCTTTACAATCATCAAAGTTATCACCATAAAGTATTAGAATAGCATAAGTAGTAGGAATAGCTGCAATAATAAAGAAATTTAAACTTTAGTACTATAAAATAAACCTTGAGTACTAAACAACCAATGTTAGTTTATAATAGATCTAAAATAAAACCTTCTTATGGGCAGAGGTAGCATTACACATAAATTTATTCTTATTTTATTAATAAGACTGTTATGGTGTTCCCATTCGCTAAAAGAACAAGCTCATTGCTAAGCAATGGACAAGTGAGCTACATGTTATGCCCCAATCAAATTGGCGGCCAGAGACCAGCGGGGATGACCACTCCACTGACTCGACAAGACATTCCTTCATGTCAAATCGAAAGGTGAAATTTGTTGACCCCCCTTTTTATTGAAGGCGACTCGCCACGAGTCCACTCAACCATTTTCCAAACACCTTACGCAGCCGACTTGAAAGGCGTTCTCGGCCAAGTCAGAGGACAACCTTTTCCTTGAGCTTATCCTCGCTAACAACGTGTCAAGATCACATTAAAGCTTGTTAGACATCATCATGCCTCTGCCCTGACAGCCTTCATGAATTATTGGTCCATGTTGTGCTTCGCATGCCACGTGTCACATTATGTCAGTGCCAATCACGCAGCTAGTCACTAGCCGACGCCTGTAAAGCAAGTACTGACGCAACCGCCAGCACACGTTTCTTCACTGCCATCCTTTGCTCAGATAGAATGACGATTCTACCTCTCATCCCCATAAGTATAAATACAAGTACTATTCTACCTTGCAAGAGGGATCTTGATTTCCAAATCTAATCCTTAAGTAATAGCCATGCACAAGAACTCTCACAGTTCTTCTCACCCCCATTCAAGTTCACCAGCTGACTTGATCATTGGAGGTACCACGGGATCCAAGCCTTGTCCTCTCATGATTCTTTTCCTATATAGTCTAAGTAGATACTCTAATTCAAGAAGTAGACATAAAGTCAGGAAAGAAAGCGGCCCCTTCATTCATCCGTCATCATCTCGTCCCATCGCGGATGCATATTTGACTGTGTGATCTCTAGTAGCATGAACAGTTAAGCACCCACCATGGGGCTGCTTTTCTTTTTTGAGAAACATGTCAAGTTAACAAGGGTTTGATTAGCCTCACCCTGCAGAACGACATCAGAGCTACGCTACTCAAGCCCAGCTCGAGGAAATAGCTCAGAAGATCTCTCAATCTTTCCAAGAGCATTTCGTTACCTTCTCTAGCGAGCTTCTCAGCTGGCTTCCACAGTCGCAGCGACCTACCTCAACTCTCCCTCCACCTTCTGAGGACCGGCAGTCGGAGACTAGCCGGGGGATCGCGTCAAGCACGCGACCCCGCCACTTTATCGGTCAACTTGCCGATGTCTCCTTCATCATCAAGAGCTTACCAGTGAGAATTCCGGCACAGGCAACCTTAGGCATCACACTAAGAGAGCGGTCTCTAAGACTCTCCCCTACCACCGTGCTTCTCCTGCCACCTTGGCTACCAAAGCGGCCTCTGGATACGATCGGGTGTACAAACTGGTCGTCGATGCCATCAGGGGTAACACCCCTCTTTCAAACAACCTCACATATGCCCCATGTGAGAAGTTCAAGATGTCTCATATAGAGAAGTACATAGGCAAGGGAGACCCCTCTGAGCATATTCAGAATTACTATGATGTGATGAGCATGCTCCAAGTATCAGAAGCAGTCATCTGTTGATGATGCTTCCCCGTTACTCTTTCCGGGAGTGTCAAGCTTTGGTGGAACACTCTTGAGAAGAAGTCTATCAACAACTTTCAACAGCATAGCCATAAGTTCATCCACTACTTCCTAGCCGACACCAAGTAGAAACTGCCCCCTCATGTGTTAATTTAGATGAGGCAGGGGCCCGGAAAGAGCCTTCGAGACTACTTCAAAAGATTTTAGGCTAAGAGGTTAGAGGTCAATGATCCAGGGAGTGCAGTTGTCATGTCCACTCTCGTTGTCGGCCTGCAGAATAATAAATTGGCCGACTTGCTTGCCAAGAAGCCAGTCACCAATTATGAGCAGTTGATGGCCAAAGCACATCGGTACATGGACATGGAAGATGCCCGAACCTATAAGGCATCAGCCGAGGCCACAGAGACCTCCACAGCCACTTCCTCAGTCATAGCAGGATAGCCGACCCCTAGTGCCCTACCATAAGGGAGTCATCAAAATGATTGGTTTTCAACAAACTGTACAAAATTTTATTTATTAAATGAAATCCTTTCAAAACTGACTTGATTCCTATTTTGCACTCTCGTAGTGCCCAATTTACATAAGATGTTAAGCCCTTGGTGCCTTTTTAGGAATAAACCCAAGACACTCACCATATAGTTGCCTCTCGACCCCCACAATCGCCTCTCGACCATCATGACTATATTGAAGACTCAGCCCAATGTAAGTCCTGGATACCCAACCCCAGGGTTGTCATTTACCATCTGGCGATCAGTGCGGCCCTCCTTAGGGCGAAAGATTTAGTCAACTTTAGTAAGTTCTAGGCATTCGACTTTGATTGAATTTTAAGCCTTTGGTGCCTTTTCAGGAATAAACCCAAGGCACTAACCATGTGGTCAACTCCTATAATTACCTCTCGACCATCATGGGGATATCAAAGACCTAGGCGCTACGTAAGATCTAGGCATCGAACCTCCGGGTTGTCCTTTTACAGAAGACCTAGACGCTACGTAAGACCTAGGCACCGAACCTCCGGGTTGTCCTTTTGCAGAAGACATAGGCGCCATGTAAGACCTAGGCACCTAACCTCTGGGTTGTTCTTTGCAGAAGATCTATGCACCACGTAAGTCCAAGGCACCCAACCTCAGGGTTATCACTTTGCCAAAAAGACCTAGGCGTCCTGAATAAGCCCTAGGCACTCTAACTTGCAGGTCTTCTTCGACAGAAAGACCCGGACATCTTGCCAACAAGAGGTGCAAAATGAGCCAGTCATCTCGACTGCTCAGCACATAGTTCGTCCTAACATGACCAACTCACTACAATCAGCACTTGTTCTCTCATTTCACTCAGATCCAGCTCAAGCCGACTAAGCGAAAGGGCCAACTGTTATGGTATTCTCATTCACTAAAAGTACAAGCTCATTGCTAAGCAACGTACAAGTGTGCTACATGCTATGCCCCAATCAACTTGGCGGTCAGAGACCAACGGGGACGACCACTCTGCGGACTCGACGACTCGACAATCCTTCATGTCGATTAGAAAGACAAAACTTATCGACCCCTCATTTTGTCAAAGACGACTCGCCATGAGTCCACTCAACCATTTGCCAGACACCTTACGCAGCCGACTCGAAAGGCGTTACTTCTCGGCCAAGTTAGAGGACAACCTTTTCCTCGAGCTTATCCTCATTGACAACGTGTCAAGATCATATCAATACTTGTCAGGCATCATCATGGCTCTGCCCCGATAGTCTTCATGACTTATTAGGCCATGTTGTTCTTCACGCGCCACGTGTCACCTCATGTCAGCGCTAATCACGCAGCTAGTCGCCAGCCGACACCTATAAAGCAAGTGCTGACGCAACCGCCAGCACATGTTTCTTCACCGTCATCCTATACTCAGCCAGAATGACGGTTTTACCCCTCATCCTCATAGGTATAAATACATGTACTATTCTACCTTGCAAGAGGGATCTTGATTTCCAAATCTAATCCTTAAGCAATCGCCACGCACAAGAACTCTCATAGTTCTTCTCACTCCATTCAAGTTCACTAGCTAACTTGATTGCTGGAGATACCACGAGGAATCCAAGCCTCATCCTCTCATGAGTATTTTCCTGTGCATGCTGAGCAGATACCCCAATTCAAGAACTAGACATAAAGTCAGTGAAGAAAGCGGCCCCTTCACCATCCATCATCATCTCGTCTCATCACAGATGCATATTTGACTGTGTGATCTCCAACAGCATCAACAAAGACTAATAAGACCTATGGGCCTAGAAAAAATTATTCTTACTATTATTTTTTAATATCTTATTACAATTAATCCGAAACAATAATAACTTTCCTATGTGGCCGAGTTACTATTTCTTTGAATTGATTGCAATCTAGTGTCCTTAAAACTTAATGAAGTGCGTTAATCCTTATTTGACTATCCTCGTGACCTAAGATACTATGGCTACCTTAACTCATTCAGTAATCATTATTACTTCAAGACATCATAAATTTAGAATATTAACAAACTGTAGAACACATATATTGCATATGCTTCATGATAAAATTATAAAAGAAAATAACTTAACTTTATTACTTTCAATTTGGAAAGAACTATATTTTCTTTTTCCTAATGTACTATAGCATAGCAAATCAATGTTATTTATAAAAAAAACTTCAGCATAAAAACTTGAGTTGATGATCAAAAAAACGCATCTGTATAATTAAACCGAAAGCATGTAACTTTTATTAAAGGAAACTTGCAACTAATATAAATATATGCTACTAGTAACATATTGACGCTAGGCTCGACCCGGTCCATGATATACTCGGGAACAAGTTGGTCTAGTCCTAAGCTTGGGGTTAGAGAAGTAGGCTTGACCCACGCTGGCCCAGTTCAGGCCCAACCTATATATATATATATATCATACTCCCTTTAAAAGCACGAGTTTGGGAAATTCTTTTGGTAGACAAAAATCACCCTTAGAATTTAAATACTAACCCATTAAGTAAGAGTAAGTTGATAAATTGATGAATTCTTATTGGATATACATAGTATGAAGATAAGGATATTATTTAAATTGAAATGTAAACCTGAATGAAATTATTAAATGCCAAATTTATAAATGTATACAAGATGAATGGCATATATGCAAAAACTAAACAAATTAATGAGAGAATAATACATTTGGAATTCAAATACTAATCTATTACGAAAGAATATAATTTATTGAAAATCATACTCCTTCCGTTTTATATTTTATTGAGCAGATGTCAATCCTTCTCCATATTTATCTTTTTCGATAAAATTAGACTATATTTAGATGTTGAAAAGACATAGTAAACCTTAAAATGGAAGTTAAATTTATGTATTTTAATAAAAGAATATCAAACAACCACTCTTTTCTTTGCTATGTTTTGAAAGTTTAGTCCTTTTTCCTAATTTTGGATTTTTGAGGGTATATTTTGTAAATTTTGAAAATTTAAAAGTGTTTTCTAAAAATTTAAAATTTAAGTTGGATACTTGTAATTTCCATGTTTTATACATTGGTGATAAGTTTTTGAATGTAAGGATATTTTTTGCAACTCTAAAAATTTGAGGGTGTTTTTTATAATTATTAAAACTTTAGATTGTTTTTTATAAAATTTAAAATTTTAAGGGTCTGGTGATAATTAGATTTGATATGTACTTGTTATAGGTTTTGAAAATTTAAGGTTTTCTATCATTTTTTATTTAAAGGATTTTTTTTAATTTTTATAACTCCAATGTTATATTTTATAAATTTTAATTTTTAGGTGTGTGATGGTAATCCATTGAATTCATCTTTGCTATATGTAAGTTTTAAAATTTTAGAATTTCATGGTGCTTTCTTACTATTTAAACTTTTGAGGGTGTTTTTATAATTTTTAAAATATTGATGGTGTTTATTGTAGATTTTAAATTCTTCAGATGCTGCTATTAATTTTTAGGTTTCATGATCATTATTTTAAGTTTTGAAACGTCAGGATATTTTGTGTAATTTGAAAATTTTGAGAATATTTTATGCAAATTTTGAAACTTTTTGGGTTATTTTGTAATACTTCACATATTATGTTTTAAGTTCCTTACTTTAATAAATTAATAGAGTAGAGCTATTTTATGTATTCTGTTAATCTTATTTTTTTTAAAATTATTGAGCTGTATGTAATTGACATGGGATTTGGATAGGATATAATTATGATTAAGATAGATTAAGATTAAAATAAAAAATCTAAAATAGTGAAGGGTAATATTGATCATGGAAAGTTTTTCCCGAACTCGAACTTTTAAAAGGAGTAACATTAGATTATTTTAAAGTAATTAATTATATTGTATATTTGATCTTTTTTAGATGATAAATTGTAATAATTTTCATGGTACTTTCATGTCATTCAACATGTATGTCTCTTTGTTTTTTATTCTTATTAGATTAAATTATTAAATTAGATTAGATTGTTTAAAAATTATGAATTATGAAATTATAATAATTTTCACATCACTTTAATCTATATTCTTTTTATTAGATTAGATTAGATTATTTTAAAGCAATTAATGATATTGTATATTTGATCTTTTTTTTTCAGATCACAAAAATCAAATATTTTAAAGCAATTAATGATATTTTAAAGAAATTAATGATATTGTATATTTGATCTTTTTTCAGATAACAAAATTTAATTATACTATTATTATTTAAGTAGATATTGTTTGTATAAAAATTAAAGAGAATCTCACACGTATCTTAGATCTTAATGCCAGCTGTAATACTTACATATGAGTGTTAGTTAAAATAAATTTTATACATGAGCTTAACTTTTATGATCCTACTTTATGTTTGCGTCGAAAATTGTTTTCTCACTGCTCACTTGGTTAAACCTTCCTACAGTTAGGGTCACAGTCAAAATCCCCTCTCGATTCCTTCAATGAACGAGAGGTCCACAAATCGAGTGATCAAACCTATAAAAGTTAGGGTCATCTCACATTCCCACTGTGATCGCCAGTTTGTTTGCGTCGAAAATTATTATTTTTATTGTATAACTCATTACAACTTTAGTCGTTACAATGAGTTTAAAAAGATCGGTCTTTTTATAAGACCTTTACACAATAAAAATAAAAGTTACAACTCTCGTTCAAAACAAACGCATGGAGATCGTTTATCGGTCTTCTGCTTGTGCGGGATCTTTGCCTGTGTCGGGGTTTATCCGTGGACCGTCTTAGATCTGGATCCAGTTGATAGAAAATTAGGCAGAGCTTCACCTTCACCGAGGGAGTGTTTGATTTGAAGCACTGAAATCGACCAAGTGAAATCAGGGCTCTTCTCGAGATTAAGACCAAGCCTAATCTCGAGGAACGGACGGACGGGGTTCAGATCCTTCGAATAGCTCCTTCTTTATGCCAAAGTTCGCCGGGATCTGATCTGCCTTCGCTGAAATTCGTGCCCCTTGACTCCTCTATCCAGCATCACCTCCACATTTTGATAATAAATCGCCCCCTGTGAAATGAGCCACTAGGCCTGTATTTATAGGCTTCGGTTGAGGGGTTTTCGGATGAGAATGAATGATTCCTCCTTATATTCAGTTAATAACTAATTAATAATGTTTGGGGATGATATCAGATCAGTTTGGATGTTTAGGAACGAACAAATCCCGAGAAAAACCATCAAAAACCGAACAAGGGTTGAAACAGCGCGCGGGGACGAATCTGACCCGCGCTGGCGCTGGTCGGACGGATCCGACCCGCACCGGCACGGGTCGGATTATTCCGACCCGCACGAGCGCGGGTCGGAATGTCGGATCATTCCGACCCGCGCGGGCACGGGTCGGTTTGGTCCCCGTCCTGCACGGAGCGCTGGGAGTTTGGCTTCGCTGATTTCTTTGGTGTTTTTCCAATTTTCCGGGAGTTGTATTCTCTACCGTTTTGCGTATTTGACCATCTTGCACGCTACGTTGCGGGACTGACCGTCGAACGCACGTTGGTTGACATGCGTGTGTTGATTGATGCACGCATGTTGACCGAAACGCATGAACTGATTGACACGCGCGTGTTGACCAACGCGCGCGAGCTGATTGACGAGCACGCGCTGACCGACGCGCACGAACTGATTGACGCGCACGTGTTGACTAACGCACGTGAACTGATTAACGAGCGCGTGTTGATCAACGTGCGCGAACTGATTAACGAGCGCGTATTGACCGACGTGCACGAACTGATTGACGCGCGCGTGTTGACCGACGTACGCGAACTGATTGACGCGCGCATGTTGACCGACGCACGCGAGCTGATTGACGCCTGCGTGTTGACCGACGCGCGCGAGCTGATTTCGACGACAGATAATCCTCTTAGACTCGGATAACGACGTTCGTTGTCTTCTTTTCGTCTCGAGCTGTGTACGGACACCTATAGGAATTTTTAGACGCCTACACTTTAATTGGATTAGATAATTTTATTTTATTTTTTAAACCCAAACTCTTCCACAAAACCAAAATAGAGTAGCAATGATATAGCTATATATATCCACAGGACCATAGATATCTTAAAAATGAATGAAGAAAACCACACAAATAAAAACCATATTAATTACCCTCACACACTCACTATTTTTAAAACAACCATTCTCCATCTTCATTTACAATATATTCACATACCCAAATTATGCTACTGGAGTTTCCCCTTACTAACTACACCATTGATCAACCCTCATTTTTTCCTTTGTACTTAAATTGTATAACATTCATTACAATGATGACTCACATAGGTCCTCTGCCTGCCTTAAACACCTAAAAAAATAATGTACTAGATATTGTAGTTAGTTAATAATGAGATCATATCATTATAAACAAATTAAATAATTAAAGATTAATAATTCTTAAGAATATACTACATTCTCCTAGCTTGCATTGCAAACTTGTTAATTATTTATTCCTGGCCCTAATAGATTTTCAAAATTAATCTTGAGAGTTGCTTGCATTAAAAAAGTTATGTTAGAGGGCCAATACAGTCTATTTTATAGTTTAAGATTGTCAACACATTTTGTCTCTAATGCTTGTCAATTATGAGTAATAATATAATTTGATTGATCCAAGTATATCCTAATATATTTCTAGACTATTGTCTTTTCTTTTGCTCTTTATTATATCCGACTTGATATCATAATTGATGTAGACGATAAAGACACTACTGTAGAATTGAATAGAAAAAAATAAAGATGGAGAAGGATTGATCTTAGCTAAGCCTATACAAGTCATCTTTATATTAAGTATTTGGTTATATTTTTATTAACAAATCAACAATATATTATTGTAATTTTTTTAACTTAACACTATATTTAATGACTATGATAAACAAATTGGCGATCGATGATTTGATCCGATAAATAAATATGTTACATGAAGTTTGATATATACAAATTTAAAAGAATAATATTGTGTATGCAAGTATATAAAAGTGTATTGATCCTAGTTTTACACATAAATCTATTTCATAAAAATTTAAAAAATATTTAAATAAAATTTATGACAAATGTAATTATTCATGTATATAGATTTTACCTCAAAATGAATCTGACTTATTCTATAGTAAGAAAATAAATAAATAAAATAAATAATTTTGAAATTTAACCACGTGCATTGCACGAGCACAAGAACTAGTGTGTGTGTTATATTATATAATATATATATAATATTATATATAATATTATAATATATATATATATATATATTATAATATATAATATATAATAATATATATATATCATATATATACTATAATAATATATATATATGAGAAAAAATGGCGTATCGACTGGGCAAACATAAAAACATGTTGGTGTGGTGTGTGGTGGTTGGTGTGGCTTGTCAGTGAGTGGACATAAATTCGCCTCCACTCATTCAAAGTGTTGCAACTACTCGTCATGCACTCTTCAACACATCCTGAATGGTGAGCTTCCAATTTGAGATAGTGGAGGGCTTGTGTCACCCACTATCAAAGCACGAAAATGTGCTTCAGTACCAAGCATAACCCTATCTTCTCTCTCTCTCTGCTCTTCTCATCTTCTCTCTCTCTCATCTCTCTCTTATATATATATATATATATATATATATGTTATATATATATATATATATATATATATATATTATAATATATTATATATATATACATGCCACTTAAGTTTCTTAGTCATTGATGCATACATGATGGAGCGTACTTTGCGATATCCACGTCCGTTGAACTTCGATCTACACAATATTCGTAAAACTCCCAACACACCAATTTGGGGTTGAACCCCGTCTTGTGTTTGACCCTTTCAATCAACTCCTATTAATTTTAACGTTTTGATGAATAAAACTTCTTTGACATGGCTCGACGGAGGCGTCAAACCACGAACGGGGTTCACCCCAATTTGATGTGTTAGGTTTTAGAATATGTAGATCAAGTTCAACAGCGGATCCACCACAATGTAGCTCAATCAAGTGACTCATCAATGATCTAAGATAACTTAGTGACTTCCACTTAGGGGCAAGAATAGAGCCCGAGCTGCCGCCGCGCCGGCCGCAGCCGCCGTCGCTTGCAGATGCTTCCACTCTCGCGTTGTTGTGGTTGCTCGCCGTCGTTCGGGCTCCGCGTCTTGATCTTTCTTCGCCGGGAGAGCAGGAGAGAAGAGGCGAGTTCAAGAGGAGTTGGTGATGGGCTGCTCTGGCGCAGGCTGCGAAATTCTTTTTAAGAGAGCAGGCAGAGTAATGGGTCACGTCAAAACTCGTTGCAGGACATTTGCAAAAAAACCTCCTGGGTGTGTTTCGGACGAATGGCGTAACGCAAGTTAGCTTGCGTATGAGAACGCAAGTAAGTATATATATATTATATACTAATATATATATATATATATATAATAGTAATATATATATATATATATTATATATATATATATCATATAATATGCTGACCTTAATAGCCTAAACAAGTTTTAGTATACATCATCCAAATAAATTAATTGAAAACAACATTGGCTGACATTTGCACATGTAGTAAACTTAATAAATATACTCACGGCTAATCTTAAAAAAATAATATTGTAAGCACTTTATGCCAGTAAGAAGCAGAAACATAATCTATTCCTTTATACAAATAGGAGGATCAGAGATTCACTGTTTCATGCTACAGTAAATGCTACAGTAGCATTTACTCTAGCATTATTACTGCAGCTTATAATTAATTAAAAATATCACTGTAGCATACGGGTATACTGTAGCATTTAAAAGGTACTGTAGCAGAGCGGGATACTGTAGCACTTCAAAAAATTCAAATCATGCCCTATTAAAAAAAGGGATTACTGTAGCAAAAAAAAATACCGTGCTTTGCACGGACCGCAAACTAGTCAACGCAAAAAGATAAAAAAAAACGCATGCGCTTATAAACTTTGAGATCAGACTAACAAAAGCACTAATTAACAAGATAAGCACTTTTAAAGCGTTAAACTGAAAAAATTTGCTTTTGTTTCAGTATTTAAATTTCAATATTATTATTATTTACGACTGCATAGACTTAAATGCGTCAACTAACACTAACATGATCTAAAACTAAAAAAACTAAACAACACAGATGGAGTTAGCTCTGATACCACGTGTTAGAAATATTAAAATCTAAATAATTACAGAGCACGCAGCGAAATAAATTAAATTTAAAAGATACATCTAGCCATTGTTGTCTAGAACGATCTGTAACTCAGAAAATTAGATAAAAAATAGAAATAATCCGAGCATATACGTACATAAAAAATTAAAGTTAGATCACTATTAAGACAAATAAAACAAAGTTCCTAGCCTATGCCTTACCGAAAAGCCTTAAATCCGATGGATCGAGGAACTATGACTGTATTTATAGGCTAGGCTAGAACCCTTCTGTTATAATTAGAATTCTTAAAAGATAAGACTTCTTAAAAATAATTTCCATCCTTCAGGAAAACTATCTAGATATGATCTTATCTAAATTCACTATATTAATTCTTTATAAGATAAAAATTTAAATATCATAATGAATTAAGATAATTTGTATCGAAGGCCAAAACTTTATCCATATACATACAACAAATACTCCTCTTTCATTTTTTTTTTACTTGACGACAAATAAAGAACCTTACTTTCTTCTACTCATGCACAGTTACCATTGACAAAATTTACCATTGACAAAATGATCTTCTTACATATTGCCAAGTCACAATGAAGAGAACTCCAGCCTACTTTTTGCCCTAAAGTGACCTCCCGTTCCTCCCATTCACTCATTAGCAGTTTCTTTTGGCAAATAATGCCTATACGTGCGCTTGAGGACCCAAGAGCGAGACATCAACGGCTAGAGTCTCAAGCCGCATGAAATGATGAGCACCAAACTTACCCAGAAAGTAATCATTAACCGGCAGGGAAATTTTGGGTCTCTCTGCCATAAAAGAGTAAGACATTGCATTTTGCAATAATGAGGCGTTAATTATCATACAACATTGTGCCTATAAGTTAGTGGTTGTTGATTTCATTAAGTCATAATACTTGGAATAATGCGACATGCTTAATGATTACAGGCTTAATAGTCTCTCTCCCTCTCCCTCATCTGTCGACACTGTTTTGGAATTCAATTAATGACAGAATAATGACTTATATATGTCAGAATTCGGTTGCTACGAGTTGTGGATTATCGGAGTTCGTCAATTCCTTTTTTTTTTTTTGATGAAATGAAAGGTTAAGAATTATTATTTCATGGTAAAAATGCTTTTAGGCCTTAAAATGATGAAGCAAATTTGACTAAGCCCCAGGATTTAGTCATGCTCTGTTTGGCTATGGGTTAAGAAAAGGGTTAGGGGGCTTTAACCCCTCCTTAACCCTCAAAACAATAAAATTAACGTGAGGGTTAACTAAACCATCCGGACATCCTAACAGACATTTACGCCCTCGTTAAGGGATGCTCTGCCCCCTCAAGCAAAGGGTAGGCACTGTAATTTAAAAAAATAATCAAATGAGGATCTTTTAATCAACCATAGTAACTAATTTAGGTACATAGGGAAATATTTCTTTGGCTAGGTGGCAAATATATTGCTTCCCATGCGAGACGCGTCAATTATTACTAGCCACAATTGTTTCTTTTGATGCGAAAAACTTCGGGAAAGAAAGAAGTATCTGTATCTAGAAAGGAATTTTTATTGAGTATTGGAAACTGGTGGAAATTACGGTTAAATCTGGAATAAAACAGTGAAGGATGATGTGCTGCAATTTAAACTTTTTCAAGTTAACTGCTGTGCGTTTGTGAAACGCTGTGCTTAAAGCAATATTTAGCCTACTCCGGTGCAAGGATCCCAATGCCAAACTGCTTCCACGAACAGCAGTACAGTACTCTAGTGTGCACCAACCCAATACTATCAAGATCACCTCGATCTATAAGAACTTTCGGTCAAGGTCAAAGATCTCCTCGATCTCAAAACCTTTCGGTTCAAAACATTTCGGTTTCAGGGTTCCTGCGGGCACAGTTTCATCAACAGCAGCAGCACTACAACAACAAAAAAACGTCAATCCGACGTTTGTTTTCCAAGCTCGCGTGTGTATACCAACGTTCGTATTCCACGCTCGCGAGAGTCAATTCATGAGCTGTCTAAGGACGCTATTTATAGGCCTCTAAGGCCAGCTCAAGAATCACTAGCAATTAATATGACTGTTACAATTCTCAATGACAATTAAGATTGTAATATCAATACATTAAATTGCTCTTAAATGCTATTGTAATTGCTGCATGCAGTAACTCCTGAATACGAGGTAATCAATGAGCGCGTTGCTACGAAATACGAGGGTCACGTCTAAGCAAATCAGACGAACCTCGTTTGACAAACGAACCTCGTCAAACAGGCGAACCCTGTAAGATAGACGAACCTCGTCGAACGAACGAACATCGTCAAACAGGCAAACCTCATCGAACGAGCGAACCTCGTATGACAGACGAACCTCGTCGAATGAACGAACATCATCAAATAGGCGAACCTCGTCGAACGAGCGAACCTCGTCGAACGAGCGAACCTCGTCAAACTACGAGAACGTTAGGGTCACACCCTCATGCGAATACGTAGCTCGTCCGCATGCTGCGAAGTAGCCTGCGAGGCAACCATAGTGGTAGCCAACATGGCGCCAAATAGCATCACCTTGCCCTGATGCCTCCGTGCGAAGTGTAAAGTGCGCCTAACAAAGCGCCACTTAGCACCTCAGCCCGATTAGCCCCGATCCCCGGCCCATTGGCCCCCGGCCCCCGGCTCACGACCCACGGCCCACTAGAACTTATGAGGGATTAATTCAAATAAAATACTTCTCAATTTTCCATTGGCAAGCCTCGAACAAGGGACCTTTTGAAATACCAAAACATAAACTTCCACAAGGCTACTAAGCATTTATGAAAAGTACTTGTAGTTAATATATATATAGTTTGAAAACTCATTTTGGAAAGCGGTTTTGACCAAAAAATCTAACAATCCCCCATAAGTTTTTAAACTAGTATCGTGTTATGGTGTCGTTATTTCAATCGTTGTGCAGAAGGTAGATGTCGCAAGGACTTGAATCCTCCTTAGACATCCTGAATAGAAGATAAATGTATGGTGTCGTAGAGACTTGAACCAGCACATGTCTAAAATCTAGCGATCACACACGATCAAACTCATCTGCGGTAGTTTTCACTTTGAACCACATTTGTCTTTGCCTTTGCACATTTATGACCATGTGCTTGTCCTGGTTTCTGCTAGGGCTCTAGGTATCTTTCCACAAGACATCATAGGAGACGACCAAATCTCCACCCAGGCATATGTAAGTTCTTTAGACATGTTTCCTATCAAACATCCTGCATCCAAAATGCTTTGAACTCATTAAGGCTTAAGAGTCATCCTCTCTCATGATAGGATTCTAGGTGAGTCCTTTAGGCATGTTTCCTGTCTAACACCCTGCATTCAAAATGTTTTGGACCCATTAAGGCTTAACAGCCAACCCCTTGACATGATAGGATTATCGGTGAGTCCTTTAGGCATGTTACCTATCTAATATCCCGCATCCGAAATACTTTGGACTCATTAAGGCTTAACGGACAACCTCTTTACATGATAGGATTTCACTTGTAAATCTTACTTAACTTTTGAACCAATCATCTTATTATTAGTAGCGTAAGCTTTGAACTAATAACTTAACGAAATGGTAAGTGTTTGTAAGACTCACCAAACTTTGTAAATCTTACTTGACTTTTGAACCAGATATCTTTATTATTAGTAGTGTAAGCTTTAAACTAATAATTGGATGAACATGGTAAGTATTTATAAGACTCACAAAACTTTGAGACCTATTGCAGCAGGCGTCCTTTTGACTATGTTTTTTTTCAGACCTTTAGTCAAAGGATCAACCACATTCTCTGAAGACCGAATATCAATCACTGAGATGACTCTTTAGCAAATGAGTTCTCTCAAATAACCATGCTTCAAACGAATGGTCCACTTCTTTCCATTGAACAACGAGTTCACTGCCACTTGCCTGATTATCATAATAGATTTTAATTGCGCCTTGCAATTCTATCAATGGAAGGTCTCGGAGAATACAGCTGAGCCACTCAGCTTCATCTTCTGTAGCACAGAGTGCGAAGAACTCAGATTCTATAGATGACTGTGCAATCATAGTTTGCTTCTTAGATTTCTACAAGATGGCAGCTCCGCCCATGGTGAAGACTAAACCTCCAGAAGATCTGCACTCATCTGGTTCTGAGCACAAGCTCGCATCTGAATAGCCTTCGATTATAACCGGATATCCAGTGTAGAATAGGCACAGACCTGTAGTTCCTTTCAAGTATCTCATCAATCTCTGGACAACATCCCAGTGAAGCTTTCCAGGATTACTTGTGAACCTACTAAGCATTCCTACAGCGAATGCTATATCTGGCCTTGTGCAGCTCATCGCGTACAACAGACTTCTAATTATCTTTGAGTACCTTAGCTGCTCTACTGGTCTTCCAGTGTTCGGTCGAAGCTTCTTGTTGTAATCATATGACACTGACAATTCGGGTAAATCGTAGTAGCCATACTTCCTTAGCATGCTCTCAACATAATACGATTGAGACAATCCAATACCCTTTTCAGAGCATATGATTTTGATTCCGAGAATCACGTTCACAGTTCTAAGGTCCTTCATGCTGAACTGTGCCGAGATAAATTTCTTGGTAGATGTTACTATCTCCAAATTACTCCCGATGATGAGCATATCATCGACATAGAGGCAGATAACTACCACCTTTTCTTTAGCAACTTGATGTATAAGTACTTGTCAGAGTCACTAACTTGATGCCCATTATTTTGAACAACCCAATCGAACTTCTTATGCCAGATTTTCGGTGCATGCTTAAGTCCATATAGAGACTTAATAAGTTTATAAACTTTACCAGCTGGAGCATCAAGTCCTTTTGGTTTCTCCATGTAGATCTCTTCTGTGAGGTCTCCATTGAGGAAGGCAGTCTTCACATCCATCTGATGTAAGACGAATCTTTTTATCGCTACCCATGCGATAAGCACTCTGATGGTAGTGATCCTGCAAACTGGTGCATAGATGTCAAAAAAATCTATTCCTTCTCTCTGAGAAAATCTTTTCGCCACTAGTCTTGCTTTGTACTTCTCAATAGTACCATCAAGACGAAGCTTCTTCTTGAAGATCCACTTGTAACTGATAGGCCTTGCACCTTCAAGTACATCCATCAGCTCCCAAGTATGATTTTGGATTAATAAATCTATCTCATCATGTATAGCTTCTTTCCACAGAAGAACGTTTGTTGACTGCATTGCTTCTTAAAAAGTCTGTGAGTCTCCTTTCATATTATAGGTGATGAAGTCATCTTCAAAATCTTTCTGTCTCCTGGCACGCTTGGAAGATGGTTCACTAACTCTTTCATCACTAACACTTTCAGTTTCTCACGAAATTGGCTCCTCTGGTGCATCTGACGTACTAGCATTCTCTGCTATATCTTTAAGCAATAATCATTTATCTTTGATAAACTTCTCCTCAAAGAATTCTGCATCCCGAGCTTTGATGATGGAGTTGGTTCTAAGATCAAGGAACCTGCAAGCTTCATTATCTTCAGCAAAGCCAAGAAGCACACATCTGTTTGCCTTTGGTCCGAGCTTAGGCCTTCTGATATCTGAAACTCGAACATATGCGAGACACCCCCACACTTTGAGACTATCCAAAGGATCTAGATATCCTAACCATAAATGATGATGAGTACTATCAGTTTTAGAATAGGGTACTCTGTTCAGAATCTAGTTTGCTATCAGCAAAGCCTCTTCCCAATAGCATGTTGGTAGACCGGATGTGATTAGAATCGAATTCACCATCTCAGTCAATGTGTGATTCTTCCTTTCAACAATTCCATTAGTTTACGGAGAATACGGAGCCGTAGTTTCAATCAACAATGATTCCATTCTCCTTGAAGTATGTCTCCGACTCCTTAGATCGGTACTCTCCTCCTCTATCACTCCTGAGCCTTTTCACCTAAAGTCCAAGCTGCTTCTCCACTCGAGTCCGAAACTCGACAAACTAGCTGAAGGCTTCATCTTTAGATTTCAACAGGTAGACGTGGCAGAAGAGAGAGTGGTCATCAATGAAGGTAATGAAGTACTTCATACCGCCTCGAGTAACGAAGCTCTTGAAATCACAAGTATCTGAGTGAATCAGATCCAATAGGTTGGTGCTCCTTATGATATTTGGAAATAGCTTCTGTTTGGGTTAAAAGTTGATGTTTTCATTGGTGACGAACTCATTATAATTTCAGCCATTACAATAAGTTCAAACAAAAAAAGTCGATCTTTTTATAAGATCTCCTTTACACAATGAAAATAAAGATTACAACTCTTGTCAAACAGCGCTCTTTTTATAAGATCTCCTTTACACAATGAAAATAAAGATTACAACTCTTGTCAAACAGCGCAACGGACGTTTATCACCCGCTGATTACAACTCTTGTCAAACAGCGCAACGGACGTTTATCACCCGCTGCTTGCGTGAGATCTTTGCCTGTACCGGGGACATTAATATCCGTGGACCGCCACGGATCAGATCCGGTTAACAGATTGGTGATCAAAGCTCTTACTTCACGAAGGAAGTAATTGCTACAGCGGTGATCTCGACCAAGCGAGATCACGGCTCTTCTCGAGATTTAAGACCAAACTTAAATCCGGAGGAATAGGGGACGGGTCTCAAATCTCTCGAACTCCACTCTTTATGCACAGGAGATCGCCAAGATCTGCTAACCCTTACTAAAATTCATGGTTATGCACTCGAGAAACCAGCAGTACCTCATCCTCTTGATGTCCTCCCCTGAAATGAGCACCCGAGCTCGTATTTATAAGCTTCGAAAGCGGGTATTTGGATAAGAACGAGGGATTCCTCCTTATCTTCAGTTAAGAACTGATTAACCATAGTATCAGATCAGTTGGGATGCTCAGGAACCAACAAATCTCGAGAGAATCCGTAAAAACCAAAAAATTATACTTTTAGATCGAATTTGGCCGAAGCGTCACCCAGTGGCTCGGCCTTGGCCTAGCCACCCACAATGGTGGCCTTTTCTGGCCCATCGTGCGCGCTAACCACCAAATAGTGCGCTCGGCCTTGGCCCGAGCCTTAATATGTGCTCACCTTACTCTACCTCGTGTCTCCCCAGCCTCACCAAATTGGTGCTCTCGGCTCCACTGGCCAGCCACCATTGGTTTGGCTGTTGAGCCATCCTCCGGTTACTCTGGTATGGGGAGGCTACACCACGTGTTCCGACTGAGTCGTTTCGATACGACTCGACTGCCAGTGGCTTTCTTAGTCTTCTAAATTTTGACTTGTTCTGTCGTTACGCGTATTTCATCAATTCATTGATCTGTACGCTGTTTTGGTGACCGATGAGCGTGCGGTCCACTTGGTGGTGGCCGGTGAGCACGCGGCCCACTCGGTTTGCCGATTTGGTGGCCGATGAGCGTGCGGGCCACTTGGTGGTGGTCGGTGAGCATACGGGTCACTTGGTTCACCGATTTGGTGGCTGATGAGCATGCAGGCCACTTGGTGGTGGTTGGTGAGCACACGGGCCACTTGGAGCTGGCTGACGAGTGCACGGGCCACTTGGAGATAGTCGATGAGCGCACAGGTCATTCGGTTTGCCGTTTCGCTTCATGCGTTCGTTAGCGTCGGATAATCCCCTTAGACTTAGATAATGCCGTTCATCACCTTCTCTCTATCTCGAGCTGTGTGTAGATACCTATAGGTATTTTTAGATGCCTACAGATACCCCCTCCAAAGTATTTCAGACTCATTCTTTTATAGAGGAGTCTGGGATGCTTTGGATATGATAGACCCCATCTTCAGTTGGTGTCAAAGGACCTGTGAACTGCTTCAATTCTTGACTTCTTCAGCCTTCAGTGCATTCAGTGTTTTGTCGAATAGATGAAGTTCTTTCGGCACTACGTTTATCGTCTGACCGTTGCCGAAATCTTGAATCGTAATTGGTAAGTTAGTTTTGGCTCATGTCATTGAGTTGACTTTGAACTGATTATCTTTGTCGCAACGCGTTGACCGGCATTGACCTAGGGCTACGCGTTGCTCGGCGTTGGCCTTAGGGTTTTGTATTAATCGGCGTTGACTTTCATCGCAACGTTTTGACTGGCGTTAACGCAGTTTATACTCGTACATTTGCTGGAGTATACACAGTTTAAGCTCTTAAGGTATTGGAGCGTGACGGTCCCAAATTTTAGGCTGCAGGACCAACTATTAAAGTTGTTTCGTCTGCAGATATGGATCTTATCCCGAAGTCGTTGGATGCTCAAGTCACGAGACCAACTAATGAAGCTGATACGTTAATGACTCACATTTATAGAATTTTTGGTAAATTCTCAGCAATCAACGGGTTTGATTAGCCTTTACCAACTACCGTTTGAGTCGGGCTAGCATACAGATTGTTTAGACCCGTTCTGCACGTAACGTTGTGCTAAAAGAGTTAACTCTTTTAGTGCTACGATATTGAATACGTAGACTTCATCTTTCTCACGGGAATAGACTACCCGGCAACGCGTGTTAGACACTGACTTAGGATTTTTGGCAAATCCTCAGCCTTCAACGGATTTGTCGTACCTTTACCGATTACCGTTTGAATCGGGCTTACATGTGGATTGTTTAAGTCCGTTCCGCATGTAACATTATGCTAAAAGAGTTAACTCTTTTAGTGCTACGATATTGAATACGTAGACTTCGTCTTTCTCACGGGAATAGACTACCCGGTAACGCGTGTTAGGTGCTGACTTATCCCTACTTAGGCTTCGGGATAAAAGTCCCCAGACTCGGATTCTGGTGTCTTCTTCAAACGGTGAAAGACTAAACCGGCAACGTATGTTAGACGTTGACTTATCCCTTCTTAGGATTCGGGATAAAATTCTTCGTGCGTGTGAGGCACTTTGATGTTATTAATAACAACCTGCCACAATATCGAATATGTGAACTTTTGTCCTTTTTACGATAAAAGACTGATCGGCAACGCGTGTTAGGCGTTGACTTATCCCTACTTAGGATTCGGGATAAAATTCTCCATACGCGTGAGGCACGGATTTTGGTGTTATTAATAACAACATGCCATAATATCGAATATGTGGGCTTTTATCCTTTTTACGGTAAAAGACTGGCCGGCAATGCGTGTTAGGCGTTGACTTATCCCTACTTAGGATTCGGGATAAATTTCCCCATGCATAAAAGGTATGGATTTTTATTGCTACGATACTGAATACGTAGACTCGGTCGTTTTTATGGGAACAAACCACCTAGCAGCGCGGGTTAAGCGCTGACGCATCCCTACTTAGGCTTCGGGATAAAATACCCCAGATTGGTATTCTGGTATCTTTTTCACTTGGTGAAAGACTAAACCGGCGACGCGTGTTAGGCGTTTACTTATCCCTACTCAGGATTTGGGATAAAATTCTCCATGCGTGTGAAGCACGGATTTTAGGAGTTTGAAAAAAGTGGTGTCTTCTCTTGAAGCAAAGACGAACCCGATGCGGGAGAGGAAGAATTTTATATTCTATCTCTCAAAGCTGAAGAGGAAGAATTTTATATTCTATCTTCAGTCACAAAAGGAAACTCAAAGTGGGATCTCCACTTCAAGAATCTGGGAAGGTGAAACTAATAGTGGGATCTCCACTCCGAGAATCAAAAAGATTCGAATAATCCTAACTGTTGGAAGGTTTGATTATCGAACTAAAGGTGAGTTTCTCGTTTATCAAGAGTGAATTGTGGTTTTAGTCCTTACTATAGGAATGTTTGACCAAGCGGGAGTTTAAGGTGATCCTAACTGTAGGAAGGTTTGACCACTCGATCTAAAAACGGACCGAATAGACAGTGGGAGTGGGAGAACAAATCACAGTGGGAGTGTTAACTTGTACAAATCACTCAGTAGGGGTTCTTAGTGTTAAGTGATAAGGACTTAACACGAAGGGGTTTAACAATTCGTCAAAGATTATCGGATCAAAATTCCAAGCATTATATCCGGACTCTAACCATGAAAATGTTGAGTGCACGAACATAGCGGAAGTTTGAATGGATTAGACCGGAAAGAATTTTAATGGGCCTACTGTCAATTAATTTGATCAGTGAGGGATTTTATGGTGGAAGACTATGAGTCGTCGAACACCAATGGGTGTTTTGTGAGGGAAAATTGATCCAATGAAGTGATCGAATCTCATCTCAGCAAAAAAGTGTTCGAAAATCATAGTAGAAGTTTAGTGTTTATCACTTTGTTCATAATGATCGGGTTATCCCTAAGAATATTACATTTAACATTCTTCCGAGAACTTCCCGTTACATGAATTATCCACCCCCAGCTTTCTTTGCAAAACTGGGTATAACGAGGAGTACGTTATCCCCTGTCGCATGTCCGGGTTATCCTTAAGAATATAAGATTCTCTAGGAACTTTCCGTTACATAAATCATCCACCCCCAGCTTCCTTTGCGAAACCTGGTCTAACATTGTACTTAGTTGGATGACCGAGAAGCAGTTTATACTCGTATACTCTTTGAATTGTGAGAAGGAGCAGTTTATACTCTTATACTTGTCGGAGTCTTCATTCGACTTAATTGAGCGATATAACGCCGGCTTCAACCAATGTTTGGATGCTATTCTTGAGAGCAAAACAATCCTTGGTGGGATGAAGGACCCTCCTGTGGTACGCACAATACTTTGGATCCGTAGTATTGTCAGCTTCCTCCTGATTTGCGATAGGTGGTAGCTTGATCTTGTTGTTTTCAAGGAGGAATTCGAAGATGGCTGGAACGTCTTCGTCCTTGAAGGAATATTCTTTTTGGAGCCTCGGGTCCGAAGTCTTTTGCTGCCTTCGGGATTGCTGTTGTGATGTTTGATTAGCACCAACAGCAGCTGCAGGTGCTTTGCCCTTACCACGGGAGGCGAAGTTCGAGTTCGGAGGATTAGTCGTCGGTTGGCTCCTCTCGGCCTTCTTCCTTCGGAGGAAACGTTCAGCTTGTTCACCGCGTACCTTCAAGTCTTTCCAAGTGTTGGACGGTGTGACTCCCATAACTTCCAATATCTCAATAGATTGGTTTGTTTGCGGTGAAAGTTGATGTTTTCATTGTTTTCATTGCTACCGAATCTATTACAACTTTAGTCGTTACAATAAACTCGAATAAAATAAAAAGTTGATCTTTTTATAAGATCTCCTTACACAATAAAAATAAAAAAAAGGTTTACAACTCTCTTCAAACAAATGCAGAGATCATTTATCGGTCTTCTGCTTGCGTGAGATCTTGCCCTGTGACGGGGACGTTGATATCCATGGACCACCGTCGATCAGATCTGATTGCTGAAGAATCGAGCAGAGCTTCGTCGATTCGCGAAGGAATCAAGAAGCCGTAGCACTTATCTCGGCAACAGCGAGATAATTGCTCTTCTTAAGATTATCGCAACGGGATAATCTTAAGGAACGGACCCGGGGATTGCAGATCTGACGAGCTCTTCTTCTTTATGCTGACGAACTCGATCAAATCTCTACTCCTCCTCCTCTCTGAAATTCGTGCACTTTTGGTCTTCAATCTGGCAGGGCTTTGCCTCTTCTCCAAAATACCAGATCTCGAAAAATGAAGGCCTGAGGCTCCTATTTATAGGCTTAAGGGAGTTCGGGTGGTTGAAACAGCACAATGGTCCAATTTTAGGCTTGGAGACACCCTTGGGCGTCTCAGCGAGGCCAAGACACCCTTGGGTGTCTCGGGGCCGAGACACCCTAGGGTGTCTCGGCTTTGGCCGAGACACCTTGGGGTGTCTCGTTTGGGCCGAGACACCTCGGGGTGTCTTAACTCAGGCTGAGACGCCGCTTTTTGTATATTCGTCCGTTTCCACCTTAACTTCTTCATCCGAACTCAGATTTGAGTGATTCAAAGTGTGTTGGAAAGCCAACGAGGAGTTCTATAAGCTCTGATGATTAGATCATTGTGGATTAAGCTAGGATAGGAGCGTCGTTTCGTCTTTTGTAAGCGACGCGGGACTCCCGATCAGTTCGTGTCTTTGTTATTCTGAAATTCCGTTACTTCACGTAGTTCGTCGATTCACTTCAAGTGTTCATCGACGTCAATCAAGCTTATGTGACTTGGATAGTGATGTTCCTCATCTCCTCTTAGCCGTGAGCTGCTCACGGAGACCTATAGGTAATTTTCGATGCCTACAGATACCCCCTCCAAAGCGTTCCAGACTCGTTTCTTTTATAGAAGAGGCTAGAATACTTTGGATGTGATTGGTCCAGCCTTCAATCGGTGTAAAGGACCTTTAATTAGCTTCAACTCTTGGCTCCTTCGATTTTTAGTCTATTCGATGCTTTGACGAATAGCTGAAGTCCTTCCGGCGCTGCGTTTATCGCCTGCACGTCATCGGAGTCTCGAGTCTACAACCGGTGAGTTGGGTTTGGCTCGTGTCACTGAATTGATTTAGAACTGACTATTTCCATCACATCGGCTTTTTCATTGCAACGCCTTGATTGGCGTTGACCTAGGGTTACGCGTTGATCGGCGTTGACCTTAGGGTTTTGAACGTCGTCCGTTGATTTTTTTATCGCAACGCGTTGACTGGCGTTGACCTAGGGTTACGCGTTGACCGGCATTGACCTTAGGGTAACGCGTTGACTGGCGTTGACCTAGGGTTACGCGTTGACCGGCATTGACCTTAGGGTTTTGAACATCGTCCGTTAACTTTTTGTCGCAACGCGTTGATTGGCGTTGACCTTAGGGTTTTGAACCGCCCGACGTTGACACAGTTTATACTCGTACGTTTTACTGGAGTATACACAGTTTAAGCTCTTAAGGTATTGGAGCATGGTGGTCCCAAGTGTCGGGGCTGCAGAACCAACTGTTAAAGCTGATTCATCTGCATGTGTGGATCTTATCTTGTTATTAGATAATCGAGTCACGAGACCAACTAAGGAGCTGATGCGTCAATAACTCGTATTTATAGAATTTTTGGTAAATCCTCAGCCATCAACGGGTTTGATGAGCCTTTACCGACTACTGTTTGAGTCAGGCTAGCATGCGGATTGTTTAAGTCCGTTCCGCATGTGACGTTGTGCTAAAGGAATGAACTCCCTTAGACTTGATGCTGCGACTTCGAATACGTAGACTTCGCCATTGTTACAGGAATAGGCTACCCGGCAACGCGTGTTAGGCGCTGACTTATCCTTACTTAGGATTCAGGATAAAAGTCCCCAGACTCAGATTCTGGTGTCTTCTTCAATCGGTAAAAGACTAAACCGGCAATGCGTATTAGGCGTTGGTTAGGCGTTGACTTATCCTTGCTTAGGATTCGGGATAAAATTCCCCGTGCGTGTGAAGCACGGATTTTGGCGTTATTAATAACAACCTGCCACAATATTGAATATGTGGGCTTTTGTCCTTTTTACGGTTAAGGACTAACCGGCAACGCGTGTTAGGCACTGACTTATCCCTACTTAGGCTTCGGGATAAACTTTCCCGTGCGTGTGAAGCACGGATTTTGGCGTTATTAATAACAACCTGCCACAATGTTGAATATGTGGGCTTTTGTCCTTTTTACGGTTAAGGACTAACCGGCAACGCGTATTAGGCGTTGACTTATCCTTTCTTAGGATTCGAGATAAAATTCCCCGTGCGTGTGAAGCACGGATTTTGGCGTTATGAATAACAACCTGCCATAATATTGAATATGTGGGCTTTTGTCTTTTTTACAGTTAAGGACTAACCGGCAACGCGTGTTAGGCGCTGACTTATCCCTACTTAGGCTTCGGGATAAAATACCCCAGACTGGATTCTGATGTCTTTTTCAATTAGTGAAATACTAAACCGGCAACACGTGTCAGGTGTTGACTTATCTCTACTCAGGATTCGGGATAAAATTCCCCGTAGCTGTGAGGCACGGATTTTGGGAGTTGAAAAAAGTGGTGTCTTTTCTTGGGGCAAAGACGAACCCGAAATGGGAGAGGAAGAATTTTATATTCTATCTCCCAACACTGAAGAGGAAGAATTTTATATTCTATCTCTACTTGGAAAGGAGACTCGAGGTGGGATCTCCACCCCCAGAATCCGAAAAGGTAAAACTAGGAGTGGGATCTCCACTCCGAGAATCGAAAAGATTCGGATAACCCTAACTGTCGGAAGGTTTGATTACCAAACTAAAGATGAATTTCTCGTTTATCAAGAGTGAATTGTGGTTTTGGTCCTAACTGTAGGAAGGTTTGACCAAACGGGAGTTTGAGATGACCCTAACTGTAGGAAGGTTTGATCACTCGATTTGAAAGTGGACCTCTCGTTCATTAGAGGAATCGAGAGGGGATTTTGGTTTTGGCCCTAACTGTAGGAAGGTTTGACCGAGTGGGATGTTTAAGACGATCCTAACTGTAGGAAGGTTTGACCGTTCGATTTGTGGATCTCTCGTTCATTGGAGGAATCGAGAGGAGATTTTGGTTGTGGTCCTAACTGTAAGAAGGTTTGACCAAGTGGGATTGGGAGTACAAATCATAATGGGAGTGTTGACTTATACAAATCACTTAAATGGGGTTCCTGGTGTTAAGTGATAGGAACTTAACACGAAGGGGTTTGACAATTTGTCAAAGATTGACAGATCAAAATTCCATTCATTATGTCCGAAATTTGATAATGGGAGTGTTGAGTGCACAAACACATAGAAGTTTGAGTGGATTTAACCGAAAGGAATTTTGGTGGTCCCACCGTCAATTAGTCTGATCGGTGGGGGATTTTGTGGTGGAAGATTATGAGTCGTCAAACACCAATGAGAGTTTTGTGAGGAATGATTGATCCAACTAAGTGATCGAATCTTGTCTCAGCAAAAGAGTGTTCGGAAATCACGGTGGGTTTAGTGTTTATCACTTTATTTGTAATGATCGGGTTATCCCTAAGAAAATTACATGTAAAAATTCTTCCGGGAACTTCCCGTCACATGAATCATCCACCCCCAGCTTCCTTCGCGAAACTGGGTCTAACATCATAGTGAGTTACATGACCAGGTTATCCTTAAGAATATTACATGTAAAAATTCTCCAGGAACTTCCCGTCAAGTGTGGGAAATAGTTTAGACTCATATACCTATTGGAGTATCCGGGAGCAGTTTAACCTCATATACCGGTTAGAGGATTGAGAAGCAGTTTATACTCGTATACTCTTCGGAGTGATTGAGAAGCAGTTTATACTCTTATACTTGTCGGAGTGTTGGAAGAAGCAGTTTATACTCTTATACTTGTCGGAGTCATGAGAAGCAGTTTATACTCGTATACTCTTCGGAGTGTTGCCGTTCTCATTTGGCTTATCCCAGCGTTATGACGCCGGCTTCAACCAAGGTCTGAATGCTATCCTTTAAAGTAAAGCAAGTCTTGGTGGGATGAAGGACCCTCCTGTGGTACGCACAGTACTTCGGATCCGTAGTATTGTCAGCTTCCTCCTGATTCATGATGGGTGGCAGCTTAATCTTGTTGTTTTCAAGAAGGGTCTCGAAGATGGCTGGAACGTCTTCGTCTTTGAATGAGTACTCTTTTTGAAGCCTCGAATCCGAAGTTTTCTGCTGTCTTCGGGGCTATTGTTGCGACGTCTGATTAACATCAACAACTGTTGTAGGTATCTTCCCTTCATCATGGGAAATGAGACTCGGATTCAGAGGGTTAGCCATCGGTTGGCATCTTTCGACCTTCCTCCTTCTAAGGAAGCGTTCGGCCTGCTCTCCGCGCACCTTTAACTCTTTCCAAGTATTGAGTGGCTCTACTCTCATAACGTCCAAGATGTTAATGGACAAGTTGTTATGACAGGTTTGCAAAACGAATTCCTCCGTGACGGGATCCTTGCAGTTTATTGTCTGATTGCGGAAGCGCTTGATGAAGGTATCCACCGACTCTCCGTCTTTTTGTTTCTCTTCGAAGAGTGTCCTGATCGACACTTCGGCGTCATCATCGAAGAAATGAGCGAGGAACATGCTCTCCAGGTCCTCCCAGCTGTTGATGCTTCCGGGCTTGAGACGGCGGTACCAATCGAAGGCAGGCCCGCGAAGGGTGCCAACGAATGACCGCACCATCAAGGGCTCGTTGCCAGAAATAGTGCCCAAGTAGGACTTGAAGTAGATTAGATGCTGAGTGGGCGAGCCCTTCCCGTCGAACAGCGTGAAGTTGATCAGGTTGAACTTCGCCGGATACGGGATCGAATCCCACTCTTTTGGGTAAGGACACGGAATGCCAGTCTTCTTTACCTCTTGAGCAGACATTAAAGCGTTAATTTTGTTCTCGAGGTCCTTCATCTTTTCGTCCTCATCTATATCCTGTTCTGGACAATTTTTAAGAGGAATAATACGGCCACCCCCAGTGTTATCATTATTGGTAGGTCCACCCCCAGCGTCGTTATTTTTAGTGGGACCACCCCCAGCGTTGTGTTCATCCATATCTGAATCGCTACCTGCTTGGTTAGCAGTACTGCGACGGCTGGACTCACCTAGCTGATTCGACAAAGCTCGGATTTGTTGGTCGTGCATTTGTCTCATCTCCTGCATAGCCATTTCCATTTCGATTTTGAATGCTTCTTTCTGCTTGGCTAGAGCATCCTCAATGATTTTGGCTATTTGCTCGGTGTTGATCATGAACACTTTCTGAGCTTATCCTATGCTAGACGTTGTATCGTCAGAGGCGATTGCGGAATAAGAATCCGAGAGTTCATCATCGGAATGGATTCCTTCACGGACTCCCTGGTAATCATCATGTCCAACGGCTTCTAGCTGAAGCTGAGATATTCGTTGGGTTATTCCCAAACTAACTTCTCTTCCTGGAGAAAAAATGGGGTTGGAGCTATTTGAACTAATCGGAGACTTCCCCTTATCGACCACGTTGACAGTAATTTCTGGGGGTTCGTCACTTTGGACGACCGATCGTTCTCTACGGAGACGCTTTTGATTGGACTTAGCCTTTCCGTTGGAGATCCTCTCAAATACCGAGACCCTCTGCGGAGCGGTCTTAGGGCAGCTACACATTGATAATACTGCCCTGATAATTTTAGTACATAGACAGTGAAAGTCCGTTTCCCGGGTACTTCTCTTTCGAGATTTATTCGTACCCCCAGCCCGATAGTACAACTCATCGACGTTGCGGTCAGGGCAACCTATCGGCTGTTTATATGAATTCTCAGGTATAACGCATTCTTCTGTCTGAAGCGTTTTCATCTGAGTAAACATCGCCTTGTTGGCGTCTACAGGAGTCACACGCTTGGAATCACACCTTTGTGAGGGTGAAAACTTAACGGGCTCCTGGTTTTCTGCACGTACCCCCAAGCGGGCCGTTGTAGAAATTAATTTGTTAGGAGGTCGTGTACGACCCCCAGTCCAGATGTTTACTCGAAGCTCCTTCAATGGTCTCAAGCTTTCCTTAACAAGCGCTTTTCCTCGATCCTCGGGTAGAGAACCGATGCGATCCTTTAATGTGACTCTAGATTTGGGGAGATCCACGCAGTCATAGGGCTTCACCGGAGGAGCGGGAGCAATAAGAGCGGGATCTGGAGTTGGCAAAGGCCGGAGAGCAGCCTCGGATGCTTTTACCTTAGGCGCTGATTTGGCCTTTGGCATCCAAACTTGCTTAGATCTTGGTGGCTTTTTGACCACCTTTCCTTTCTGTAACTCCTGTGCATTCCGTACAAGGATCCTCATCTGCGCTAACAATGTGCGGTGCTTATGGATACGCTCCTCAAGAGTTGAACGAGTTCGTTTGACACGAACCCATTCGTTAGTAGGTGGTTGTGAGGAGGTTCCCAAAGCTGGTTGCTGGAACACTTTGCGCCTTCTGGGTTTTAGATCCGCATCATAGCAGATCCCGTCAACAGGCTCCAAAGCCTTGGCAAATTGACGCGCGAGATGTTGACGGCGCCTTTGACGAGCCCTCTTCGTCAGCACCGGTGCACTTTCAACGGGCAACTCCTTGACCTTCGAGGAGTTGTCACGAACGTTGGATCTGGTTTCTTTGGAAGCCGGAGAGGAATCTTCTACTGCATTCGGGTTCAGATCATCAGCCTTGGTTTTTGGATCTGAAGTCACGTTCTTCGCGACAGCGGTTTTCCTGCGTTTACAAGAAGAAGATCTGGAGGAGGAGGAGGAAATATATTCCTCGAATTTCTGCTGGTCGAATTCGTATTCGACATCTTCGAACCCCGGGATCTTGATCGTCGGCTGCGTCACGACAGCCTCGGCAGCGAGGCTGTTGGCTCCCACTGTGGTCGCCAGCTTGTTTGCGGTGAAAGTTGATGTTTTTATTGTTTTCATTGCTATCGAATCTATTACAACTTTAGTCGTTACAATAAACTCGAATAAAATAAAAAGTTGATCTTTTTATAAGATCTCCTTACACAATGAAAATAAAAAAAAGGTTTACAACTCTCTTCAAACAAACGCAGAGATTGTTTATCGGTCTTCTGCTTGTGTGGGATCTTGGCCTGTGATGGGGACGTTGATATCCGTGGACCACCGTCGATCAGATCTGATTGCTGAAGAATCGGGCAGAGCTTCGTCGATTCGCGAAGGAATCAAGAAGCCATAGCGCTTATCTCGGCAACATCGAGATAATTGCTCTTCTTAAGATTATCGCAACGGGATAATCTTAAGGAACGGACCCGGGGATTGCAGATCTGACGAGCTCTTCTTCTTTATGCTGACGAACTCGATCAAATCTCTACTCCTCCTCCTCTCTGAAATTCGTGCACTTTTGGTCTTCAATCCGGCAGGGCTTCGCCTCTTCTCCAAAATTCCAGATCTTGAAAAATGAAGGCCTGAGGCTTGTATTTATAGGCTTGAGGGAGTTCGGGTGGTTGAAACAGCACAACGGCCAATTTTAGGCCTGGAGACACCCTTGGGCGTCTCAGCGAGGCCGAGACACCCTTGGGCGTCTCGGCCTTGGCCGAGACACCCTTGGGTGTCTCAGCCTTGGTCGAGACACCTTGGGGTGTCTCGTTTGGGCTGAGACACCTCGGGGTGTCTCAACTCATGCTGAGACGCCGCTTTTTGTATATTTGTCCGTTTCCACCTTAACTTCTTCATCCGAACTCGGATTTGAGTGATTCAAAGTGCGTTGGAAAGCCGACGAGGAGTTATATAAGCTCTGATGATTAGATCATTGTGGATTAAGCTGGGATAGGACCGTCGTTTTATCTTTTGTAAGCGATGCGGGACTCCCGATCAGTTCGTGTCTTCGTTATTCTGAAATTCCGTTACTTCACGTAGTTCGTCGATTCACTTCAAGTGTTCATCGATGTCAATCAAGCTTCTGTGACTTGGATAGTGACGTTCCTCATCTCCTCTTAGCCGTGAGCTGCTCACAGAGACCTATAGGTAATTTTCGATGCCTACATGGTTGTTATGACATGTCTGGAGGATGAAGTCCTCCATGATCGGATCTCGACAGTTCATTGCTTTATTCTGGAAATGCTTGAAGAAGCCATCGACTGTCTCGTCATCTTCTTGTTTCTCATCGAAAAGTGTCCTGATGGATACCTCGTCGTCATTGTTAAAGAAATTGCCGAGGAATGAGCTCTCCATATCGTCCCAGTTGTTAATACTTCCGGGCTTAAGACGGCGGTACTAATCGAAGGCCGGCCCGCGAAGGGTACCAACGAATGACCTAACCATAAAAGCTTTATTGCCGAAGATCATGCCCAAGTGGGACTTGAAGTAGATCAAATGCTAAGTGGGCGAACCCTTCCCATCGAATAGTGTGAAGTTGATCAGGTTGAATTTCACCGGATACGGGATCGAATCCCACTCTCTTGGGTAAGGACATGGAATCTTGGTCTTCTTTACCTCTCGATCAAACATCAAAGCGTTGATTTTTCTCTCGAGGTCCTTCATCTTTTCGTCCTCGTCCATATCTTTCCTTGGTCGATTCTGAGGAGGAGCAACAGGGTCCCCCCAGTGTTGTCATTATTTGTAGGACCACCCCTATCGTCGTTATTTTTTGTGGGACCACTCCCAGCGTTTTGGTCAACGGGAGGGTCATCAGCATTGATATATTCATCCACGTCTAAATCGCTAGCTGCTTAGCTAACATTGTTATGCGATTGGATTCAGCTAGTTGATTTGACAAGGCTCGGATCTGTTGGTCATACTCTTCCCTCATCCGCTGCATAGCAATTTCCATTTCGAACCTGAAGTTCTCTTTTTGCTTGGCCAAGGCATCCTCAACCATTTTAGTTACTTCCTCGGTGTTAATCATAAATACTTCGCGGGATTGTCCTAGGCTGGATACCGTATTATCAGAGGCGATTGCCGAGTTAGCATCCGATGCTTCATCATCCGAGGATAACCCTCTCTGCATTCTCTGATAATCTCTTTGTTTAATAGTTCCCGATCACAACCGGGTTAGACGGTGCGATATAAGCGGGTCAGAGCTAGAAGGTCGAATCGACTTTCCCTTATCAGCCATATTTATCGTAACTTTCGGGAGTTCGTCACCTTGAACGGCCGATTATTTCTTACGGAAACGTCTTGGCTTGGACTTAGTCACTCCGTTAGAGATCCTCTCAAATACTGAGGCCCTCCGTGGAGCGGCATTGGGGCAGATACACGCCGATAAAACTGCCCTGATAATGTTTGTGCACGGACAGTGAGAGTCTGTTTCTCGGGTACTTCTCTTTTAAGATCTGTTCATACCCCCAGCCTGATAGTACAACTCATCGGTTTGAAGATCGGAGTAACCTATCATATGTTGGCATGACTCATCAGGTATAACGCCATCGTCTGACGAATACGTTTCCTTCCGAGGACTCGATGCCTGGTGTCCTCAAGAGTCACGCGTTTAGAGTTGCGCTTTTGGGAGCACGAACTCTTGACGGGCTCTTGGACTTCAATTCGTCGTCTGAGGCGGTCAAGTGCAGGGGTTTTCCCATTATAGGAAGGCTCTGACTTATCGCGAGGGTGTGTGCGACCCCCAGCTCGGGTGGTTGCTCGGGGTTCAGTCACCGGACCCAAGCGTTCTTTGATCAGAACTTTACCTCGATCCTCGTGCAAAGGAACTAGGCGATCCGTCATCCTCATCTTGAAACGGAACAAGTCTCTGTGGTCGTGAGACTTCACCAGAAGTGCGGAGTTCATCGGGATAGAAATAGAGACTATCGGAGGCTTAAACGGGACCGCGGGAGGTGAACCGGATGCGAACTGAACCGAACCGGGTGCGAACCGGCGCAAACCACCATTTGGTGGCTCGGCCATGGCCGAGATTTGGTGGCTAGGTTTTGGCCGAGCCACCAGATGGTGGTTCGCGCATTCTGGCAGATCCGCAAACCACCATTTGGTGGCTAGGTTTTGGCCGAGCCACCAGATGGTGGTTCGCGCATTCTGGCAGATCCGGGCGATATTTGACTTTTTGTCAACGTCGTTTCAGACTTTGGTTTCTAGACTTGGCGTGGTTTCTGTGGCTTTTTGATCACCTCTTTTTGCTTTAACTTCTGCGCTTCTCGCACGAGGATTCGTACGTACGCAATCAAGGCTCGATGCTTCTGAATCCGCTCCTCGAGGGTTGAGCGGGTCCGTTTGGCTTGGATCCACTCATTCGCTGTTGGTTTGGAGGAGAGGCAATTTATCTATTGTTGGGGCACTCGATGCCTTCTGCGTTTCAGATCCGCCTCATAACCAATCCCGTCAACAGGCTCCAAAGCCTTAGCAAGTTGGCACGTAAGTCGTTGGCGCTGCCTTTGGCGTGCCCTCTTCGATAAAGTTGGTGTGGCTACAGCAGTTATCTCCTTGATTGAGGAGGAGTCCAGATCTGTAGATCCGGCTTTGTTGGAGGCCGGAGGGGCGTTGCAAGGTGCAGCTACCGCAGCAACGGGGATTTTGATTTTCCTGCGCTTGTGAGGGGCAGAGGATCTGGAGAAGGAGGACGACAGATATTCCTCGAACTTAAGTTGATCGAATTCGTACTCGACCACTTCTTCAACTGGGATCTGGATCCGTGGTTGCGGCACAATAGCTTCGGCAGCGAAGCTGTTGGCTCCCACTGTGGTCGCCATCTTGTTTGGGTCAAAAGTTAATGTTTTTATTGGTGACGAACTCATTACAATTTTAGCCATTACAATAAGTTCAAAAAAGAAAGAAAGTCGATCTTTTTATAAGATCTCCTTTACACAATGAAAATAAAGATAACAACTCTTGCCAAACAGCGCAATGGATGTTTATCACCGCTGCTTGCGTGGGATCTTTGCCTGTACCGGGGACGTTAATATCCGTAGACCGTCATGGATCAGATCCGGTTGACATATTGGTGATCAAAGCTCTTACTTCACGAAGGAAGTAATTGTTGCAGCGTTGATCTCGACCAAGCGAGATCACAGCTCTTCTCGAGATTTAAGACCAAGCTTAAATCTGGAGGAATAGGGGACGGGTCTCAAATCTCTCAAACTCCACTCTTTATGCACAGGAGATCGCTAAGATCTGCTAACCCTTCTGGGCGAAGCGTGCATAATCAAGGCGCGACGCTTCTGAATACCCTCCTTGAGGGTTGAGCGGGTCTGTTTGACTTGGATCCACTCATTCGTGGTTGGTTTGGAGGAGAGGCCATTTTATTTGCTGCTGGGGCACTCGGTGCCTTCTGCGTTTCAGATCTGCCTCATAGCCAATCCCGTCAATAGGCTCCAAAGCCTTAGCAAATCGGCGCACAAGTCGTTGGCGCTGCTTTTGGCGTGCCCTCTTCGATAAAGTTAGCGCGACTATATCGGTTATCTCCTTGATTGATGAGGAGTCCAGATCTGTAAATCCGGCTTCGTTGGAGGCCGGAGGGGCGTTGCAAGGTGCAGCTACCACAGCAACGGGGGCTTTGATCTTCCTGCGCTTGTGAGGGGTAGAGGATCTGGAGGAGGAGGTCGGCAGATACTCCTCGAACTTTAGTTGGTCAAACTCGTACTCGGCCTCTTCGTAAATCGGGATCCGGATCCGTGGTTGCGGCATGATAGCTTCGGCAGCGAAACTATTGGCTCCCACCGTGGTCGCCAGCTTGTTTGTATCAAAAATCGCTGTTTTCATTGTGATTGAATCTATTACAACTTTAATCGTTTACAATAAACTCAAATAAAAAGTTAATCTTTTTATAAGATCTCCTTATATAATGAAAATACAAAAGATACGACTCTTGTCAAACAGCGCAACGGACGTTTATCACCCGCTGCTTGCGTGAGAACTTTGCCTGTGCCGGGGACGTTAATATCCGTGGACCGCCATGGATCAGATCCGGTTGCCAGATAAATGATCAAAGCTCTCACTTCACGAAGGAAGTAATCGCTGTAACGATGATCTCGACCAAGCGAGATCATGGCTCTTCTTGAGATTTAAGACTAAGCTTAAATCCAGAGGAATAGGGGATGGGTCTCGGATCTCTCGAACTCCACTCTTTATGCACAGGAGATCGCCAAGATCTGCTAACCCTTGCTGTAAATTCGTGGCTCCACTCTCCAATTCGGCAACGTTTCGCCCTCTTGATGTCCCCCTCTTGAGAAATGAGCACTCGAGCTCGTATTTATAAGCTTCGGAAGCGGGTATTTGGATAAGAACGAGGGATTCCTCCTTATCTTCAGTTAAGAACTGATTAACCATAGTATCAGATCAGTTGGGACGCTCAGGAACCAACAAATCCCGAGAGAATCCGTAAAAACTAAAAAATCACACTTTTAGATCAAATCTGGCCGAAGCGTCACCCGGTGGCTCGGCCTTGGCCTAGCCACCAATTGGTGGCTCGGTCTTGGCCGAGCCACCATTTGGTGACCTGGCTATGGGCCGAACCACTAGTTCGGTCGAGTCGTATCGATGTGACTCGACTGCCAGCGACTTTTTATTGGTTTTCTGGGTTTTGACTTGTTCTGTCGTTACGCGTATTTCGCCGGTGAGCGTGCGGGCCACTTAGTTTGCCGATTTGGTGGCTGATGGGCGTGCGGGCCACTGGATGGTGGCCGGTAAGCACGCGGACCACTTGGTTTGCCGATTTGGTGGTTGATGGGCGTGCGGGCCACTGGATGATTGCCGGTGAGCACGCGGGCCACTTGGTTCGCCGATTTGGTGGCCGATGAGCATGCAGGCCACTTGGTGGTGGCCGGTGAGCGTGCGAGCCACGTCATCCATAGTTCGTTGATTCGCTAGTCGGCGTCGGATAATCCTCTTTGACTTAGATAATGGCGTTCATCACCTTCTCTCTGTCTCGAGCTGTGTGTGGATACCTATAGGCATTTTTTAGACGCCTACATTTATTCCTTTGACTTTATCGTCAAGAGTCTTACTTAGGCATCAAAGATGCATTGGTGGATAGCCCACTATAGTCAATCTGACGTCTTTTCTTTGTATCTCAAGACATCATCACCAAAGAGCTTCATTAGGAATCAAGGGAGGTCATTGGGCCTTCCAATATGAGTCTAATCTTATGGATTCAATCTAGTAAGTTTTTTTGCATCAACAATCTCCAAATTGTCCAAAATTAACTTTAGTTTCATTAATCAAATAAGTTTATTAACTAATTAATAAGTTTAACATCTAACAAATTGCAACTTCAACTTATGTAACTTTCAAAGGGTTAAATTAACTTATTAGTTAATTGCTAAACTTATGATTTTGTTGATATTAGTTAATTGGTAACTTATGAGTTAGTTGTTAAATTTATGTAATAGCTGTTGAACTTATGGGTTAATTGTTAAATTTATGTGATTGTTGTTGAACTTATAAGTTAGTTGTTAAACTTTGAGTTAGTGTTAAATTTATGAGTTAGTTGTGAAACTTATTATAGCTCCAAATTGTCCAAAATTAACTTCAATTTTATTTATCTACTAAGTTTCACATCTAATAGGTTTCACATCTAACCAATAAGTTTAACAATTGACTAATAAGTTTATATCTAACTTAGAAGTTTAATAACTAACTTATAAATTTCACAACTAAATAATAAGTTTCATAACTAACTAATAAGTTTAATAACTATCTCATAAGTTTAACAATTAACTAAAAAAGTTTAATATCTAACTTAGAAGGTTAACAACTAATTCATAAGTTTAACAACTAAATAATAAGTTTAACAACTATCTCATAAATTTAACAATAAACTAATAGGTCTAACACCTTGAAAACTATAAAAATTGCAAAAAATAGCTAAAAATTTGCAGAAATCCCTAAAATTTTTCAGAAAATGCTAATAACCCTAAAAATTTTAGAAGATACCGTGAAAAGTTTCAAAAATTACAAATGTTCCCAAAAAATTATAAAAATCCCTTAGAAGCTATAGAAATTATAAATAATCCTTAAAAAATCCATAAACCGTTAAATTTAACAAATAAACCCCCTAAAAGTTCATAGTGCAAATAAACCCCTAAAGTTTTGCATAAATCCCCTGAAAAAAGAGGGAAGAAGTTGTTTTTTAGTTGGATGTGCATATTAACGCAAATGATTGAGAAAATGGGGGAGGTGACTTGTCATTATAAAAATCCCCTTATTTCATCATTAGAGCTTGTCAACAGTGGTAGCTAGGTAAACTTACGAAAAAATGCGAACTTATATGTTGATCATTGGATGAGATATAAATTTTATAATGTGGAGAGCACCCGCTCGGAACTTTTTAGTAAAAGGCGAAAGAATAGTTTGCTTCGTGCGCACCATGCATCT
>NC_033798.1:82187171-82205359 GCF_001876935.1 Asparagus officinalis | reverse complement strand
GAATTTTTCGCGATTCAATAAAAGGTTCACTAAGTGTGGCATTAAGAAGATAAGAATCTCCCATAATTTGCTCTAGACTAATATCATGTAATTTTCTAGGAAAAATCAACCATCATCTCCGATAATTTTAATTATATGTTAATTTCGTCTAAATATACAATTTTAAATAAAAAAAGGGGTAGCTTGTTAAATTGTAGTCCGTCTTGTGGGTCCAGCCCAAGATAAGGCCCACGTGAGGTCCACATGAATTAAATTCTATCTAGAAGAGGATTTGGAGGATCTATTTGTAATAGGAATAAGTTTGAAGGACCTGAAAATAAAATTCCTTTATAAAGTAATTCTATTCATGAGAACCCTGTAATCAATTTTTAGTGCTACAGTAGCACGAGAATAGGAACCCGAGAATAGTGTTTTTTTTTGTTGCACGAATTTCGAGAGGAGAGAGAGAAAGAAAGAGAGAGTGTGTGTGTATGCGTGAGAGTGAGATTTCGGATAGCTCGGTTGTCCGATTGCAGTGATTCAAAAATCGTTGTCTTCATAATGAAGACACTGTCAAGAGTACAGTGTTGGTTCCTTCGTAGGTATTGGAGATTTCTGGTGAGACGGGTTTTAGGGTTTTGGTACCCTAAAGGTAACACTGTATCATTCTCTTGTGATTTAATCCTCAAGTTCGGGTGTAACTTTGCGAGATTCTACTCTCGATTGGTAGTGGAATATTGCTCTTTGGATTGCACCATGGATGTAGGCATAATTTGTCGAACCACGTTAAATCTTGGTGTTTGTTTGCTTGTGGTATTTTCATTGGTGTCGTTATTCGTTTAGTATTTAATTCTGCAAATTAATCTCCATAAAATCCCTAACAAGTGGTATCAGAGCCTGGTTCGAGACGTATTTTAGGATGGAAAAGATGGAGAGTTTTAGCACAATAATGAAATTAGATGGTTCCAATTGGTAAGTTTGAAAGTCAAAGATGAAAGATATTCTGTATTGTAAAGATTTACATGACCCTATTGAGGGAGATAAAACTAAGCCAGAAAAAATAACTGATAAAAAAATAGGAGAAACAACACAGGAAGACAGTCGGTTATATTCAGATATGGATCAACTTTAGTATGTTTCATCATGTATCGGGTGAGACTAATGCGAGGTCTCTTTGGAGAAGCTTGAGGATCTCTGCGAGCAGAAGACCGCGAGAAACAAGGCGTTTATTATGAGGTGGTTGGTGAACTTGAAATTCAAAGAAGGAAGCAACATAGCAGGGCACTTGAATGAGTTCAAGAGTTTGATTAATTAGTTAGCTACCATGAAGATGACTATCGATGATGAGCTACAGACTTTATTGCTGTTGGGTTCTTTGCCAGACAGTTGGGAGACACTGGTTGTGATAGTCAGCAACATAACTCCATATGGTGTGTTATCGATGAGTATGGTTACTAGCAGTTTATTCAATGATAAGACTCGAAGGAGGTCTATCAGCACAGATAACTCATAGGCACTTGTCATGGAGAACAGGGGCAAGAGCAGGTACAGGGACCGGTCCAGAGGTCGTGACACATCTAACGACAGATCAAAATCTAAAGGGAGAGGTTACTTTTATTGTGGGGAGCCGGGTCATATCAAGAAGAATTGTTAGGCATTAAAGAAAGAGCAAGATGGTAACAAAGATGAAAAGAAAGATGAGAATAAGAAAACTGACAGTGACACTACAGCTATTTTGTCTGAGACCAATGTTATTCTAATTTGTAGAGAAGAAGACTGTATGCATGTTACAAGTAAGAATCCAAGTTGATAGTGGATACATGAGATATATGTCATGCTACCTCCAATCGAGATATTTTCACGTTGTATAAATCAGATGACTTTAGCAATGTGAAGATGGACAATACCAGCAACTCGAAGATTGTAGTACTTGGTAATATACACTTGCAGACAGATACCAGATGCACATTGATCTTAAAGAATGTGTGATATGTTCTCAATTTGTGGCTCAACTTGATTTCAAGTCTTACTTTGAACCGAATGGGGTATGAAATTCAAATTGGTGGAGGAAAATATAAAATGACCAAAGACTCTCTTATGGTGACTAGAGGAATTAAATGTTACAATTTATATAAGACTCAAGCAAAGGCTTCATATGATTCTTTGAGTGTGGCTCAAGATGGTGACACTTTCGGTTTGTGGCATAGGAGGCTCGAGCATGAACTCCTGTTGAGGAGTTAGAGATTGGCATACCCTCTCGTTGGGCTGGAGGGGGAGCTTGTTGTTGGTCCAACCCAAGATAAGACCCACATGAATTAAATTCTATGTAGAAGATGATTTTGATGATCTATTTGTAATATTAATAGATTTGGAGGATCTATTTGAAAATAAAATTCATTTATAAAGGAATTCTATTCATGAGAACCCTGTAATCAAATTTTGATGCTATAGTAACCCTAGAATAGGAACTCGAGAATAGTGTTTTTTTGGGTTGCACAAATTTCGAGGGGGGAGAGAGAGAGAGAGAGAGAGAGAGAGAGAGAGAGAGAGAGAGAGAGAGAGAGAGAGAGAGATTCCGGATAGCTCGATTGTCCAATTGTAATGATTCAAAAGTCGTTATCTTCAGAACGATGACTCTGTCAAGAGTACGGTGTTGGTTTCTCCACGAGTGTTGGAGATTTTTTGTAAAACATATTTTAAGGTTTTGAGCCCTAGAGGTAACACTATATCTTTCTATTGTGGTTTAATCCTCAAGTTTGAGTGTAATTTTGAGGGATTGTACTCTCAATTGATAGTAAAATATTACTATATGGATTGCCCCGTGGATATAGACATGATTTTCCGAATCACGTTAAATCTTAGTGTTTGTTTGCTTGTGGTATTTTCATTGGTGCCGTTATTCGTTTAGTGTTTAATTTCACAGAGTAATCTCCATAAAATCCCTAAAAGTCCATACAATATTTCATGTTCAAATAATAACCAACTCTCATTTGGTACTTATAATTGTTCGAGATGATTTAGTGCAGTAGAATGCAAGTGAAAGAAGTGTGATGTGAAAATCAGCTTGGAAGCTGATTTCAACCGTCGAACCATCAATGGTTAGTAGGGACTCATTGATGGCTGATGATATCATCGATGACTACAAGAACCAATTGATGAAATTCTAGAGACATGATTTTAAATCATCAATGTTTGCAGATACCCATCGATGGTGCGTCCGGCACAATCGACGGTCGACATGAACCCATCGATGGTAAAATCGATAGATTGCATATTTTAAGTTTTAATCTTAGTTGTTCATTGTTCTTTTAATCTCTAAACTCTATCACATTTAGGATATCTCTTTTTTGATCTATTAGGGATTATATGTCATTGAAAGAGATAAAGAGAAGAGAGAGTTTAAGCATTTTAAGTTATGAAGAGAATTTATGCGAGGTTTTGACCTTCGGAGCCTCGACAAACTCTTAGTCACCGCGTACAACAACGTCTGATCTGTCACAGCAAGGAGAGTTTCCCTTGGATTGATCTTCATCACATTCTTCATTAAGCTTCTCTTATATCCTTCAAAGGATAGTTTGTTCTATTGAAATGGCAGTAAAATCTTTTTGCATTGCGCTTAATTGAGATTGGTTTATTTGATTTAAACTTGTTTCTTACCGTGTACTGAAGCCAATGTGAATTGAAGATTTACGATGCACTGAAGCTGGGGTAAATTGAGGAATCGGGACTAGCTAAGGCTAGGTGTTACTTATTATGGAGAGTTAGGTTAGACAACCGGTTTCGGGTAGATTCAGAGTGCGGTCTTTGTAAGCTTACCGAAGTGGGTTGTGATTCAGGAAAACTCTTGGCATAATGAGGAAGCCCCTCCGTGAGAATGAAGAGTGGGCGTAGGATTGTTATCTGAACCACTATAAAAATCTTGTGTGTCATTCGTTGATTGTTGTTTATGGTTAATTATTGTTGTTTGCTTTTTTTTTTTTAATTTATTCTATTGCGTATTCTGTATTTTTAGCGAGAAATGGTGGCAATTCTATTCACGGTCCTCCTGTGCTTGCATCTCAAATCCAACTTAACTTTCTGCACAGTTAACTTGTTTTATGGTGGATCATGACATTTATATATAAATCCTAACGTAGACGTTTCCAATTTTTCTCAAAAAAGACGTCCATATTTATTAAATCTTTTAGCCGCTCTGCATTTGAAAGACTAGACTAGATGCATGACATGACTCAGTTCTTTTTGTAATGAAAGACTAGGGCAATCATACCTCACAGTTTCTTTCTCATAAAAAGATTAGATGTATGACAAATACATTATTCTCAAAAACATAATTCTACTACGCACTGATGACCAACTCTGAGAAGATTGTAGTACTTGGTAATATACACTTGCAGACAGATACCAGATGCACATTGATCTTAAAGAATGTGTGATATGTTCTCAATTTGTGGCTCAACTTGATTTCAAGTCTTACTTTGAACCGAATGGGGTATGAAATTCAAATTGGTGGAGGAAAATATAAAATGACCAAAGACTCTCTTATGGTGACTAGAGGAATTAAATGTTACAATTTATATAAGACTCAAGCAAAGGCTTCATATGATTCTTTGAGTGTGGCTCAAGATGGTGACACTTTCGGTTTGTGGCATAGGAGGCTCGAGCATGAACTCCTGTTGAGGAGTTAGAGATTGGCATACCCTCTCGTTGGGCTGGAGGGGGAGCTTGTTGTTGGTCCAACCCAAGATAAGACCCACATGAATTAAATTCTATGTAGAAGATGATTTTGATGATCTATTTGTAATATTAATAGATTTGGAGGATCTATTTGAAAATAAAATTCATTTATAAAGGAATTCTATTCATGAGAACCCTGTAATCAAATTTTGATGCTATAGTAACCCTAGAATAGGAACTCGAGAATAGTGTTTTTTTGGGTTGCACAAATTTCGAGGGGGGAGAGAGAGAGAGAGAGAGAGAGAGAGAGAGAGAGATTCCGGATAGCTCGATTGTCCAATTGTAATGATTCAAAAGTCGTTATCTTCAGAACGATGACTCTGTCAAGAGTACGGTGTTGGTTTCTCCACGAGTGTTGGAGATTTTTTGTAAAACATATTTTAAGGTTTTGAGCCCTAGAGGTAACACTATATCTTTCTATTGTGGTTTAATCCTCAAGTTTGAGTGTAATTTTGAGGGATTGTACTCTCAATTGATAGTAAAATATTACTATATGGATTGCCCCGTGGATATAGACATGATTTTCCGAATCACGTTAAATCTTAGTGTTTGTTTGCTTGTGGTATTTTCATTGGTGCCGTTATTCGTTTAGTGTTTAATTTCACAGAGTAATCTCCATAAAATCCCTAAAAGTCCATACAATATTTCATGTTCAAATAATAACCAACTCTCATTTGGTACTTATAATTGTTCGAGATGATTTAGTGCAGTAGAATGCAAGTGAAAGAAGTGTGATGTGAAAATCAGCTTGGAAGCTGATTTCAACCGTCGAACCATCAATGGTTAGTAGGGACTCATTGATGGCTGATGATATCATCGATGACTACAAGAACCAATTGATGAAATTCTAGAGACATGATTTTAAATCATCAATGTTTGCAGATACCCATCGATGGTGCGTCCGGCACAATCGACGGTCGACATGAACCCATCGATGGTAAAATCGATAGATTGCATATTTTAAGTTTTAATCTTAGTTGTTCATTGTTCTTTTAATCTCTAAACTCTATCACATTTAGGATATCTCTTTTTTGATCTATTAGGGATTATATGTCATTGAAAGAGATAAAGAGAAGAGAGAGTTTAAGCATTTTAAGTTATGAAGAGAATTTATGCGAGGTTTTGACCTTCGGAGCCTCGACAAACTCTTAGTCACCGCGTACAACAACGTCTGATCTGTCACAGCAAGGAGAGTTTCCCTTGGATTGATCTTCATCACATTCTTCATTAAGCTTCTCTTATATCCTTCAAAGGATAGTTTGTTCTATTGAAATGGCAGTAAAATCTTTTTGCATTGCGCTTAATTGAGATTGGTTTATTTGATTTAAACTTGTTTCTTACCGTGTACTGAAGCCAATGTGAATTGAAGATTTACGATGCACTGAAGCTGGGGTAAATTGAGGAATCGGGACTAGCTAAGGCTAGGTGTTACTTATTATGGAGAGTTAGGTTAGACAACCGGTTTCGGGTAGATTCAGAGTGCGGTCTTTGTAAGCTTACCGAAGTGGGTTGTGATTCAGGAAAACTCTTGGCATAATGAGGAAGCCCCTCCGTGAGAATGAAGAGTGGGCGTAGGATTGTTATCTGAACCACTATAAAAATCTTGTGTGTCATTCGTTGATTGTTGTTTATGGTTAATTATTGTTGTTTGCTTTTTTTTTTTTAATTTATTCTATTGCGTATTCTGTATTTTTAGCGAGAAATGGTGGCAATTCTATTCACGGTCCTCCTGTGCTTGCATCTCAAATCCAACTTAACTTTCTGCACAGTTAACTTGTTTTATGGTGGATCATGACATTTATATATAAATCCTAACGTAGACGTTTCCAATTTTTCTCAAAAAAGACGTCCATATTTATTAAATCTTTTAGCCGCTCTGCATTTGAAAGACTAGACTAGATGCATGACATGACTCAGTTCTTTTTGTAATGAAAGACTAGGGCAATCATACCTCACAGTTTCTTTCTCATAAAAAGATTAGATGTATGACAAATACATTATTCTCAAAAACATAATTCTACTACGCACTGATGACCAACTCTGACCTTTCATCTTTATCAAATGAAAAACTCCCACAAGGACACAAGTATTTTCTAGTCTCCTCGTGAATGGGACGGCCAAGTTGAAGTTGCCAGCGCGGTTCGTTCCATTTGTTTTTATTTATTATTATTATTTTTCCCTTCCCTTTTAGCACGTTTATTTTTCATTTCTTTGTTAATTTTTTTATTCAAAGATACTGATCATCGGTATGTATATTGGTAGAGTGGGGATCCAACTAACAAGGCATATGCACGGCATAATTCTGTGCTACATGAGCCGGAAACATCAGTATCTGTTCTTTTTCTTTTTCCCCCTCCAACTTAACGCTTTATCATTGCTAAAGGACAAAATTACATGGCATAATTTCAAATTTAATACTGAAATAAGAACAGAATCTTGGACATGTGTACGGTACTGGGCGCCAACTCCCAACTCCTGCTAATAGTTTTTTTGTCACGAGCCCTGAGATAATGAGTTGGGGGTATATATACATGAAAAATATTTTAAAGATGCGCGATTTCGACACCTGAAATCTTCTAGCCAAGCGAGTCCATTTTCGTCATGGCAGAGGTCGTCGTTTATAGTGTTGATGCTGAAAACAGGGACCTTGGCTACAAACACAGTCAAACTTGGATACGCAACTCGAATATCTACTTCTAGGAAATCTTATATTTAGACATTTTATTTGATAGAAACAATAGAAGAAAATAAAAGGAAGAAAATGAAGAATAAATAAATCAAGGAAAAGTTACATGTTAGAAATGTCAGATTCTGGATATCGGTACGTGTTACCCTCTCGGCCTCTCCCTCTTATTTTAGAAGGAGCTGTTCATTTATTTTCATGTGCTTGTTAACGCGCACGTATAACCACTTAACTCGTTCAGTAAAAAACGAAAAATAATATAATTAAAAGACAAATTATGTAAATATGTTGTCTGTCAATTTTAGGATTCTCATGTCATGTGGCTAATGCAGGGAAAGGTTATATGAAAGTAAAGAAGACAAAATCAAGGATCGAAGGTTTATGTATGCAATTTTGATGTCAATCAGAAAGATACGATAACAATAACATACCCAAGACAATATATTCGCTTGTAACGTCCAAAAAAAATTTGTACAAAATCTTCTAGGACAAAATGACTAAACCCCCCTTGAAGCAGTAGTGAATTCTCAAGTTTCCCTCTATATTATCAATTTGCATATTTTTCACCTTAAACTATACGTACATGCTCTATGTGGTCATTTCGTAAGCACACAATCAAATATTTAACAACTTAACAATGTGATGGTATGTGTTTTGCGTTTCTTGTAATTTATGCAATTTAAAAATGATCTTTTTTAATTTATGCAATTTATGCAATTTAAAACATGATCTTTTTTAATTTAACAATGTGATGCTATGCTTGGCCCTAAGCTCACAAGGAACTCCAATTTGTGAAAGATACCCCTCACTCCGTCAGTATCTAGTAATTAATATGTCCCACTTCGAAACAAAATCTATTATAAGGACCCACAAATAGAATCCAGCAACGATATTTCTGAGGACCCAAAGAGTTGGGAATCAACGGCCAATATTCCTCGCCAGCGATTGGGCAGCCTCGAACTTCGCTCGAGTCTTGGCAATTAGTGGTGGACAATATTTGAGGATTCGCTGTCCTTCGGCGTTTTTCTATCTTAGAGATAACTTTATTTATTAATTCAAGACAAAAAAAATTTCGCTACGCAACAATAGTGAGAGTTATGTTTATGTCATAATTTTATGTACTTGTCCCTACCCATTGTACGCCATTCCGTCCCGTTTTTTATGCAAGCGTATTAAATAAAAGGGAGTTAGGCGATGGATTTCCAATAATCTTTTCTAGAATATTTTAAAGGAGATAATTAAGTCGTAGATTCCTTTTGGAAATATGAGAAATCCAATGTCATGGAGTGCCTTAGGCGTTGATTTGATAGAATTAGTTGGAGAACATTTTATCATTTTGACTAAAGGTTGACGCAACATCAAAAGGTTATTATAAAAGAAAATTAGAGCTAAAATAAGAAAAGTTGCAACTGCACCCAAATTGAATTGTGCTCCAACAAACAGAACTTGAGATTACATAATGTTGCAAATACATTTATTGTTCCATCTTTTTCTAAGCAAACAAATTCTACATTTTGGTCCATTCATCATCTCAATTCCTGATAAGATCGATTTTGAACGTTTTCTTTGTTATCTCATCATCATGAAAATTCTAAGCTTTTTAATCATGTGCAGTCTGATCTGTAGTTAAATTTTCTTTAATACGACATGAAAAATAAGAAGATGGATTACGACAGTGACAATGTTGAATATATGCGTGTCGAAGTATGATATGATCATGTTTATTATAGAAGAATAAAGAAGTATTTAACTCCATAAATTTGGAGGATTGATGAGCTTCAAATATTCCTCTTTTCTCATGAAAAAGAGATGGAGTGACGTTACCTGTAATATTAGACTTTTTCGATAATATCAACCGTATATATTTTAAGGTGTTATGGCTATTGATATGGGTCTGAATTAGAAAATTAGACTGGGATATATAGTTAGATAATGACAAATGATTAGGCCTCTTGTTTCTGAGCAAAGAAGCCAAAAAAAAAAAATTAAGAAAAAAAATGCATAGTAAATATCACGGAGACAAGCGTCAAAAAGCGACGGCGAGTGAAAGAGCCGTCGACACAAGCAAGCTTCTCAGCGTCGATAGTGAAGTAAGAAGAAAAAGAAGTTAAAATGGACAATTGGGGGTGCTAATCACCAATGAATTCCATTTTCAAATTAAATTATAACAATTGGGTTCTTTTGTTTAACACGGGAAAGGAAAAGAAAAAGAAAAATAAGAAAAGAGGACTTATAACAAATTATACAGCTGTAGATTCATAACCCTTGTTGCGTTGACTATCTTGTTGACCAACGCTTTGTCTGGTTGCAGTTTTAAAGCTCAAATGCCGACCTTGTGAGCCTGCTTGGGTTCGTATATGGTTCGCTCGCCGGTTTCTATTTAATCTTCGCCGCCACTGTTGAATTGGTTGGCACGTGACTCCTTAAATTTGCTATTAATTGTCACACTCATCCTTATTGTTAGGCGTCCTTTGATGATGTTTCAAAAATAATTAGGGATTAGCACTGAATTAGTAAATATTTAGGTCCAGTGGCAGAACTAGATGCTAGCTAATGGTATCACAGGTGACCAAATTATACCGCTGAATTGCTTATTTTATAGACATTTTTACTAAACTTTTATTTGTATTTACTACTTAGGACATCATTAGAGTTAGGATAGAACACCACTAGGGAGGATAATTTTGAAGACCGCCTAATTCTATGAAACAGAGCAATAAGTTGCATATCGCTTCTTGATATATTATATTTGCTTGGTAAGAGAGGAGTAAGAGATTGTTTATCTTTGATCCACCTATGAATTCTTTACAAGTAACTTGATTATAATGCTCCACATTCTCAAGCTTTGGAAGACTCAAAATCTTATATTTTCTTTGGGTGTTGCTACAATGACCCAAATAGGGGACCTAAAGCATGGGATAGGTGAGGTGTCACCATCCGGTTGCATGATGCACTGTTCATAAATAGTACATCATGCAACCGGATGGTGACACCTCACATGTCCCATGTCTTGGGTCCCCTATTTGGGTCCGTGAGGCATTAATGATTTTCTTTTTGTATGCACTGTTTCTCTTGTGGGTTAGTTCTAGGCTTGATTCTTCTAGCTACCATATTTTGTGCTTTATTTATATTTTAATTTAAGGAGGCTTGTCTCAGCCTAGGGATGGCAAATGGATGGTTTTGGTTGGGTTTTGGTTGGGTCATAAATGGGTGGGCACATTTATGACCACTTAACCATTTATGACCCATTTAGCACTTGCTAAATGGGTTGGTTTTCATCCACCTATTTACTAAATGGGTGGTTCATGGGTAACCCAATAACCCATTTAGTTATGATTATGATGCTTCTATATATATGTAAGTTTCAGGGATCTACTTGCAAACTTTCAGGGGTTTTTGGTAAACTTTCAAGGGGGTTTTCTGCAAACTTTTAGGGGGGTTTCTGTAAACTTTTAGGGGTTTTTTTGTAAACTTTCAGGGGGTTTTCCGCAAACTTTTAGGGGGTTTTTTGCAAACTTTCAGAGGGTTTCCTGCAAACTTTCAGGGGGGGTTTTGCAAACTTTCAGGGGGTTTTCTGCAAACTTTCAGGGGGTTTTCTGCAAACTAGCAAACTTTTAGGTGGTTTTCTGCAAACTTTCAGGGGGGTTTTTTGCAAACTTTTAGGGGGTTTTCTGTAAACTTTTAGGGGGTTTTTTGTAAATTTTAGGGGGTTTTCTGTAAACTTTCAGAGGGTTTTCTGTAAACTTTCAGGGGGTTTTTTGCAAACTTTTAGGGGGTTTCAGTAAACTTTCAGGGGGTTTTTTGTAAACTTTTAAGGGGGTTTCTACAAACTTTCAGGGGTTTTATGTAAACTTTCAGGGGGTTTTTTGTAAACTTTCAGGGTGTTTTCTGTAAACTTTTAGGGGGTTTTCTGCAAACTTTTAGGAGATTTTCTACAAACTTTTAGGGGGTTTTCTATAAATATTTCTTTCTCAATTGAATCGACTACTTCAGAAAATTAGGACAGAATTGTGAGGAAAAGAAGCAAATGATGACGGGGCTGAGCAAAAGAAGAGATGGACTCGTAACAAGTCTAGTTTACTACCTGCTCGGTTATTTAAAAAAAGCCCTTACTTTGGTCATGTGACAAATTACACTTGGCCGCATACGCATATATCTCCTGCCGACGAAGAATTATGAGCGCCTACTTTTTATATTTATATATCATTGAGGGTGTTTTTTGTAATTTTTAAAAGTTTGAGGGTGTTACTTGCAAATTTGATATTTATAGGGGACTACCGAAATTTTTTAGATTTCATGTGTCATTTGCAAGTTTAGAAAATTCTAAGATTGTTTTGTAGTTTTGAATTCTTGAGGGTGTTTTTTGCAATTTTTAAACTTTAAGAGTGCTTTTTGTAAATTATAAATTTACAGGGGGTTGCTAGTAATTTTTGGATTTCATGTGTCATTTGTAGGTTTTGAAATTTCAGGATGGTTTTGTAATTCTAAACTATGCAGGGTGTTTTTCTAAAAATTTAAAACTTTGAGGGTGTTAATTGTAAATTTTAAATTTATAGGTGACTATTGAAATTTTTTAGATTTCATATGTCATTTGCAAGTTTAGAAAACTCTAAGATTGTTTAGTAATTTTGAAGTCTTGAGGGTGTTTTTCTCATTTTCTACAACTTTTAAGGGTGTTTTTGCAAATTATAAAATTTCAGGGGGCTGTTGGTAATTTTTGAATTTCATGTGTCATCTGTGAGGTTAGAAAATTTTGATAGTTTTTTTATAATTTTTAACTCTTGAGGGCGTTTTTATAATATTTTAAACTTTGATGGTGTTTTTTACAAATCTTAAAATTTTAAGGGGTTGTTAGTCATTTTAAGTGTTTTCTATAATTTTTAACTTTTGAAAATAAGTTTTGTAATTGTTTAAGCGTTGATGGTGTTTTTAAAACAATATCCATCTAAACGGGTAAATGGGTGGGTAATAACCCACCCATTAATGACCCATTTATCTTTAATAGAAACTATACCCACCCATTTATGGCCCATTTATGACCCATTTAACTAAATGGGTGGGTTTGGATGGTTCATTTAGCGGGTGGGTATGGGTGGGCAATTGGTTTTGGGTTCATTTTGCCATCCCTATCTCAGCCTTTGCTTGGGGCAAAAAAAAAAAAAAAATTGTTGAGACCAATCTTGGTTCCGTGAGTCGTATCCAGGACCAACACTCCTCGCAGTCCAGGCGACCGTTTCTCCCCCACCCATCGACCCATAAATGATTGTTTTCGTGTCCTCTTTTGATTCCCTGAACCATCGCGGCTGTTCTAAGATCCCTCGCAGCGGATCCGTCGACTCTCCTCCAGGTAACATTGTTGTTGGCCGCTACCGTAACCAATAATAATCCAGCTTGTGGCCCACAAGCTCCGCGTTCAACGGTCAGTATTTCTCGAACGCAAACTGGCGATGATCAAGCAGCCGCGTGGGGCCCGCGGAGATAAAGTTACAATATTGTTACAGGCAAATCAACGGCGCTAATGTTTTTTAGGTTTTTTAAAATTGGAGCGGGTGGGCATGTAATAATCATTAGAGAGCTTAATTAATTACGATTATAACGTTTAAAATAGCAGCTAACAACAAGTGAGGAGTCATAATCGGTCAGACTGCAAAGCGCACCTGATAACAAAAAAAATTCGACCACCCGCAAAAATAATCTACCGGAAGAGAGCTAGCTGTTCATGTACACGGGATCTATAGAGCAGTGTTGCGCTGATGAAATATTAAACAAATAGAATGAGTTCAAATTAAAATGTTTAGATTCAATACCTGCATCTATATAAGTCGATCCGAAACAAAGTATTTGATAGAAGTCAATTCAAAATATTTTAATTCGTCCAATATTTTACAAACGAGTCGATCGATTAATGGGGTCCAGTATTCGCGGATAGCAACCTCAGAAAAGATGCGTGTGAAAGTAAATTGGAATTCAACTTTTCTTCGTTTTGTGTGTGTATGTTAGAAATATGCGTATGCTTGGAACCAAGCATAAATTTTGTGCTTGTTAGTGAGGTGACACAATCCCCTCCACTCATTCATTTGAACAAATAGAAGAGATTATGACACCTCATTACCAAGCGTAACTTTTTGTACTTGTATCAAGCATACCCATTTCTATATATATATGTATGCATCAAATCGAGTTAAAACTAGTATATATATGATATTTTTCTCAAAAATAGAATCATCATATGATCATTTTACTAAAAATAAGAGGGGTCCAAATTCAAAGAACCGTGACCCCATCATAGACTTTCCATGTAAAAATATTTTGATCCGAATATTCCGGACCCAAACGTCGATACCGACAAACAATTTGACTTGCAGCGGATCGGATCTACAAGCGATCAGAAACGAATCCAGCCCGTTTCACTACACAGCTGCAGGCAACCTCGCAATTACAAAGGACCGCCTCCTCCATCTCTCTCATTTCGTTATTATTATTATTATTATTTTCTCCTCCTCTTCCCTCTCTCGAACCAACCGAGAAAAGCCCTAATTAGGGCTTTCACCAAATCCCCAACTATAAAAATTATAAATACCAACCCCCCCAGGAAAAAAAAAAATCCCCAAATCAAATCTCAAATCAGAATCAACCCAATTTCGCCAGCCGCCTCCGCTTCGAGATCCGAGCGCGAAAGCGCTCCGTCCCTCCTCCATCAATGGCGGCGGCGGACATCCCAAACCCTAACCCTAACAGCCGCCCCTCCTCCTCCGTCGCGAAGCGGTCCTCCTCCGATTCCGGCACGCTCCTGTTGGGTCGCTACGAGCTCGGCAAGCTCCTCGGCCACGGCACCTTCGCCAAGGTGTACCACGCTCGGAACCCTCTCACCAACGAATCCTTCGCCATCAAAGTCCTCGACAAGGAGAAGATCCTCAAGTCCGGCCTCGTCGCCCACATCAAGCGCGAGATCTCCATCCTCCGCCGCGTTCGGCACCCGAACATCGTCCAGCTCTTCGAGGTCATGGCCACGAAAACCAAGATCTATTTCGTCATGGAGTTCGTCCGAGGCGGCGAGCTCTTTCGCAAGGTCGCCAAGGGGCGCCTCAAGGAGGACACGGCCCGAAAGTACTTTCAGCAGCTGATCTCCGCTGTTCAATTTTGCCACGCCCGGGGGGTCTATCATCGAGACCTTAAGCCCGAGAACCTCCTCCTTGACGATAACGGCGATCTCAAGGTTTCTGATTTCGGGCTCAGCGCGGTTTCTGATCAAATTAGACAGGACGGCCTGTTCCATACTTTCTGTGGGACCCCGGCGTATGTTGCTCCCGAGGTCCTTGGGAGAAAAGGATATGATGGAGCTAAGGTGGATATTTGGTCTTGTGGGATTATTTTGTTTGTTTTGATGGCAGGTTATCTGCCGTTCCATGATCAGAATGTCATGGCCATGTATCGGAAAATCTACAAGGGGGAGTTCCGATGCCCGAGGTGGTTCTCGCCGGACTTGACGAGGCTTTTGACCCGGCTCCTGGATACAAACCCCAGGACGAGGATCACCATTCCTGAAATCATGGAGAACAAGTGGTTTAAAAAGGATTTCAAGCACATTAAATTCTATATCGAGGATGATCGGTTTCACAGGTTCGATGATTTTGATCTTCAATCGCCGGAGGAGCAGCAGGAGCAGCGGCGGCAGCAAGCCTGAGCCCGAAGCGGGGCAGGAGTCCGATGGATCAGAATCGGGGAACGAGTCTGATTCGTCGGTGGCTTCTTGCCCTGCAACGCTTTCTGTTGGGAGGAAGAAAGGATTGGGGAATTTGCCGAGGCCATTGAGCTTGAATGCTTTCGATATCATTTCGTTCTCGAGGGGGTTTGACCTTTCTGGGTTGTTTGATGAGAAAGGAGAAGAGACTAGGTTCATTTCTGGGGAACCTGTTTCGACGATTATATCAAAACTGGAGGAGATTGCGAAAGTGGTGAGCTTTACGGTGAGGAAGAAAGACTGTAGAGTGAGCTTGGAGGGGACGAGGGAAGGCGAAAAGGGGCCATTGACAATCGGTGCAGAGATCTTCGAGCTCACACCCTCGCTGATGGTGGTCGAAGTTAAGAAGAAGGCAGGGGACAAAGGAGAGTACGAGGAGTTCTGCGATAGGGAGCTGAAGCCTGGGCTGAGGAATCTCATGTACCCGGCTGCTGTTCCTGCCAACATAGCTTCTGATACAGAGTAGAATGAGGTAAAAGTTGCTCCTTTTTGGTACCATAACGTGTATTCAGGTGTTTTATGGTCTTTACCGTTCTTCTTTGTATAATATCGTTCTTTATTTCCAGATTCCACCTGTATTAGGATTGTAAAAAAAGGGTGATGTTCTTGTATCAGCGGCAAATAGATGTTTAAATGCTATGATGCTCAATGGAATTTGTTCCTTGAATGACAGTTTCTCTCATGATAATTGGTTGTCAATTTCTTCGTTGTCCTGCTGTTCTGAAATTGCTTCTGAACTTTTCGCCCGAGTTGAATTCATGTCCTGCTTTTGTGCACATGGCTGTGTTTGTATGTTATTGATATTGAAGTGAGTTTTTGGAAGCTTGAATCCGAAGTTGGTCATCATTTGCATGAGGCATGTGCCTGATGTTTTGATGATTGATTTCCCTAGTGCAATTATTTGTCTGTTGCTCACATATGATTTGTTCAGGAAATTAGTGGGTTGGCTATTATTTGGATCCATAGTGAGTAGAAGATCGTGATACTTTTGTTACTCTTTTAGTGGAGTCATGTCCTGTGTCTTCTGCTTAAAGCAGCCCTTATTCTTTTGTTATTTGTTATTGGAAGTCTTTGTTTCGGTTGTCTATTTGTCAGTAGAGCACTAATGATTTTATAAAGAGACTATCTGACTAGAAGAATCTTTTGTGTAGAGCTCAATTTTAGCATTTGTTATTGATCACTATATTTTCTGTCTTTTGAGAGAGCATTATTCTCCTTTTGCTGGGACGGTACACACGTGCAATCGGTTCTCTTTAAAATCTCCAAGGAGTGGTACACGGGAATTGGCTTTTTATATGACAAAAAAATAAAATAGAAATGTGGGTGTCTGCAGGGCAGGGTTGTGCGTGTGGTGGTGGGGTGGGGGTGAAGGGGTTGGGTATGTGTGCATACTCTGCACGCCATGGAAGCTACCTCTGTCGATGGAGATAAATTATACACTCCTATTTGATATCGACGAAGTGGCTCATCATGCATTTGCCTAAGATACTTGCCCCAGACTTCTGATGATTGGCTTTTCTAATGCAGTCCTGTTTAGCATCAGAGCACAGATTTTTTTTTTCTTTGGTTCAAAAATGGCTTCTGAGAGTGTCTAGAAAAATACAGACCATGAAGTTTTTGTTTCTCTTCCATTCTATTACTCCTGGAGAATTTATGACATGTATGTTCTGCTTTAAGGCCATCCTGGTACGTTATTATTTGTTGACTGGAAGTTTGTATGTTTGTTCTGTTACATTATTGTTTGTTAGTCGAATAGTCTTTGCCAAACAGTTTTGTCAAATTATTACTTGTGATTAGCAAAAGAGACGTTCTATGTGGAAGGATCTTATAGTGGGAATTAAATTTTTTTTTTCACATTTTATACGAAAAATTCATTATGCACCTTTTGCTGGGGCAAATTGCACTGCTATCTCATCACCTGGCTCACGCATCAACTTTGCTGTACTTCAGAGAAATATGGATACAGGCACTGTTGTTTAAAATTTGGTCTCAATTAGACTATGTGACAATAGAATGTGTTAGTGTGTGGCCTAGTGTGTGTATGTGTTTGTGTGTGTAGTCTATCACAGTTGTGATATAGAAACCGTGAAATGAATCTCTGTCAAAGCCGTAGACACCCATGCTGAGAATGAAACCTCCATTCTCGCTGTATCCACCACATACCGCATCATTCTTGATGGGGACTGGCACGAGGGCTTCAATATGGAGGTGAGAAATTGTCGACAGCTTGGGGGAATGATGTTGTAATTCATGATGAAAAATAACTGATGTAACTATCCATTCATGAACAGTAACTAGTTTATTGGTTGACATGTAACACTGACGAGACTTTTGGGGTTTGGTTTGGTTTGGTATTTTTTTTCCTGTTTTCCTGTTTTTTTTTTTTGTTATTCTGATTTGGCTAGATGGTGGGGATTCTTTTAGAGGGGAGATGGGAGATGAGTTGCGGTTGACCGAGAAGGATAATCGAAAGAGGATTTTGATAGATACTAGGTTTTACACCTAGGGGCCTCACACTCGCTTCGCACCTTAAAGACATTTTACATGCCAAACAAGCGATTCACATGCGCAAGATTATTAAGAAACAAGCGATTCACATGCGCAAGATTATAACTTAATTTTTCGTTAGTCATCAATGTCTATTCCTCATGGAGGATTATATCTCTTATTTATAGAAAATGAAAGCATCTAAACAATTAAGGAAGCAAATCAAAATACTAATAAAATCAAAACCTAACAGAACTAAAAGATGCAATCAAATAAATTCCTAACTTAAGTAGGAGGAGATCTCAAAATCAAGTCCTACATAAATTTTAACTAAAAAGAAGATTACATAGAATAAAATAAAATCCTACCAAAATAGAAAAATAATCTAATAAATCATAATCGCATCACATTGAGGGTTTGTGGTCGTCCTGCATCAATTCTCATCTCAGGATTATAGCATCCCATTCAAATATCATTTTTATACATCTCTGGCGGCCCAAAACGCCATTTTTTATCAAAAGAAGGAGCCAAGAAAAAAACTTCGCATGTACCTACTTTCCCCCC
>NC_033798.1:82178403-82187161 GCF_001876935.1 Asparagus officinalis | reverse complement strand
TCGACTGGATCTTGACCTGGGAACCTTATATTGGATAAGACATCGCTCGGTTCTGGATTTTACTTCAAACCCAGTCTGGGCTGTGATTATCAGTAGTTCAATACTTTCTGCCAGAGGCTGGCTGTGCCAGAGGGTCTGAAAGAAAAGGAATGCAAGGTGTACCTATTTGGTTGTTTGGGGTTGATTTTATCTCTTGATGTTGGGATATTTGCCCTGTTCATTGGTACCAACTCGCATCCAAAAGAAGAGGTGACAGATTAAGTATATCTGCTACTGATCTTTTTAGAATTGCTTTAATCATGTTTTGCTTGCTTTGTTAAAACTTTTAGAAGATATTTCAAATTCAGCTTTTGTTAACTGTTAATACAAATATTGCTCTATTTCCTGTTTATTTTTAAATTTTAAACGTGATTACTCATAGAACATGGTATTAAATTTAAATTGAGCAGTGCAGAGAAAAATAGATATCAATGTGATTATCATTGTTAATATTATAGGTTGTTTTTGTTCAAAGTGGACCTGTTGTGTGAAGAATGCTGGATATGTATTTTATACAACAGGTAAGTAGGTTGTTTTTGTTCAAAGTGGACCTGTTGTGTGAAGAATGCTGGATATGTATTTTATACAACAGGTAAGCATCTGACGTAAAGTATCTCATATGGATAGCATTCTTTATTTTTTTTAGAGCTCAACGGTGTTGCATTATTTGTTATCTGATCTTTGATGTTCCACATTTACTTTTTCAATTATATTTTGGCAGAGGTTCTGCATGCCTTTTTAATATCCAATTGCTATTTTTTTTTTGGATATAGGTTCGATAATTAACAGTAATATTTCCCATCCCCCTTTGTTGCTCATAATACGTTTTGGCATAGCTTCTTTATCAGGTTGCAAATGTGGCAGCCCAAAACACCAATTCTTATCAGAAGATGGAGCCACGTAAAAGGCTTCAAAGATACATACCTGCTAGTTTTTCCCACACCTATGACACTATGGATCTTGACCTGGGAACCTTATATTGGATGAGACATCTCTGGATTTTGGGTTTTATTTCGAACACATTCTTGGATGTGATTATCAGTTGTTCGATACTTCCTGGCAGAGGCTGGCTGTGCCTGAAGTTCTGAATGAAGGAAAAGAAATGCAAGGTGTAACTATTTGGTTGTGTGGAGTTGATTTTCTCTTGAGGGTGGGATATTTTTCGTGCTCGTTGGTAGGAAACGACATCCAAAACGAAAGGTGACAGGTATATTTGCTGCCAATCTTTTGAGAACTGTTTAAATCACATTTTACTTTTTTTTGGGTTAATTTTTATGGTAGAAGATATTTCAAATTTAGCTTTTGTTAACTGTTAACATTAAAGCTTTATTTCCTTTTTTTTAAACGTGGTTTAATCATAGAACTTGGTACTAAATCCAAACTGAGCAGTTTGTTGGATATGCATTTACAGAACAGATAAGCATCTGACATAAATTCTCTTTTATGTATCACATTCTTTAGTCTTCTTTTTGAGCCTAGGTCTTAACAGTGATACATTATTTGTTATCTGATCTTTGACATTCCATGCTTCCTTTTTCAATATTTATTTATTTATTTGCATAGATTCGAAATTTTACACTAATTTTCCCCATACCCCTTTGTTGCGCATATTATGTTTTGGGATACCTTCTCCATCAGGTTGCAAAGGTGGTAGCAGCATTTCGGGGAGAAATGAAGATTCTGTGCTATGTGCGGAGTGGGCGAGAGGAGAGAAAGGATCTTTAATTTGAGCTTCAGCTCTTGCCTATAAGATGGAGCTCGAGTTGGCATAGTAGATGTGTAACAGGGAGCAGCAGCGCAGGTTACATTCTTTTCTTTTTACCTTTATTTGAATTAATAGTCAATATGTTCTCACTGTTCTATGTTTTATTAGTGTATTAGTCTCTGTTGTAAGACAGTAAACACAACACAGTAAATTTCTCTCAGATTACTCTTCTAATTAAGTGGAGTGAATAAAGGAAACTGGGCCTCCGATGAATCTGCTAATGGTTGAAATCTTTCATATTCTTCCTAACCTGCACACTGAAACAACTCACTAGGCGGTGCCGGAATGATCCCGGGGGTTTGAGGTTCCGGTATGCCCTCTGATGCTTAAGTTAGAGCCTCTCCTAGGATAGTAAAGAATAGTACATGCGGCAAAAATCCTAGCAATAGTTAGGGATGTTATCACTCTTCATTCCTTTATATATGAAACATTATACGGCTGTGATTGAAGGAGAAAGAAAGTAGGGCAGTTTATACTTGGACTGTTGTCCTTTATTTCCAAAAAGAATGTGACACTGATGTCAGACACGTGTGTAGCGGAATATTCTTCTCTGGGTGACAGTTTTATGACAAAGGAAATCTGCTTGCAGCTAGCTCGGCCTTTGGGACTGAGCCTTCACCCGAGCTCTCTACTTGGAGTTATCTCCCGAGCTCCTTTTAAGTGAAGTGGAAATTGTTGTGGTTTACCTTGTCCATTCACGTGTCAGTCACGTGTGATGATGACGTGGCATGCAAAATATTTTCATGGTATAACGGTTTATATACCCTTTTTCAGGATTTGTGGAAAAAAGCTGTCATTTGTCAATCGTCATCAAGCGGATGCTAGTTGTTTGGATACCAATTCTATAGAGCTAAATGCCTTCGGTAAGTCCAATTTGCTATAGATGCGTAAAGGGTCTCCTTTAGATTGATTAACAAACAGTCACAACAGAGTCCTGATGGTCTGACGTATTTCGGTACCCCCATAAACTTCCAAATACCTATACTACAATCCTTACCCCTTGTGTTGATGTAGCAGTAACTATTTAAAATTTGAATATTGATTACGTTGAGTTTTCAGAATTTAACTGGATAAAGGTTATTAGGAATTGGGATGTCAGGCAAACGAGTCAGTGTAGAAAAATATGTGGTTCGAGTATAAAGCATTGTTTCCGTTAACCTGAAGATCGACTTATTCAGGAGGTCGACTTATTCTGTTAATGGTTAATGGTCCGACTAAAGAACAGAAATAGATTTTTGTGAGCATGCAACGGTGCAATGTTCCAAGCATCTGCTAAACGCTGAAGCAATCTCCCTTAATGAGAATCCATCATCAAACTAAACACCGAAGCGATCTCCCTTTAATTAGCTTGCCTTCCTTTTCTTCTGGCTTTCCCTAAATTTCACGAGCCAAAGTCCCATCAGTTGATCTGGAATATGGAAGCTTGGAGATTGTCACTGAAAATGTGAAAGCTTCATGAGCAAGATGGAAGGTCGCGATTGATGCATGGAAAATGAAATGACGCACTGATCAATGCTCAGCGCACAAATAGGCAGTCTTGATTGAACTTTTCATTGCAAAGGCTATAAAAGGGCGCGTGTGAGTGTTGATTTAAGACATCCTGTTGGAGAGAGGGAGAATCATCCTCTTGTGACTCTTTAAGCGTGGATGTGCCCAGGTTCTTCGGGTGGTTCGTGGCGAGGGAGATCATCCGCTTTGGGCTCTTGACTGTGGGTGTATTTGGGGTCTCGGTGCAAGGTGAGCGGAGGGTTTACAAGTTTGTTTTAATCAGAACCTGTAACTGTTGTGGATTATGGTGATTTTCCTTGCTGAGGAATCATGAAGAAAGGCTTGTATGCTGAAACTTGGCAAAAATTCCTTGTGTTCACTTAATCGCTTGTTCGTACTTATTTGTGATGTTTGTGGGCTCTGTAGTCCAATACTTCTAAGAGATCTTTTCCCTGTTCCACAAAAAGATTTTGAGGAAAATGGCGTTTACCATATTGCGAGCATCTAGTGTTCGGACATTATGGGATGTTTGGTTCACTAAAATTATTGAAAAGTTTATAGAAACCATCTAACTGTGGTACTTTGATAATTAAAAGATTTCTGAAGTTTTCCTAAAACTCAGTTTGATTCATCAAATTTTTATAGAAAGGGTTTCTATTGTCAAGTGGCACAAAGAAGACCTTGTGTTATCGATAATCTGATTTACATGTTCCTTAACTTACACACACCCGACAGCATATATATATATATATATTATATATAATATATATATATATATATATATTATATATGAGGATATGGGTATGCCTTCGTACAAGCACAAAATTTGTGCTTGTAGATGAGGTGGCATATTATCCTCCACTCATTCAATGGGGGACCACATTCACATGAGTGAATGTGGTCCCCCAATTGAATGAGGTGATGGCGATGAGACACCTCACTACCAAGCACAAAATTTGTACTTGGTACCAAGTATACTCATTTTTCTCTCTCTCCTATATATATATTATATATATATATATATATTATATATATATATATATATATATATATATATATATAAGAGGAGGAGAGAGAGAGAGAGGAGAGAGAAGAGAGAGAGAGAGAGAGATGAGAGAAAGAGAAAACGGGAGTGAGCTGGCAGCGTAGGAAAATTTCCTACGCTGAAAGTGTATGACATGTGAGCCCCCCTACTAGTTCACATCGGGTGTGGGCTCACATGTCATACACTTGCAGCGTAGGAATTTTCCTACGCTGCCAGCTCACATCCGTTCTTCTCATATATATATATATATATATATATACTATATATATATATATATATATTATATATATATATATATATATAGGAAAAAGCTGATATCTGCCGGGGTGACTCCGTAGGCTGTCATCTGAGGATGCGGGATCTGGGCGGTTTATTATAAACCCAATAAAGAGATCTGAGCCCTTCGTTGAAAATCCCATCCCCCAAAATCCCTACCCTTCTCTCTTCTTTCCCGCTCAGATCGCGCCATCACCGACCCCCTCCTCCTCACCACCGCCCGAAAGCGCCGCCGCCCAAGCTCGGCCAATCCCTCGACGTCCCCGTTCAGCGTCGCCGCCGTCCCCTTGCCCTAGCCATCACCTCCCCTCCTCCTCTCCAGCTCCCGAGATCGCCGCCGCTGAGCGTCGCCGCCGGGTCAGCGCCGTCTACTCCTCCTCGCCATCGAACTCACCCCTCGTCATCAGCCACGCCTCCGATGGCATTTGAGCTCAGCCCTCAGGTTCATCGCCGCCTCCGGAGCTCGACCAAGCCCTCGACGTCTGCCCTCATGGCTTCGAACAAATTGAAAGAGTCGACGTCTTCGAATTCTTCAAAATCAAAGCCTACCTCTTCTAAATGCAATAATCCTCCAACTTCGTAAGTAATTTGCCATGATATATTTAATTTTTAACTCTTTCTGAATTATAATTTTTGTTGTAAGCCATGATGTATAATGTTTGTGTTAATAAACTTGTTAATATGCGTCTTAATTTGCCCAAATATATTTAATTTTTAACTCTTTCTGAATTATAATTTTCTTGTAGGGCTAAGATAACACACTTGAGAATTCCGGCCAATTTGTGTTATTTTCGAGATTTAATTGATAAGCGAATAAAATTAGATGAAAGACACCTAAAAGCCCTACAGACGACACCTTTTCACAGCTTTCTCAATATACCCACATCCTTGAGCAATGAGCAAATAGCAATTGATTGCTTGATTCAAAATTTTAATCCTGATAAATGCTCATTCATGATTGGGAATAAAAATTGTGTGTTCGGTATAGATGATATTCACCGAATTACCGGATTGCCAAAGGAGGGAATTCCGATAAAAATGAGTGGGGCAGCGGCTAATACAATCTACACCTATTTTGTAAAGAATTATAAGAAAGCCGATGAGGAAAAGAAGGCGGTGATTTCGGGGAAGCGCGATAGAATGGCCGAGATGATTGTAGATATGATTAATGAAGACCCTATAATATGTGTGAAACTTATTGTGGCTTTCATTATCGGCTTCATATTATGCCCGCGGACATGTAAGACATGTCCCTTGTGGGCGTTTAGATATGCGGAGCAGTTATCAACTTTGCATAAATATAATTGGTGCCATGCGGTGTTCACTCTTCTTTGCAAAGAGATGAGTAAATCAAAGAAGTCTCTTAGTATGCGGGAATTAGGTCAGCGCTCAAATGCCGGGTACATGGGTGGTTTTTCCTCCGTTTTACTGGTGAGTTACATGAACATTATTTTGTATATCTTTTCATTTTGATAATGATTATTGTTTATGCACATGCTAATGTGTAGTTTCTTTTTTGTAGGTTTGGTTTTATGAAAAAGTGGGGGAATTAGAGTATAATTCAGATGTTGAAAGGTTACCGCTGCTCTTTTGTGTGAAGAGTACTGGAAAGTGGAGGAGGACTACTATGAACAAATTATATAGAGTCCCGAAGTTGGTTACGGATAATGGCCAAGAGAATACTCCTCTTATTCATACGGCATCGCCAATAGTATTTGTACATATCGTTGCTCTAATAGTTCATTATTTTATGTCCCTTTTGTTAGTATCTATGTTTGCAACTATAGTATACGTACTAATACTAGCTTTTTTTGGTCAAATAGGAATCAAGGAAAGCTGAATTAATTTTCTTAATTGCGGAGAAGACGTACGAGTTGAATGAGCTCACTACAGAATTACGAGAATTAGAAGAGCGTAGTGCTAGATGCCAAAAAAAACCAAGGAGAAAGAGGATGACGGAAATGTAACTGAAGAAAAAAAAATCAAAGAGGATATGGAAGCTAAGGAATATGAGAATTTGGAAGGAACTGGGGAAGCCGATTTATGTGATGACTTTGTGATGAGCCCAAGAGACATGAGAATTTTAGAAGATGCTCGGTGAGTTTAGTTTTTTAAATTTTCTTGCAATTTTAATTTTTATATTTTCCATATAATTCTTGTGTAACTCTTTGTTAATTATATGCCTTCTCGACTCTATAGAGATGTTTCTCAAAAAGATGAAGGTGGTAATGAGAATAACAGAGAAACGCCATCTATCAAACGGGCTGTCGGAAAGAGGGAGAGGAAGGATTGACCCTCTATTACTTCACCTTATATGCCTCTAGATCAACCAAAGGAAGGCACAAAGAAGAGACGTGTCATCCAGATATTGGATAGTCCTGATGGGAAAAAAAGTACAAAAATGAAGAAGGCTTCATACCTACATCTAGAGACTATCCAGGTAAGGCACTGGCGTTTGATTATGAGAACAAATTAATTGAAGACTTTCTACAATCGAGAATGAACAGGTAACTGTTACTGACTTATTCTAATAATAATCTTTGAATTTACTTAATTCTAGTAGCAATTTTCTCACAATGTACTTGCATATAGTGATACGTACATTTGGAAGTGTGCCGAAGCAAGCGTATCTCGCTTAGATGCTTATATACTATTAACGGGAGGTGAACTCAGTGACGATGTAGGTTCTAAACAATTGTGTTATTGATTGTTTGATGTTGTATATAAAATAATTTATATTAACTATTTTATTCATTCATGGTAATTTTTGTAGGTGATCGATGCATTTGTTATTCGGCTTTGTAACAAGATTGAAACAAGTGATAGTTATGATCGAAAGATACATGTCACAAGACCTTGGCTTGCAGTAAGTATATCCTTGTTTTTTTCACTAATTGGTGGATATTATTATTATGTTATCCCACAATGTTGACATTATTGCATCTTTTAGCAAGCATTTCTAGAAGGAAATCTTGAAATGGTGGCAAAACGAATGAAGGAAAATGTTTCTCAGCAGAAGTTCTTGGAGTGTGAAAGAATTCTGATCCCGATTGTCAGCTCCGGACATTGGCACCTGGTAGAGTTAGTGAGAGAGGAGACAAAATTCTATCACTACTCCTCAATCAACTCCCCCATTTATACCGCCGATGCTGTGAAATTTATAAATAAGTTTATGAGTTTCATTGAGAGTAATTGGGGATTGGGGAAATTGGAGCATCATGGTCTTGTGTCAGTTGCCGTGCCACAACAAGGACCGTAAGTGTTTCATGCATTTCTAATTTAATTGTTCATTTTTTTGTTTCACAGTCATTTTCAATATTGTAATATTTTTCCCTTAAATGCAGAACGTTAGATTGCGGGATCTTTATGATGGAATTCATTAACAGCATTGTCGAAAAACGGTCGATAACAATTTCAAAAGGAGATTGTGCAAAATATAGAGCAAGGTTTTGTGCTGCTCTTTTGTATGCACGCGATTCACCTTTTTTGTAAATATTATTTTAATTTTCTCCAAGGTTTTTGTTGTGTATTCAATGTTGTAAGTATGTTCATGTTGTTAATATGTTGTTAATTGTTTTGCGTGTACATTTACAGACAACTACGTTGTTGTTGTGTGTTGTAAGTATTTTCATGTTAAATGAGGAGTAAGTTAGGGCTAACATAGCCACCAGAGCAAAAACTTGTGATAGAAATAACGCCAGCCCGGAGTAGAACTAACTCGAGAAGGGATAGAACTAACAGGAGGGCAGCTAGAACTAACAAGCGTGAGATAGGGCTAACATGGCCACCAAAACAAACACTTGTGCTAGAAATGGCAAGAACTAACACGGAAACGCCTAGAACGAACATTAACCCAGGTAGAACTAACATATTCAATAGATCCAACACTTAAACTAACATTATTCACTTTCACTTGGCAAGAACTAACACGGAAACGGCTAGGTTGACTGCATTCGTTGTTTTTGCATAGTTCCCAAGGTTGAAGAGTCAACTCACCTTGCAAAAGTGCAGTCCCAATGAGGAGAGTTATGATAACCTGGTCCGCGAACCTATCCCCACATCCCACGCGGCAACCATCACCATCCCCAAAGCCTGTTCAACCCCAGATTAGTATTGATACCTTTTCGTCGCAATTTTTTTCTCTC
>NC_033798.1:82149249-82177403 GCF_001876935.1 Asparagus officinalis | reverse complement strand
ATCAGCCATAGTTATCTTGTCTCAGACTGGAAGGAGTGGTCGATGACATCCTCGGCAAAAATACTTCGAGCAGGTATACCATGTTAATAAGTCCCTGTATTCAAAATGATTTTTGGGGAACGAGTTGAGTGCTACAGCACAGGTGTCAAAGTCTTTAGAAATCGTGTTTCAGCAGTTGTTTAAATCTGAAATACTTATCTATTTATTTCTCACCACTGAAATGGATATTTTCATAATATCTTTTCTAAGGAATGTATTATCATATTTGATGAGGAATCTCAAAAATTCAGAATGTTGGAGTTGTGTTATGATTTTTGGAAGTTGATGGTTTTACAAAACCAGGATACCAAAATTTCAGAGCCTGGCCCAGAGCAACCTGACCGCTTCCATAAGCGAGGTTGGCCATCGGATTATAAGCTGGTTTGTTTGACCCGGTAACGTTATGTTAGTAGAGTCCGACAGGACTGTAAGGCAGACGATGCTGAGTGAGGTGAGCAAGGAAGGGGGGCCAAGTCGTAAATCTGTCGATAGATGACCACTCGAAGGCGCCTAGTTTTTGTCCTGAATTCGCACTCTTTCGTCTTTTTCGGCGGTCTGTTGAGGTTTTTTTTGTGCCGGCTGATCGACGCGAGTGTATCCGGTGGCTGTTAACTTCGGGGCGATATATCTTCTCGATCAGAGATAGCGTGGCTCGCATGTGACGAGGGGTGCAGCTGAGTGGCGAGGCGAGGTAGACGGCGATGCACTATACCCGGCGGCGACGCTCCTAGCCTCTATATCACACTGTAAGAAATCTTTAAAAAGGAAGTTAGTTATTTGTTAAGTGGTCTTAGCGTGGACTAGTCTTTGGAAAGTTGGTGTAGCGAGAAGGACGTGAGATCTAAGAGTGGGCGTTGCAGGATGTTTCGAAGGCTACCGTGGCAAATGCGCGGACCTGCCGTGAAGTAGAGTATTTATAATAATTCCTCTAGCAATACAGCTTCGTTTTTATCCATATTAGATAATTCGAGTGTGGAGTTTAGTTAATGTGATTAACAAATTTATCTTATTCAATTATATACCCCAAGCGTCGAGAGGCAGCACCCGCTATTTGACTTGAGGCATTTCCATATCCCATATATGGGTTTGGGATTGTGATCCGTGTGAAGTTGACTTAAGATTGTGGTTCTCACCTATGTAGGAGAAATCATTTACTCTGTTAGGGTAATTGTGAGATGTCCAAACTTCCGTAATAACTGTAAGCCTGAGTGCAGGAGCAGGTGGTGCGAGTCGAGAACTTCGTGGGCCCACGACAAGAGTGGGCGTGCGCGGTTGAGCTAACTGTCCGGCCCTGCAGAGATGTACCGAGCCAGGTTTGATGGAACACGTGGTCTAGGTGCCCTCACCGCGCACACCGCCACCGCAAGAGTTGTGAGATTTAGAGTTCGGTTAGCTAGAAACCGAGTGTAGAAATTCGGCCTCCGGCCAAAGACCCGATTGGTAGTGGATTCTCCCATGCGGGGACTGAGGGAGTGCTGAAAGCGAGGCGTCGGCAACAACTAGGTGATCGGAATCCGTGTCCGAGCGTGCCGGTCGTTCTCGAGTCGGAAGCCGAGTTTCGTGGCGTCCGATCTGGAGTGAGTGATGAAGAGGGCGGTAGGCTGATGAATCCTGATCGGGCCAAATTGGGTGAGCTCCATTCTATATCAGCTATTCTGCAGATGCGTGTCTTGAATGTTACGCCGTAGTTGGACTTACGATTACTATACTAATAGCATCGATGTCTGAAGGTCTTGATAGATAATTCTTGTGGGTGCGTTTATCCTGGCATATGTCAATTAGATTACTCATTTGGCAAAGGGAGATACCGATTTTGTTGGGGGCGAGTCATGGGGAATTTTCAACGTTGGTATAGGGCATCATGTCGCTCAAATCTATTAAGGATTTTGATATGTAAACCTTTGAGGATGGGACCTGTAATAATTCTGGGCCTGATAATCGATTAAGAATTAAAACCAGTAACTGCGCTCTGTCAATACAGTCTAGAGTTGGTCCTTGAAATAAGTCACACGTGGGGGCTCAAAAGTCAGTAGTTATTTGGCTAATGATCATTGAACCTTTATTGTATCGTTGCGATTGCATATTATACAATTATAATAAGAGCCACTGTTAGCCTCAGATACAGCGGCTAGCGAAAGTCAAAGTAAATTGCCTGATTAAAAACGGAGCCCTCACTAATCGCCCAATGGCATTGTAAAATTAAACTCACTTGATTGTAAGTCTAAAACTCATGGATTTTATAGTAGTGAAAATATAATAATATAAAATATTTTATATTAAGTTATGGAAAATGAATCTACAGGTGAATATCCAAGGGGAATCTCAGGTGCCACACTAGAGAGCGCTAGGCTTGTAGAATCGACATCATTTTCTTGAATTCCTTTATTTATTAGCGAATTCATGCGCTACCGTAACATTGATTCTACACGTTCTTAAAACTATTCCAAATCACCACCAATTTGGGTGAACCGTTGTGTTTTTAGCCATTCGTGTGACGCCGCAAAAAAGATTCTAATTCATTTCGAATCCGTTAAAGATTGTAGCAAGTGATAAACGGGTCCAAAACACTGACGGGTTCATCAAAAATTAGTGTGTTTTGTTGGTTTGAAAACGTGAGAATCCAGTTTCAACGCGAGCGGATCGCATTGAACAAAAAGGAAAGTGAAATGTGATTTATAAGGCTGGCGTCTCCTAGGTGGGGGGAAGCCAGGGTGTCTCAACCTTAGATTCACTTTCTCATATATAATATATATATATAGTATATATAATATAATATATATAAAATAATATTATATATATATATATATATATATATATTATATATAGATATATATCAAAGACGTATGCGTATTTAGTGTCTCAAACCCTCTTTTGTGAAAGGGAGAAATTTGTCTTTCTATGCTCCTATATCTAATGCATTATCTACTACTTATACTTTTATGTAGTAGTATGAGACATCTCCCAATCTCATGTCACCTACAATATCAAACAAAACTTATAAAGCAGATTTGGGTACCCAACCTGACCTGTGTGGATACCTAGATCACACATATCTTCTTTCATGTAGGTGTGCGGGAATGCTAAATAACAAGGTAACATCCAATTAGGTTATTCAGAAGATAAGAATTTGTGTTCAAGCCTGACCAAAAAGAAGAACGGGCATGTGACTTTTTGAGAATAAAAAACGAGGTAAAATTATTGAAGTTAGTGAGATAGGGAATTTTCTTTTTGAACTCCTTGTTATTTTTTGTTGAGAGCTTAGTGATAATCTCATATCCATTAGAAGAGTATTGGAGAAAAGTATGCCTATTTATTTTCTGAATCTACACATGCAAGTTTGATTATTTCAAATAGGTTCAATCGATTTGAATGTTAATAGACATGTGAATATTTACACTTTGTATTTTCTTTATATTCATTCTAAAAATGTAAAATATTTGGATGCGGAATGAGCAGTTGCTGATATGTTGCAAAATAAGTCTCATTATGCAAGCAAAGATTCATTGTGAAGGTACATAATGCTTGCATAAACGATTATTTCAGAAATTTTTCTCAAAGGGATAGATAAAGGTATATTCTATAGTCACACTTGTTGTACTTTCCCTTTCTTATTTTTTGGTTGTTTGTTTTTTATTAAATAAAAAATATTTTTATTTTCTTTTGTTTTTCTTTTTTATGTGAAAATACAATAAAAAGTTCTCTTTTTTTTGGTTTGTTAAAAAAATTGAAAATGAAAAAATTGAGAAAGAAATAAAAACTTTAGCTGTTTATGTGTCTACATATTTTTGAGATGAATCTTTGTATAACAATGCTAAATGACACATGAGATTGTATTTTCTTAGTAAGTCCATATTTTTCTCATCCATATATTCTATATTCGAAGATGACTTGTTGATTGACATGCAAATTATGGTTTTACTTCATCTTTCTTCGTACACAGATCATGAGATTCATATTATCGATTGTGGTGTGTTGTTAGTAGATATTGACTTTAAATCATATTGTTTGCATATGCATGTAACTAGTTGTTTGAAGCAAGCTATGATTTCTTTGCACTAACTTTAAAATTAAAAAAAATTGCCAATGTGCATTTGAGTTTAATGAAACATGTTTAGATATTGGTGTACCTTGTGAGTCCTACAAGGCATATGTGATAGCTTGATATTATGGTCATTCTATGAAAGTTGAGAATATTTTTGATGATGCGTTATTTGCGAATAATATTTTTTGACTATTAAATAGTCTTGTATCTTAACTTTTTTAAGTTGCATTTAGTATATTTTGATTATTTTCATTTTATTCATTTCTTATAAAAATTTAGTTTAAATGGTCTTAATTTTAATTATAGTTTTTATATAAGTTGTTTAATATCTTTATTTTCATGCGGATACATGTTATCTAACCTCATTGGGGGTGGGTGAAAGTGAGTTCACGTGTTTCGAATGGGTTTGAGTCATTAGACATTTAAAATTATATTCAAATGAGAGTGATTGTAATACGACGAAATATAGATGAACTGCGGTAAGATCGTGCTTAGCACGGGCTAAAACACTAGTGTGTGTGTACTTATTTTTGGTTGTATTTTATTGAACTTGGTTTGAAGAGAAGGAAATAGATAAGCAAGTAGTTACGTTTACGTTTTTTTTAGTTGATATCTAATCATGGGTCTCATGGTGAAGTTTGGGGTTAGGTTGTTAGTTTTTCTCCCAGATTTATCTCTTTAATAAGTTACAAAATTACTAAAATTTAGATGTATAATATTTGGCATATATTTTAATTTTTTCCTTTAGATTTAAAATGTGGATAAGTGGGAAATGCTAGTGCAGGATTTAAAACATGGGTAAGTAGGAAATCAGGAGAAGATATGGGTCATGAAATTGTTGTTTTTTTTCAATTTTTCCCCTTTATAGATATTTTCAAAACCTTTAAGCTGCGAGGACATCATTGAGTTTACAACAAATGTGACCAAGTAAGGGAATAACACAAAAAAAAGTCCAAAACCCTAGATTCTCTTAATAAATAGTAATAATAATGAATTCCACAATTCTATGTAGTAAACATCTATGATGCACGGATACGGATACGGGACACGGATACGACACGGACACGGATACGGGATACGGCAAAATCCAAAAAAATAGGATACGGGGATACGGCGAGGATTTTTTAATTATTATTATATATAGAAAATTTTATAAAATTCAACTAACAATCTAAATGATGAATCTATCACAAAATAACAAGTTTGTAAACAAAAAGGCCCTTTCATTTCGGAGTCCCCTTTCGATAAACGAAAGAACTCCCTCTCTTTCTCTTTGGTCAAGCCTTCCTATGGTTATAGCCAAAGTTGAAATTCCACTTCGATAAACGAAGAACCCACCATTCAGTTTAGATAACCCATCCTATAAAAGGCAAGTTTATCTAAATTTTCCAGACTCTCGGAGTGGACACCCCACTTCTAGTTTCTTCTTCGCTGGAAATAGAATATAAAATTCTTCCTTTCCAGAATCAGGGAATAGAATATAAAATTCTTCCTTCCTTGTCTGTCGGGTTCGCCTTCACCCTAAAAGAAGACCGGGAAATAGAATATAAAATTCTGCCTTTCCCGCATCGATCTTTTCCGAAATTTATCAATTTAGGATTCATCCTAGGAAGTTTATCCCGAATCCTAAGCAGGGATAAGTCTGCGCCTAACACGCGCTGCCGGTTTAGTCTTTTTCCGCACAAAAAGACACCAGAGTCTGATTCTGGGGTATTTTATCCTGAAACCTAAGCAAGGATAAGTCTGCGCTTAACCTGCGCTGCCGGTTAGTTCTTAACCGTTAAAAAGAACACTCGTCCGCATATTCAACATTGCGGCAGGTCGTTATTAATAACACCAAAATCCATGCCTTACACGCATGGGGAATGTCATCCTGAATCCTAAGAAGGGATATGCCGACGCCTAACACGCGTCGCCGGTTTAGTCTTTCGCCGTAGAAAAAAAAAAGACACCAGAAGACCAATCTGGGGTATTTTATCCCGAAACCTAAGTAGGGATAAAGTCAACACCTAACGCGTGTTGTCGGGTAGCCTATTCCCGTAACAATGGCGAAGTCTATGTATTCGACATCATAGCACGAAGTCTAAGGGAGTTCATTCCCTTAGCACAACGTTACATGCGGAACGGATTCCGACAATCCGCATGCTAGCCCGACTCAAACGGTAGTCGGTAAAGGCTAATCAAACCCGTTGAAGGCTGGGGGTTTGCCAAAAATCCTATGAGTATTATGGTCAATCATTCGTTAAGAACCGTATCTTGAAGGCTTCTCTTGATCATCGTGAACCTCTTTAGCATGATGATCCATGAAGCAAATCGAGTATCAGCAATTGAAAGAAGCTTCATCTTCGAATGCTCATTGAACATAGCCAGCCTCATTGAGTGATTCATGATGAAGTTCTTAATCATCAAAGCATCATCATATACCTCTGTAATCCAGCTGCACTCTGCATAAGCAATTGCATTAGCCTCTGTATTCTTCGCAGCACAAATATTCTTAAGGGCAAGATTGAGGGTGTGAACAACACATGGAGTCCAGAAGATATGTGGAAATTTGCTCTCCACAACTGCCCCTGCGGCCTTGCATGCCGAAACATTATCAGTAATGATTTGGATCACATTTTGAGGCCCCACCTCTCTAATGCAAGCTTCAAGCTTCTCTGCAATGAAATATTTATTCTTCTGCTCTCCCTCAGCATTCACACAGTGCAAGAACATTGGCCCATTATCTGAGACCGCAATGAAATTTATCAGTGGCCTCCTCTGTGCATCTGCCCACCCCATTCTGCTTCCATGTGCACCTGATGGGTTCCAACAACCTCTCTACGTGAGCCTTCTCACGTTGCAAAAGAGTGGTCCTCAAAGAATTATAACCCGGAGGCTTGTAACCGGCAATTGAATTGCTTGCGGCATATGTGATCATCTTAGAGAAATAAGGATTTCTTGCCAAATTAAATGACAGCCCACCGGTATAGAACATCCTTGCAATCATTGAATCCAATTCATCTCTTGCCCCTGTATTGAAGGCTTGTTCAACGGTGGTGACCCCCCTCCTCCTCTTTGGCTCACTTAAACGAGAAGGCATGCTTTGACTTCCTGCTACTGCACTTGACGCTGAAGAACCTGGCAGCGTCACTGTCCTAGGCATAAAAGCCCTCACCCTTGCTTCTGCTTGATCCGCATCAGTTTGCATGTCTCTCAAATTGTGCGGCTTAACACATTTGCACATTTTAATTCTTTGCCCACTAATCCGCATTAGATGGGCTTTGACCCTTGAGTAGGAGGATGTAAATACTTCATTGCAATAACTACACATCCACTGCCAATTCCCCCCTCCTTTACCCATCTTCTCCAACTTTGTGACATACTTCCACAAAGGAGTGTGATCATCAATCGCAGACTGTACACCACCAGAAGAACTACCTCCTGCTTCCATTGCTATAAACAACAAGTAACAAATATTAATTAAATATTAAACATCGGAGAGTTAAGTAGATTAACAAGTAACAAGTACTAATTAAACAACAAATAACAAGTAACAAGAATTAAGTGACTAACAAATAACAAGTAACAAGTACTAATTAAACAACAAATAACAAGTAACAAGAATTAAGTGACTAACAATTAAAAATTTACATATTCATAATTTATTAGTTAGCATGATAATTTCTATTTTAAACTCTTTTCTAATTATACTAAAAGATAAGTTGTTGCTCACTAACTTTGTTTTTCTTTTTACAGATTATACTTAGAGTTAAGCAACAATGAGCAAGGATGAAGGATCAATCAAATATGTATAATTAGATATGCATATTCATAATTCATTCATTAAATATGTATATTCATTTGTGTAATAATTCATTTGTGTAATAATTCATTGCCTAACAAATAATTCATTTGTGTAATAATTTATTGACTAACATAATTATTGACTAACAAATTATTCACCAATCAACAGTAGCACAAATAGTTCACAAATAATTATTGACTAACATAATTTATTGACTAACATAATTATTGACTAACAAATTATTGACTAACAAATAATTATTGACTAACAAATTATTAACTAACAAATTGGAAAATATATTCATATGTTAAGAAATTAAAACTATAATTGAAACTGAAATTAAAATTGAAATTGAAATTGAAAAAAACAAAATACCAAATGAAGTGGTCAGTGACTTGCTCAGTTGCTCACCAATCAACAGTAGCACAAACAGTCAAACAAAGCTACATTAAAAAAAAGTCTTAAAAAGTTAAAAGAGAGAGAGAGACAGAGAGAGGGGGGACGGAGATAAGACAGAGAGAGAGAGGAACGGAAGCTGGACAGAGAGAGACAGCGAGAGAGGGGGACGAAGATGAGACAGAGATCGACGACGAACCTAGCAACGACGACGACGAGCTTTGGGTGGAGGAGATCGACGACGGCGAGCTTCGGGTGGAGGAGATCGACGACGACGAGCTTCGGGTGGAGGAGATCGACGAGGAGAAGCTTCGGGTGGAGGAGATCGACGACGACGAGCTTCGGGTGGAGGAGTTCGACGGAGACGAGCGTCGGGTGGAGGAGATCGACGAGGAGAAGCTTCGGGTGGAGGAGATCAACGACGAGGACCTTCGGGTGGAGGAGATCAACGACGAGAGACTTGCGATCGCTGGAGGAGGCGGCGTCTCGAGTGAGGTGAGAAGTGAAAATTAGGGCTTTTGGTTACGGGTTTGGGTTTTGGTTACGGGTTTTGTTATTTTTTTTCTAAAATTCGTATCCCAGCCGTGTCCCCCATCCCAGTTGACCGTATCCCCCCCTTTTGACCCGTTGACCCGTGTCGGACACGGTTTGACCGTGTCCGACACGTGTCTTGCACGTGTCGGGCATGAATCCGTGTCCGATTCGTGTCAGACACGGATTCGTGGTCATGGGGGGAGTATTCGTGCTTCATAGGTAAACATCATTGGCCATAGCTATTATTTTTATGAGGTCACTGTAGTGATGATGCAAAACGTAGCTAGAAGAGGTTGAAGAAGATATTAAAATTTAAAACCAACCCTAGCTTTAGTAAGCAAAGGTGGGAGATAGAGAGATAGTGTTATAAGATGTCCCCTATTCTCTGTAAATATGCAACCCTGCAAGCCGACACTTTTACCCACCAGGCGGACTGGCTCGGAAGATATTGTTGGTCGGCTCCAGGTATCTTGACCCCTCAGCTGAGCCGACGTGATCTGCCGACTCGGAAGGCAGTGTTAGACAGTGCGAAAATCAGCACTCCGGAGATTCAACATTCATCGGAGTCAACCTAAAGGACAGCCGAGTCGTCACTCCCCCAGTCGAGTCGGCATTATTCCCCAAAGATGACTCGAGAGGTAGACTCAGTCGACCCTCTTTATATCAAAGGATTACTACTCAGCATTAATTGACACTCCTTCCAATGACGATATAGAATATTGATTAACATTTTTTAACCTTTGATTATCATCATTTTGTCTCCTGTCGCTCACCGACCAGCCTCGTCGGCTGCTGGTTCCCTATATCACTGAAGTGACCTCCCGTCGCTCACCGACCAGCCTCGTAGGCCACTGGTTCCCTATGTCGCTGAAATGACCTCTCGTCGCTCACCGACCAGCCTCGTCGGCCGCTGGTTCCCTATGTCGCTAAAGTGACCTCCCGTCGCTCACCGATCAGCCTCGTCGACCGCTGGTTCCCTATGTCGCTGAAGTGACCTCCCGTCGTTCACTGACAAGCCTCGTCAGACGCTGATTCCCCATATCATCGAAGTGACCACCGTCACTCACAAACCGACACATGTAGAGTAAAGGGTGAGTTAGCTTCCAGCTCACCCCTCACCACCGTCTACCGCACACTCATAGAGTAACTAATCTTCCCTAGGCATCCTCTATAAATACAGACGCTATTCGCCCTAAAAAGAGGATCGGTTTTTCGCAATAAAAAAATCCCTACAAAGCACATACTACACTAAGAGAACACACTGTTCTTCCTTCACCCCACCCAACTCCACCAACTGACTTGATCGCCGGAGGTACCACGGGGAAAACAAGCCCCCTCCTCTTACGATTCTTGTGTGTGCAGGTCATTCGTCCGTCCCGAGCTCTAAGAACCAGGCATAAAGTCGAAGTAGGAAGCGGACCCATCTCTCATCCTCTCACTCTTCGTCATTTGTGGACAACTCTCATCAACTGTGTGATCTCGGACATCAACAGATAGCAAGGGTGTTATTAAGCGGAGGAGAGAATGGATCAAAGGTTGGTTTTTATTAGAATTAGTGGGGAGTTTATTATTAGATTTATTGGGGAAATTACTAAGGTTGAACCAGTTGATAGGAACCAAAGAGTTTATAACATATGGGGATCATATGGAAGTTTAAGAGGTAAAGCTTTACAAATTTATCTTTGCCTTTGCATTAGCATATATGTGTTTTATATATGCATATGCATTTTATGTATATATTAGATTAGATTATAAACTATTGATATAAATATATTCTCATTTCACAAAAAAAGATACTAATTATATTCTAGTGAATGACCTAATTAATTTTGGAAAAATTAGGAGGAGCATAGTTAATAAAGGGTTATGAATAATTATTTAAGGTTTAATTCTGTGAATTATTAAAATTCGAGAGGGTAAAAAGGGAATCAAAAGTTTTGACATAGTTATTCTCTATTATAAGTAGTACTAGTTGGGACGACATGCACCGCACGCAGTCAAATACCTTGATTGTTTATAATAGTTTATATTTTTATTACAATAGCCTATCTATCCGCTCTATAAAAATTAGAATTTATATGGATAAATCTCATTAAACTCCTAATAAGTTTGAGTGTTTGACACTAAGCTCCAAATATCATCGAAACTCTCACTAATATCTAGTAGATGTATCACAATTTGTAACTCGAACATGCGTGAGGCCTTTCAGTATTTAGGTACAAAAGAAATTTAGTAGGATAGATTTATTTCCCTAAAATTTGAATTAACAAATACAAGCTAAAAATTTAAGATTTATAAATATTACAAAATAAATAAAATATAAAAAGTGTTTGAAATTTTTCAAAATTTTACGGGAGTTTTTTCCTACAGTTTTCTAAGTTTGTAGGGTACTTTTTGCAAATTTCAAATTTGTAGATTTTCAGTGTATACTTTGGGTCTTTGATTTATTTTAATGTGTTTCTTGTAAATTTTCTATTTTTGAGGGAGTTATTTCTATAACTATCGGACCCCTTATCTTTTAGCACGATGTTGTAATTCAAAATTTCAAAACTTTAAGGGAGTTGTTTGCAATTATTTAAGTTTGTAGCGTATATGTTTGCAAATTTCAAATTTAAAGATTTTCAGTGTATACTTTGTATTTTTAATTATCAAACACTTATGTTGTGAATATGGTAATTGCTAATCTAATCCGGTTACGATGCCAAATTAAAACTTATTAATTAATTATCTTAGCAAGAATGATATTCAAAAGGATTATACAAGGATATACAATGAGCAATAGGCGATATAAACTATAAACAAGAATAAGTACGTCAATGCCAAACACAAACGCAAGAATATGTTCACGGAGTTCGATCACCCTCGACCTACATCTCCGCTCCTTACCCTCGAGGAGATTCTCCACTTATCACAAAAAACTACACAATTCGGTTTTCAACGCTCACCAATAGCGTTTACAAATCATATGTTGATAATCATACAATACACTCCTCTAAGTGTTAGCCTACTCGTGTCATCTTCCTCAAGTGTTTGGATTTACTACCTCTCTCTAGGCTTTACAACCAACATCACTTCTCTTGGAATTGACCACAGTCTCTCCAACCACTCCTCTAAGTGTCCTTGTGTATTACAACGTGTTCTCAACAATAAGGCACAATTAAATATGTTTGTTCTCTAATACAATGATGAGAACTAAGTATAAACTCACTCTCAATGACCCATCACAGCCCAATTATACAATATGTAAAATAGTAAAAGCTCAAGAGGGTGTGTGTAATCAATGAGTAAAATAACATCAAACTCAATTAAAATCTAGCTTATAGATATGATAATCAAAATATAAATTTTCTAGAGATGAAGTTTAGAAAAACTTCTCTAAAGTGAACAAAGAGATGTAGATAAAAAACTTCTCTAATAATTGATTAATTTGATAAATTTTAAATTTTCTAATACATAGTTAGTAATTTACTCAAGTTCACCTTTTATGATAACTCTAAATAAATTTCTTAAGAAATAATTTTTCAAAGTAGTATACTTTACTTAAGCATTAACTTAGACTTTTAATTAAAATAATAGAATTTTTGCATGCTTAACTTAGAGTTAAAAATAAATTTTCAAGTTGTCTTGATTTATATTTTTTTCATATACACATATATATATTAGAGAAAAAAGCTAACTAACTAACTTTACAAAAAGAAGAGTGCGGAAAATGGGCACAAAAAATAAAAGAAACTCTTAAATTCAAGGTGATTCTATCTTAAGCCTAAGTTGACCGAGTAATTAAGCCTAATCAGTATTTTCATACTTAATGACCTAAGCCCAATTGGGTTGGGATTCATTGGCCCAAAACTCGTTAAATGATCACTTAGAAACCCCGATAAAGTAGAAAAAAATCACCAAGGAATAAAGAGTAAAAAAATAATATACTAACAAATATATATAGTATATATAGTATATATATGAGAAGTATTAAATAAAAGTATTATATTATCCGCTATAGTACGTATATAGTATATATATATATATAATATATATAGTATATATAGTAGGATAAAAGGAGTAGATAGTATAGGTATATATTATATACTGTCACCCGTAGTAATATATATAGGGTATATATATATATCATATATATGTATAGTGATATAAGTATGATATAGATATATATAAAATAAATGTGTTTACTATATGAGTGGTAGTAGGCGGAGTATATTACGTAGCTGTAATACTATAATCGTCTATATGACTACATATGTTACTATATGTATATATATATTAGTGTAATATATATGTATAGTATATAGATATAATATATATATATATATATAGATAGCTTATATAAAGAGTATTATAGGTATAGAATGGTATATAATAGTATATAGTGGAGGATATATGGAGGTTAGTAATAAGGTATATATATAGTAGTAAGTATATAATAGTATATGTAATAGCTATATGTAGTAATATATAGTATATATATTGATGTATATAATGATAAATGTATGTATATATATATATGTATGTATAGTATAGTAGGTATATATATATATATATATAATATTATATATTATATATATATATTAGTAGTATATATATATATATATATAGGATATATATATATATATATATAAAACAAATATATTTGCATATATGATTTTTGATCAAGACTTGAAAATTATTCAAAACAAAGAGTTAGCTAGCATGTTCTTTTCAAAAATTTTAAATTAAATTTCTAAGTTTGACTTGGTTTTGTATTGATATAATGAAAAGATTTTCTAGGAAATTTACCTTAGAATTATATATAAAAACGTTTTCTTGAGTACTTACTAGCTTTAATTAGATTGTCTAAATTTATCAAGTAAATTTAGTTATTTATTGACTTCTTTAAATTGGTAAGTTAACAAAATTTTGTGGGTATATTCACTGCAAATCCTCACGAGACTACAACTCGTCCTCTAAGATAACCTAGAGGTTTAAAGGCTTGTTGTATGCGCTAAATACAACAACGATTTCTGCGAAAGTGAGTTAGGATTTTTAATTTATTTCTTTGCAAGAGGACTAGAAAAAGTTAGGTGTGGGGGTATTTAATAATCATATTTTTATTATAATTTTATACCCTCATTATCTATTTTTCATGAATAAATATACTATTAATAATTATTTTTATCTTTAATTGTAGGTTAATAAAAAATAAAGCCCAAGATCTCATCTCTCAACAAAAGCCCATGAATTAATGAAAAATACAAGCAAAAGTCTAAAAAGCAAAAGCCCAAAGCTAATGGAAGAAAAAGAATTCAGCCAGAAATAGAGAAGCATGGCTATCGATCGGAGCATCAATGCCAGCATCGATGCTGATCGTTCTGTTACAATCCTATGGCTAAAAATGGAGGGTTATGGATAAGAATTCAATCCAATGGCTCTAATTCACTGATGTTTACTATTAATAGGGGTAGAGAGTGAGGGGTTAAGGGTGTGAAAAATTTTGTAACTCTATTTGAAGAAGGAGGATTATTCTTAATTGAGAAGACCTTCTAAATTTATAACTTTTGTTATAATTAATAAAGTTTTTTTCACCTCTTCATATTTCTTTTCTCTTTGCTTGATGATGATGATGAAAATGAAGATCAATGTGAAGGTTACTTTTATGAGGATAATCCCTCTTTTATTTTTATTTTTCTTTTATATTTATTTGTTCATAGTAATTTCTTTTCTATTACTTATTAGTTTAGATTTACATTCATGTCTAGTAGAATAGATTTATTTCTTTGTCTTTATTTTATTTTGCATTTTTAATTTGTAGAGTAGATTTATTTTCTTACGTAATATAGATTTTTATTTCTTTTTGTAATTTAGTTATTATTTCTTGTTCATAGTGTAAAGTTCCTTGTTCTTATTTCTTTTCTTTGTAATTAGTTTTTATTCTTTTCATTTCATTCCTTGTTTTTATTTCTTAAGATGTGAAACTAATTCTTGTAGGAATCTTAGCTTATTCTTTTCATTTCATTCCTTGTTTTTATTTCTTAAGATGTGAAACTAATTCTTGTAGGAATCTTAGAATTGCATGAAATTAGCTTCCTTGTTTTTATTTCTTAAGATGTGAAACTAATTCTTGTAGGAATCTTAGAATTGCATGAAATTAGCTCTATTTCCTTTATATTGTATGAATTATTCTCTTATGCTTAAAATGATCATGTATATGATAATCAACTAGAGAACTAATTGGTAGAAGAAGAATTTGATAATTTATGCTTATCTTAAATGGTTTGATAGGTTATGCTTATGAATTCTAGAATTAATATATTGTTGTTGTTATTGTCATGAATATTAATTTTGCTTAGATGATAATTTATATGTTATACTTTACTTAAATGGTTTGATAGTCTATGCTTAATAAATCTAAAGTAAAGTGTAATAAACAGAGAATAGTTCGTATTTTATAATTAAGATTAGCTAGTGGATTCAATTCTAGATTTCTCATATCTTTAATTGAATCCTCCACCTTTTCTTTCTTGATTTTTTCTTAGTTCTTGATTTTCTCTTATTTGTTTCTTGATTTTTATTTCCTTTATTTTTCTTTCCTTATGAATTTATTTATTCTTTTATCACATCCACTCTTCATTTCTATCATCTAAAATCTCATTTATTGACTTTTGCACATATTCACAACACTCCTTATATCTCTTCACAATAATAATTTTCATCACTCCTAATTGTCACACACACAATATAAGAATTGAATCTAATTTTCTCCTACAAACACCTTCCTCGTGGGATTGATAACTTTTTATATTATAACTTGATTAGTTGTGCACTTGCAACTTTTAGTACATATTTATGTCCTATCAAGAGGATATTTGTGTAGATTACCTAACAAAACAAATGCAAATACTCGACACACGATGTTAGGAATTATTTGTTAATCATCAAAACTAGATTAGACAATAGGTTCATAAACATGAGACCTAACATTATAATGATGGTGTCATTTAAAAATGTTCAAAATCAAAGAGATTTTTTCATTTCTAGGTTTATAGGGTATTTTTTTATAGATTTCAAATTTGTAGATTTGCAATGTATGCTTTGTGTCTTTAATTTTTTTTATTGTGCTTTTGTAAATTTTAAAATTTTTAGGGTATCTTTTATAATCATCAAACCCTTATCTTTTATTATGATGTTGCTATTTAAAAACATTAGGGTAGGATAATAACATTTTATATCTTTACAAATTACTATAGGTAATTAAATTTAAGGATAAAAACTAACTCTTAATTTATAAATTCCTTGTCTCCTAATTTAAAGATATTAGCATTGGATAACAACTTTTTATCTCTTTATTAATTATCATAGATAATTAAATTTGAAGATAAATACCAACTTGTAATTAATTATTTATATTAACTTAATTTTAGGGTGCTTTTTATAAATTTTAAAATATTGAGGAAGTTGTTCTTGTAATTATCAAACCCTTATCTTGTATCATGATATTGTAATTTAATAATATTAGGGTAATTTATATCTTTAATTTTTTATTGTGTTTTTTAAAATTTTAAAAATTTAAGGATGTGTCATATAATTATCAAATCCTTATCTTTTAACATGATGCTGTAATTTAAAAATATTTAGGTAAAGTAACGATTTTTTATATATTCACTAATTACTATAAATAATCATATCATACTCCCTCTAAAAGCACGAGTTAGGAAAAAACTTTTTTAGACAAATATACCCCTATAAAGTTTGAACTACCCTATCTATAATCAAATTCTAATTTTTAATTGGATAAAATTTATACTGACTTTTGTTGCATTATATAAAACCCCGATTAAACTTAATACACAATATCATATTCTTATCTATAGACTACCCATTAAACTTCATATACAATATCCCCGAGGATCTCAATGTTGGGTCGGCACTTAAACTTTATACACAATATCACATTCTTATCTGTAGACTCCCTGTTAAACTTTATTGATTAACTATTCTCATCTGTAGACTTAAACTTTATACACAATATTTTTGTAAATCTTTCTATAAACAAAAATACCCCTATAAAGTTTGAACTATCCTATCTATAATCAAATTCTAATTTTTAATACTAACTATGCTAACTATGCTTACCTATAGACTCCAGCAAACTTTACACTAACTATGCTTTTGCGAAAAAGATTCGTGGACTCCAACAAACTTTATACTAACTATGCTTTGTCATATAGAGTTCCGATTGATATTCTTATCTGTAGACTCCAACAAACTTTATACTGATATAGTCTAATTAACATTGGATAGATATATATGGTTAAATGATAACAAATCCCCAATTGGAAATTGTGTCTAGGTGAATCATTAAAAGGTGTATGAAGGTATTTTCGGTTTAGTTTGTTGTTGGCCAGCACCACCCTCTTCTTCTCCCCGATTGATTGTAACACAATTAAAATCCTAATAAAACTCTAATTATAACTATTATCCTATCACATGCAATACCTCATGCATATATATAAACCAAAAAATTACACAATTTTTATAGTAGCTTCATCTCCTTCAACATGTATGTTTCTTTTTTATTTTCATGATTATTCTTTAGAAATATTATGTATCTGATTTAATGGTGATACTAGTTTTACACTGCAATTACTTTTTATGGCAATTGATATTTTTTAAAATTTCTTTAATTTTCATGCAGAATTTAGAGGATTAAGGATTTGATTATTGGAGGTTCTCCCATCTATCAAGGTAACTCTTCATGTTTGATATTATTATAATTTAGATTTATTTGATTATATATTTAATTTGGTTAAACATATACATTGCAATCTTCAATGGCAGATATTTTCCAACATATACATTGCAATTTTTATATACATGATCAAGATGATAAAATAAGTAGCTGCCAGATTACCACATCATCCAATATTGGCCTATGTGATTTATTTACATGTAATATCAATAACCAAACTATTCAAATGATAGAGAAGATATATGCTTCATAAAATTTTTAAAAATCTATTAGAAAGACACACTTAACTGATGCATACACTATATGATAGAAAGGGCAAAATGCAAGCATTCTTTACTATCAAAATTCCTGTGGCGAAGAACGTAATAAGGAAACATGTAAATAGAATCTGGCCACCATAAGCTTTCTCCCAGCTATAAGCTCCAAAAGTACGACACCAAAAGAATAAACATCAGACCTCTCGGTCAACTTGCCACTTGATGCATACTCTGGAGCCAAATATTTGTGTATAATTATTGTCAGCTGTTCGAATTCAGAATTAAAAAAATTATGCAGATAATATAACAAAACCACCAAGCATCTCAATGAAGTATCCATCAAATATTAGGAAGTTTCTAATGTTCCCTTGTTCACATACCCAAAAGTCCCCATTACTCGTGTTGTGACATGTGTTGCAGCGTCCATAGCTCACCGTGCAAGCCCAAAACCTACTACCTGACCCATAGATATTAGTTTCAAGGTTAACAAGGAAGACATAAGTAAAGAATCAACAACACTTTCAGTTAGTATATCATCAAGCTGATGAACTCCAGCTGAAAGCTCCAGCCTCTCCTGATTAGCCAGGCTCATCAACAACATATTCGACTCTGTCTTCATCAAGAGAGCCTTCTTAGGGGTCGAGCACCCGTAATTCCCACAACCAATAATCATACCCCCTTTAAAAGTACGAGTTCAGGAAAATCTTTCTTTGGCCAATATTACCCTTAGGTTTTTTCTGAATATTACATTATTATCCTAATCTATTCTAATTATCTTATCTTCTTTGAATCAGTAACAAAATGATTTATTCTATTCATAATGAGACTTAACATGTTATTGGATAAAATAGATATGTTTCATATAATTCAAATCCTTTACTTATTTTAGTTCGTAGAGAAATCTAAAAAACATATACTAGCCAGCATCTAAAAGTTTTTGGACTTTGTAAAAAATATTCTCTAAGTTTTTTAAATTACAAAAACACCCCTACAAATTCAAAATTTTATTAAAGCATCTTAAAAATTATGAATTTTACTTATCTCAATTCAGTGAGAAATATGAAAAATATATGCTAATAAGAAACTAAAAGTTTTTTGACTTTGGAGAAAATATCTTGTAAGTTTTAAAAATTACAAAAACACCCCTAAAAATTTAAAATTTATAAAAAACACCTTGAAAATGTCAAACTTATAAACATACTAAAAACCTACAAATAACACAAACAACCCCCAAAAAATTATGGAATTTATAATACACACTTTGAACTATCTACAAATTGCAAAATAAAACCCTCAAAATTATAAAATTTATAAAAATCCTAATAATTTCTGACCTAATGGTACATTAAAAATATAAAAATTATAAATATCCCCTACATAATTTATAATTTATTAAAAACATCCTTAAAGTTTTAAAAATTACGAACACTCCTTTAAAATTTAAAATTTATAAAAAACACCCTCAAAATTTCAAATTCATTAGTAAATTGAAAGCATAGGAAGTATTAATAGTCTATAAATAATTTACAATCTGTAAAAAAGGCCTATAAGTTTAAAAAATTACAAAAAATCCTTAAAATTCATAATTTACAAAAAAAAACTCTATGAGAATTTCTAACCTATAGACACTAAAATGAATATGCAAAATTACTAACCCCTAGAAAATTAAAATTTTGTAAAAAAATATCATACACTTTTTTAAAGTATAGCTTTAGGAAAAACTTTTCATGATAAATATTACCCATAACTTTTTTGAAAAGAACATAACTAATTAAAAATCTATTAAATTTTAAATATATAAAAAATACCCTTAAAGTTTAGTATATTGCAAATTACCCCTCCAAAGTTTGAAAATTTGTAATGATTTTTTTGTAATTCCTTAATTTCATTGTAATATTTAGTAGTTTTGTGTATTTGTAAATTACAAAATTTATAAATTGAAAGCATAGGAAGTATTAATAGTCTATAAATAATTTACAATCTGTAAAAAAGGCCTATAAGTTTAAAAAATTACAAAAAATCCTTAAAATTCATAATTTACAAAAAAAAACTCTATGAGAATTTCTAACCTATAGACACTAAAATGAATATGCAAAATTACTAACCCCTAGAAAATTAAAATTTTGTAAAAAAATATCATACACTTTTTTAAAGTATAGCTTTAGGAAAAACTTTTCATGATAAATATTACCCATAACTTTTTTGAAAAGAACATAACTAATTAAAAATCTATTAAATTTTAAATATATAAAAAATACCCTTAAAGTTTAGTATATTGCAAATTACCCCTCCAAAGTTTGAAAATTTGTAATGATTTTTTTGTAATTTCCTTAATTCATTGTAATATTTAGTAGTTTTGTGTTAATGTTTAATAATTTTGTGTATTTATAAATAACAAAATTAGGGTGTTTTTTACAATTTTAAAAACTTTTGAGGGTGTTTATTTTATAGTTTTCTAAAATTTCATTGTGTTTTCAGTGTAATGCACATATACATCAATTAATGATGATATTAAAGAATAAGTCGTTTTTAAGATTATTAGACCATAGTTAAGTGTGCACATCACTATTCCTAGACAGTATAGTTTATATATGCAAAAAATTTTAGACAATCTATATAGTGGTTAAAAATAGTTTGACTTAAATGTACTATTTTTACAAATTATATTTAATGTGAACCCACCATATAATTTTAATTATGGTCATTATAATTTTAATACGTTTGATTGATTGACTATATACATATATAGCACCATATAATTTTAATTATGGTCATTATAATTTTAATACGTTTGATTGATTGACTATATACATATATAGACCATATATTACTTTATTTTCTCACATGAGCTAACATTTGGTGCTTAATAATTTAAATTATTACTTTTAAATTTAATATAAAGAGGAGCTCTAATAACATTTATTTATTTACTTACAGCATAATACAATCTCAATTCTTATTTTTTACTAGAGATTTATTCCATAGTTATGCGTATCGAATTAGTAACTAAAATAATAATTATTTATGCTTAAATTAGGATGATTGTAGTTGGTCACTCACTATAAAATTTTTATGAAGATATATACCTTACTTTCTATAGCTATCTGCACTGCCCATGTATATTTTATAAATTAGTTCTTAATTTGACATATTAAATTACTTTTCATTTGTAGAAATTTCTTCTTTGACTTTTTGACTGTGTAATCACTATATCACCATTGTAGCATAGAAAGGACCTCACTCTAAATGGCTTCAAGTCAATGTTTGAGTTGCACTTGAAGTATGTACTACTGTTACTATGTGTATATATTTTTTAAGAAAATCATGTCAACACTTTTTAAATATAAGAGAATATTCTAACCTCTGATATTATAAAAATTAAATATAGCTAATTGAATAATTAGCAAAAGAGAACTTACATCAGAAAAGTGTGAATAATAAGATAAAGAGGAAAGGTAATGGCATTACCAACAATACTATAAATAGCAAACTATAATGTAAAATTAACTTATTTTGTGGAGCCCAACTACTGGCTATAAGCATTGAGATTTACATATATATACTTTATAATTTATTAAAAAGGGTCATATAATCTTATATAATAAAATTAATTTAATATTAAATAGTAATATCATTATTAGAAAAAAAAATTCATGAATCGATATGCTCTTTACGATATATAAGCTATGCACTCTAAATTCTTGTGTCTTTTTATAGAGCTAAAAAGTTTGAATACGAGTCTCTAACATGTTGCTCTCAGAATGACAAAATCTACTTAGGAGATATGGATATTCTAGATAAGTTATGTATCCTATATATAATACAATTGTCCTAGGCAAGTGAGTTATAATAGCATTTTTTATTCACATCGTTTGTGGTAAGATTTGATAGGGACCTTGCATAAAAAAAGAAATTTTTATATTTAGAGCATATGATGAAATATATCATAATCTCCTTGTTCTAATTTCGTAAGAAAATAATTCTTCATACTTTCAGATTTACTTCTATGATACAAAAAATGAGTTATAAAATTGAATGAGAATATTAGATAATATAAATATGAGCGAAACATCAACTAAAAGTTAACATGAATATGAGTCAAACCACAACTAAAAGTTTAATGGACATATTGCAAGTAAGTTCATATGCAAAATTCTTTTGCGAATTGAATGGTCACTCATCTTTTGAAGACTTCAAGATACTAATAAATAGAGATGTTGTACTAAATTAATGTGTTTATAACTCACAAATAGTAGATCATGTAGTCACGGTCTAGGTTGAATAAAACAATAATAATATTTTATTTGAGAGAGAGATTATTGTGTTGATGATCAATCCCACAAAAAACTTTGTTTTTCTTATTTTTACTCTATTTTTATCAATTTAAATAATCATGATATTCAACCGCGTGCATTGCACGTGCATCTCAACTAGTTAAATAAAAAAAGCTAACTCACTAGTAGAAAATTTTAGGCTTTTTAGAGAGCAACATTCTTGATAGTCAAGGATGTAAACGGAGCCGTCAAGAATATTGCTGCAAGCATCTTGACGGGTTTTTAACATCCTCGATGTAGCCCGTCAAGAATAATTTAGGCCCACTTTGAGAAAATTAAGGGGGTGTTTGGTTCGTTTCCATAAAATAATGGAAATGGAATCCAAGGCAAATAACCATTTTCAAAAAAAATTTGGATCATGCAGGAATCCATAACTTGTGTTTGGTATAGAATGATGAAGTGAAGAATAGGAAAGCATTTCCAAAACTCATGTTTGTTTCATTTCCAAAAAATTTAAGGAGTTGTGAGAGTAAACTCATGTTTGTTTCATTTCCAAAAAATTTAAGGAGTTGTGAGAGTAATTGATGAGTTGTCAATTAGTTGCCAGATTTCCAGTCCATTTCAGAGCTTTAAAAATGGATTTGGCTTTTTCATAAAGTGTGTTGCCATGTCAGCTTTTAAGAAATGCATTCTTAAAAAAAAAGTTGAACCAAATGACAGTTTTGAAATCCAAAAATATCAAAAAACCTACTTTTTGCTCCAAAACTGCATGATTTCCAAATATTTAGCCGAACCAAACACCCCCAGCGGCAGAACCCAAAAACCAAACTTTATCTTTTCTCTCCTGCTTACCTGTTTTCTCTCTCTTTCGGGTCTTGTCACTCAAAAGCCCAAAACCAACCAGATCTCGTCGCGCCGCTCGTCGCGCTCTCGTCACCGCCGTGTCGTCGCTGATTATGTAGAGGACTGTTTCGGCGCCGCTCGTGGCCGAGGTCGTCGCCGCGTCCGGCTGTCAGTCATTCGTCGCCGCTCGCGCGCTCAGCTCGCTCGCCGCCACCGTTTGTTCTCCACCGCCGCTCGACGAAGTTCGCCGCTGCCGCTTCAAATTCTTAAGGTATTTTTCATGTTATTTTTTATTTTTAGCGATACTTGTGGTTTATTGTTTTGTTTTGTTTGAATTACTCAAATTCAAAGCCCTAGTTAACCTTAAACCTAATCCAAGCCCTAACTTTAAAACCCTAATTCAATCTAGTAAATCTAACAAAAATTACCCTCATTCTAAACCCTAATAACATTACAATAAGTCTAGAACCCTAATTAAATTAACTTTCACCTTGATTTCATCTCTAATAAAACAAATTTAACTTTGCTAACCATAGTCCTAGTTCTAATAACCTTAATTGAAAAAGTCTAACCAAAATTATCCTAATTTTAACCATAATCACATTGCCCAAATCTAGATCCCTAGTTTAACTAAATTTAACCCAGCTATCACATTAATCCTAACATAATTAACTAATATAACTTTAATAGCTCTAACTGTAACCCTATTTACTCTAATTAATTAAACTAATTCACACAGAATAATGCTAATAATAACCCTAATATTATTTACTCTAATTTAGTTTGATATATAACACTATTTTGTGTTTTATATCATGTTTATAAGAATGGAAATCATTACCCTTAGTATCCCGTCTAATAATGTTGCATGTCAATCTCTTCTAACATAACTCTATTTGGGTATGAAATTAATTTTTCTATCTAGCAAGAATTGTGTATCCTATGTTAGGAGCATGCTTTACATATAGTATTATTGGATCTGTCCGGGAAGGAGTTCCCTTTTTGCACATGTTAGGAATATACTAGTGTGTTATCTATCTTTGTGTACTTTGTGCATCTTCATTTCTTAAAAATTTGACAGTACGTACTCGTTATTCTCCATGTACAATAAGTATATGTTATGCGTTTTGATATATTAGCGATACACAATAACATCCTTACTGTGTACTTAGAGAACAATGGGAAGGTGTTGCTGAAATTTTCAACAAATGAAAAGTACAAAGTAGGCAGAGATAGATGTAAACACTATTATATTGCTAATGGGATAGGTACATTTCCTATAACAACCACTAAAGTGTCCAATTCAACATAGGCTTGCATTTGAATCTAGAAAAATATGATTTATGTCTTAGCAATTTTCGTCTAATCTTTATAATTTAATATTTCGTAGATGGCACGAAGAGTCTTTAACATTACGTGTCCATTAATTTTATGCGCTAATCATTAGTTTAACATTACTTGAAAGTTACATGCATATATTATAAATACCTAAACTTTATGTGTGCGGTTTCGCTAATTAAAAGTTCTATAATATATAGATGACTATAGTTCCAGACAAGTCATGGATTGATATTCCTCGTATAGAGAGATGGAGGGATAGTTGATGTAATAACAGGATAAATGCTTTCATACAGTACGCTTTGGCAGACCTGAGAATTTAGATAGTGAAACGATGTATTGCCTTTGTTGGTGGTGCAAAAATTTAGAGTTCGTGAATAAAAGTGATAGGACATTTATATACATCATTGACGACAGCCCCGTCAAGGAAGCACACCCCGTCAAGGATGCAACATCATTGACGAGACATTTGCTGACGGCGTATCCTCGCATCCTTGACAGGACATGTGCTGACGGTGTATCCTTGACGGGGGCCTATCAAGGATACACTTTTTTGATAGGAAAATGAGCATCCTTGATGGGATTGCCTATCAATGATGCCCAAAGTTCTGCCAGCAACTCCTAATCATCAATTTCTTATATCCTAATTTAAGGATGTTACTATAGGATAATAACTTTTTATCTCTTTACTAGTTATCGTAGATAATTAAGTTTAAGATAAAAACCAACTTCTAATTAATTATTTATATTAATTAGATTTTATTATTCTATTTTTTTGTTAATTTTAATTTTTCATAGTGTTTTTATAATTATCAAAACCTTATCTTTTATCATGACATGATGTTTTTAATTTAAAAGTATTAGGGTACAATAACAACTTTTTATAGCTTCACTCATTACTATAGATAATGAAATTTGAAAATAAAAACTAACTCCTAATTATCAATTCCTTATCTCCTAATATAAAGATTTTAGGATAGGATAACAATTTTTTATCTCTTTACTAATTGTCATAGATAATTAAATTTAAAGATATAAACCAACTTCTAATTAATTAATTATATTAATTAGAATAGAATAACAGTGTAATATATAGAAGGATCAAGGGTATTTTTGTCCATGGGAAGTTTTTCACAAACTCACTTTTATAAGGAGCATGATTTTTACAAATTTCAAAATTGTATTTCAATGTGTACTTTGAATCTTTGATTTTTTTTATTTTAAAATTTTTAGGGTGTTTTTTTATAAGTATCATACCGGTATCTTTTATCATGATGTTGTTATTTAAAAATATTAGGTTAGGATAACAATGTTTTATATCTTTACTAATTATTGTAGATTATTAAATTTAAAAATAAAACCGAGTCCTAATTATCAATTCCTTATCTCCTAATTTAAAGATATTAGGATTGGATAAAACCAACTTATAATTATAATAGATAATTAAATCTAAAGATAAAACCAACTTATAATTAGTTATTTGTATTAATTAATTTTTCATTTGTGTCTTTTATAAATTTTAAAAATTTGAGGGTGTTTTTATAATTATCAAACCCTTATCTTTTCCATGATGTTGTAATTTGAAAATATTACGGTACTTTGTAGCTTTGATTTTTTTTTTTGATTTTTATAAAATTTAAATTTTAAGGGTATTTTTTATAATTATCAAACCCTTATCTTTTATCATGATGTTAATTTAAAAATATTAGGGTAGGATAACAAATTTTTATATCTTCACTAATCACCATAGATAATTAAATTTAAAGATAAAACTAACTCCTTATAATCAATTCCTTATCTCCTAATTTAAATATATTAGCATATGATGACAACTTTTTATCTCTTCACTAATTATTATAGATAATTAAATTTAAAGATAAAAACCAACTTATAATTAGTTATTTATATTAATTAGATTTTATTATTTTGGTTTTTGTTAGTTTCAATTTTTAGTGTTTTTTATAATTATCAAACCCTTTTCTTTTATCATGACATGATGTTTTTAATTTGAAAATATTAGTGTACGATAACAAGTTTTTATATCTTCGCTGATTACTAGGTTAGGATAACTATGTTTTATATCTTTACTAATTACTTTAAATATTTAAATTTAAAAATAAAAACTAACTACTAATTATAAATTCATTATCTCCGAATTTAGAGATATTAGGATTGGATGACAACCTTTTATCTCTTTACTAATTATCATAGATAATTAAATTTGAACATAAAACCAACTTATGATAATTATTTATATTAATTAATTTTTTATTTTTGTTATTTATAAATTTTAGATTTTTGGTGGTGCTTTTTATAATTATCAAACCCTTATCTTTTATCATAATGTTGTAATTTAGAAATATTAGGGTACTTTGTATCTTTGATTTTTTATTGTGTTTTTTATAAATTGTAAATTTTTAGGGTATTTTTTATAATTATCAAACTCTTATCATGGTGTTATGATTTAAAAATAATGGGTTAGGATAACAAATTTTTATATCTTCACTAATTACTATAGATAATTAAATTCAAAGATAAAAACTGACCCCAAATAATCAATTCCTTATCTCCTAATTTAAAGATATTAGCATATGATAACAGATTTTTATCTCTTTACTTAATATCATAGATAATTAAATTTAAAGATGAAAACAAGCTTATAATTAATTATTTATATTAATTAGATTTTATTTTTGTGTTTTTGTTAATTTAATTTTTAGGGTATTTTTTTAAATTATCAAATACTTTTCTTTTATCATGACATGATGTTTTTAATTTAAAAATATTAGGGGATGATAACAACTTTTTATGTCTTCACTGATTACTATACATAATTGAATTTAAAAATAAAAACTAACACCTAATTTCTTTATCTCCTAATTTTAAGATATTAATATAGAATAATAACTTTTTATCTCTTTCTAATTGTCATAGATAATTAAATTTAAAGATATAAACCAACTTCTAATTTTTTAGGTATTAACTATAAGCTTTATTTAATACCAATGTGTCATGCAGGTACAGACTCCAACTTGACCCTTATCAATAAACAAAACTTATACATACAAACTCAATCAAAGCCACAACAGACTCCAAACTCAAAGAACGCTACTACTTACACAAAACTCCACTTGCCTCAAGACAAATTTGAGGTCAAGTAGAAAACTTCAACCACGTATTTGAAAACAACCAAACCACAACATACATGCATGAAACAAAATTGTGCTTAAGTAACAGTTGGTTGTATATGAAAACCGTTGCACCAATCTCTATTGCGAATCTCACATAATTGAAACTTTACTGAGTTGAACCTTTAGAATAAATGTGATATGCTGTAAGATCACCTCAACCTTTAGCTTCTCCCCATTAAACACAGAGACATTTCTATCTCTCCAAGCATAATATACACTAGTTACTCTATGAAATTGAGCAATAATAGAGGAATATGGATAAAATTTAAAAATTAAAACCCATATTTCCCTACTAATTGGGCATTCGAAGAACAAGTGCATAGTTGACTCTTCAGCTTGATCACACAGAGGACAATTAAGGTTGACATTCAATCCTTTCCTTCTGAGACTAACTTTGGTAAGATGGTGAAGGTGTTTGGGGTATTCATTCCTTCTGCCATACCGCAATTTTCTTATGGACCTTTTCGAAAACAAAATTGTCTTTTGTTTTTTGGTGGTGTGTGTGTTCCTTTTAGAGGTAAAAGGTTTTTCAGGTCTTATCCAATTTGTACAACCATCACGAAAGTCAACCATCAGGTTGCAAATCTGTCGTAACTTCAAAATTTTGTTGAAAACCAACAAATAATTGTTTTGGTGGTGAGCTTCCACAAATTTTCCCTTTTATATATATATATATATATATATATATATATATATATATATATATAGAGAGAGAG
>NC_033798.1:82141205-82149239 GCF_001876935.1 Asparagus officinalis | reverse complement strand
TATTTCATGCACCACTTTTGCCCGAAGATTATCATTCTTCAAAGCAAGGGACCATAAATATTTCAGTTATTAGCTTTACCGACATCATGAAAGCCTAATTCCCCATGCACTTTAGCTAAACACATCGATTTCCAAGCTACTAGAAGAGTTTTGTTCTTAGCACCCCAAAGGAACTTTCGGCATATAGCTTCAACTTATTTAATGACTTTCTTGGGTAAAGTAAAGATTGAAGACCAGAATGTATGTTGACTGAGAAGTACAGGTTGTACTAATTGAGATTTGCTCGCATAAATTATAATTTCGTTGCTCCAGAAATTTTAGCTACCATCATCTCTATAAGAGGTATACAATTAACATAAGAAGGAGATTTGAAGTAAGAGGAACTCCCAAGTATCTGATAGGGAGTGAATCTTCACAAAACTTAAATGTATTGAACAATTTTTTGCCTCATTAAAACAAACTCCCCCAAAAAGATTTGACTTTTGTCCAAATTAATACAAAGGACTGAAGCATCTAAGAATCTTTGAACACAATTGCTGAGAAGCTTTACAGAATTAAGGTCACCTTTGCAAAAAGGTAAGGATCATCAGCATAGGTCAGATGCGCGAGTTTGGGATGTTGGCACTTTGGATGATACTTGAAGTTGGGATTAATGGTGAGAACATGAAGACATCTTGAAAGATATTCCATAGTAATTTTAAAAAGGTAGAGAGAGATTGGATCCCCTTGCCTAATCCCTCTCACCTTGGATATATCCATTCAATTCATCATTAATTACAATTGAGTAACTCACAGTCGTGACACATTGCATAACCCAACCGATACACCTCAAAGGAAAAACAAAATAAATCAGAATATCACGTAGAAAATCCCAATTGAGAGTATCTAAGGCTTTTTTAAGATCAATTTTCATCATGCATCTCTGACTTATATTGATTTCCACCATAATGCTAAGCAATTTCCTGAGGTAATAGGATATTATGCACAATGTTTCTACTCTTAATGGAAAGGCCCTGATTAGGACCATCCACATCACTAATAACCTTTTTAATTCTATTGGTTAAAATGATGGATATGCATTTATAGAGGATATTGCATAAAGAAATAGGCATGAATTCCGATGCAAAAGCAGGAGCTTTGACCTTGGAATTAACATGATAGAAGTTGAATTCACCTCTTTTAAGTAATCTCTTATGTTTGAAGAAGTCTTCCATAGCAGCACAAAGATCATGCTCAATAATAAGCCTTAGCATTCTTGAAGGACTTGGAAGAAAATCCATCGGGGCCTAGACTTTTCTTGGAGTTTATTTGAAAAAATGCATCTTTATTCTCTCCCCTTGTAATCAGTTTACACAACTCAAAACGACTCCTAGCAGAAATTTTACTGCCTCTCTCAATATATACCTTTAATCACTTCTTGCGCAGAAGAAGACTCACCTAGCATGCTCTTATAAAATTATATGATCACATTCTGAATCTCTATTTTATTAGTAAGTTTGACTCCCTCTTTGGTATATAGAGCAACAATTTTATTTGTGTTTTCTTTGATTGATGGCAAAATGAAAATCTGATGTATTTATATCTCCTTCAATCCACCTCACCTTAGCTTTTTGCTCCAAAAATTTAGATTCAGCTCTCAAGATCATATTATACTTTTGTATACATTTTGCTTCCTCAACATAAAGAGAGTGATTATCAGGATCAACTTGAATCAAAGCTTGAATAGAAGATGGATCCTGCCTAGCCTGAACAATTCTATTACGCATAACACCAAAGAAAGTTTTATGGAAAACTTTTAGAGCCCTCTTAACATTCTTTATTTTATTAACAAGTCTAAACATAGGAGAGCACAAATAGATAATATTCCACGCCCATCGAACCACTGAGAGGAATTGAGCATGAGAACACCACATATTGCAAAATTGAGCATGAGAACACCACATATTGCAAAATTGGAGTGATGCTTTCCTTCTTATAACTTAGTGGAAATGTAGAATCATAGGTGAATGGTAAGAAATGTCTGGAACATGAAATTCAACAAAAGAGTTATCAAACATGTGCAACCAATGATGATTAATAAGAACCCTATCTAACTTCACAAAAATTCTAGGTCCGTCGTGAGCATTATCAAACCTAGTAAACTTTTGACCAATATAGTGTAGATCAAATAAACCAATGTCCATGAAAAGCTATTGAAGTTCTTGAATATTACTTCTAGATATTTGTCTACTAACTTCTAATTAATTACTTATATTAATTAGAATGGAAATAATATGTAAAAAGATCAAGGGTTTTTTTGTCTATAATTTTTTTTCTCAAACTCACACTTGTATAAAGAGTATGATTTTTACAAATTTCAAATTTGTAGATTTTCAATGTGTACTTTGTATCTTTGATTTTTTTATTGTGGTTTTTTGTAAATTTTAAAATTTTCAGGGTGTTTTTTATAATTACCAAACCTGTATCTTTCATCATGATATTGTTATTTAAAAATATTAGGGTAGGAGAGCAACGTTTTCTATCTTTTCTATTTACTATAGATAATTGAATTTTAAGATAAAAACTAACTCCCAACTATCAATTTCTTATCTACTAATTTAAATATTTTAGGATTGGATAACTACTTTTGTCTATTTACTAATTATCATAGATAATTGAATTTGAAGATAAAAACTAACTTATAATTATTTATTTATATTAAATAATTTTTATTGTGTTTTTTATAAATTTTAAATTTTTGATTGTACTTTCTGTAATTATCAAACCCGTCTTTTATCATGATGTTATAATTCAAAAATATTAGGGTAGTTTGTATCGATGATTTTTTTCATTGTGTTTTTCTATAAATTTTAAATTTTTGAGGGTGTTATTATTATTATTATCAAACCCTTATCTTTTTTCATTATGTTCTAATTTAAAAATATTAGGGTAGGATAGCAACTTTTTATATCTTCACTAATTACTAAATTTAAAGAGAAAAACTAACTCCTAATTATCAAGTTCTTATCTCCTAATTTAAAGATTTTAGGATTGGATAACAACTTTTTATTTCTTTACTAATTATCATCGATAATTGAATTTGAAGATAAAACCAACTTATAATTATTTATTTATATTAAATAACTTTTATTGTATTTTTTTATAAATTTTAAAATTTTGAGGGTGTTATTATTATTATTATTACCAAACCCTTATCTTTTTTCATGATGTTCTAATTTAAAAATATTAGGGTAGGATAACAACTTTTTATATCTTCAATAATTACTATAGATTATTAAACTTAAAGATAAAAACTAACTCCCAATCATTAATTCCTTATCTCCTAATTTAAATATATTAGCATAGGATAACAACTTTTTTATCTCTACTAATTATCATAGATAATTAAATTTAAATGTTAAAACCAACTTCTAAGTAATTATTATATTAATTAGATTTTATTATTGTGTTTTTTGTTAATTTTAATTTTTCAATGTGTTTTTTATAATTATCAAACTCTTGTCTTTTATCATCACATGATTTTTTCAATTAAAAAATATTAGTGTGCGATAACAACTTTTTATGTTTTCACAAATTACTATAAACAATTAAATTTAAAAATAAAAACTAACTCCTAATTATCAATTCCTTATCTCCTAATTCAAAGATATTAGGATAATATAACAACTTTTTATCTCTTTACTAATTGTCATAGATAATTAAATTTAAAGATATAAACGAACTTCTAAATAGTTACTTATATTAACTAGAATAAAATAACAATGTAATATGTGAAAGGACCAAGGGTATTTTTGTACATAGAAAGTTTTTGTCAAATTCACACTTTTTATTAGTATGATAGTGGCGTCACATGCACGTACCCATGTCTTGTTCAATTATACGCCCTTATGTAAAGTTAATTTAGGCTTGTAGACCCTATCCCTTAATCAAAAGGGTTTTTTTCATCCAAAGAACTTTTAGAATAGGTTAAATTGTTAGAAACCATCTTTCAAGGTTTTTTTAATACAGAAACAACTTTATCAGTGGGTTTAGCTTTTAATTAACAACTCTAGAATAATTTTTGTTCAACTTTTATCCTAAATACCAAAAATACCCTCCTCTGTTCTCTCCTCACCCACCCTAGCTATCTTACCCATGTCCATCTGCATTTCATATCCTTCACTCTTGCCCTCGTGCAAACCACAGTTAAGATGGGGCAGGAGGGGGGAGTGTGAGATGGGACGAAAGAGAAATGAAAGAAGGTAGCTAGAAGAGGTGAGAGGAAGAAGAAAAGTGAAATGGAGGAGATAGGAGGAGGAGAAAATATGGAGGAGGAATGAGCATGGGTAGATGAGGACGGAGATGGGACAGAAGAGGGCGGAGGTGGGGTGGATGAGGGTTGGGAAGGGAGGATGGTATTTTAGACACTTTGGATAAAAGTTAAACATAATTTATCATGGGTTGGTTGATTGAAATCTAAACCTACTTATAAGGTGGTTTCTATATTAAAAAAAACTTGGAAAGTAGTTTCTATCGATTTGACTTATTTAAAGATGGTTTTCGTAAAAATTTACCCTTTAATGAACTTAATTTTACTCTTCATTTGGCCCAATCTCTAGAAAAAGGAAATTTTGTAAGAAATGTGTTTCATCTTCTCATTTATATGTTGATATAATAGTGTAAACTAAGTATCGATATTTCAGTCTTTTCTTCTTCTTACTTCACAAAAACAAAGGGTAGCTAAGTGATTGAAACTTTAGGAGTTTTCCTAGAAACTACCTTAAAAATTGGGTAATTATACGTAAACCACCTTTTATTCTTGATTTATACATAAATAACCTTTAAACTAGGTTTTGTTACACATTCTAGTTAATTTAAGTAACATGAGTTGTATCAAAACAAGACCTAAACACTAAAAAAATGAGTCATGGTGAGGTTTAAGGGTAATTTTGGGTTCTTAGATGAAAATTTTGACTGCGAGGTGGTTGATTGCAAAAAAATCAACTTTAAAGGTGGTTTATGCATAAATTGAAAATAAAAGATGGTTTCTAGGGGGAAAAACCAAACTCTAGGGTATCGAACTTCCACAAAATGGGGTTTATAGTATCAATCTATTAAATCATAGCTATTTTAATATTAGTCTCTCAAATCTTCATATTTTGATATTAATCCCTCAAATACCATTAGTGCATTGATATTTAGTTCATATGATTAGTTAGGGTTCTAAATGCCATGGGTAGTATGTCCCTTACCTACCATAGCCCAAACCCACTTGTTACTCAACCCGACCCATTAAGAAGCCTAACTCAACCTTGTCATTGAACCGATCAAAAAACAACAGCTCTTTCATTTGGTTATGTCTTTCTATTGTCACTCCTCGGCAACCATTCTACTATAACGTAGACCCCAGAAAGAACAATATGAAATTAAAACCAAAACATACAAATATCAAAATTACAATTCAATATGTCATGCATACAACAGCCTCAATATGGCAATAGATAAACATCATCCCAAATAAGGAATTGGCGATAAAATATTAATGTAGATATTGTAATAAGATTAGTCCCCGAATTAGGCTAAATTGAGCCAAACTTCTACTAATATTGGGAGTAGATTAAAACTTTTTATTGACACTCATCGACAACCATTCTACTCTAACGTAGACCCTAGAAAGAACAATATGAAATTAAAACCAACATACATATCTCAAAATTACAATTCAATGTGTCATGCGTACAATAGCCTCAATATGGCAGTAGATAAACATCATCTAGAATAAGGAATTAACGACAACATATTAATATAGATACTATAATAAGATTAGTTACCAGATTAGGCCTAAGTTGAGCCAAAATTCTACTAATATTGGGACTAGATCAAAATTCACATAGAAAAAGATTAGGGGTGGTCTCTATTCACTACAAACTTGAAATCTTTGAATTCACATGATATAAACACAGGCACAATATTTGCTAAAATTGAGCCCAAAATTAGGGCAAAATTGAACTTTGGAATAAATTTAGGGGTGGACTTTACATTCACTAGAAAGTAGAAACTTGATATCTTTTAGGACTATTACAACACTAAGAACCCTAAAAGATGTTTACTAAAAAAATAAAGGAAAAATTACCTCTGCGGCAAATGATTCTTCTTCACTGTGCAGTAAGGGGTTCTTTGTCTTGACTCAAAAACAAAGGATTGTACTTAATTTCCTCTTGATTTCGGGGGCGAAATCAGATTAGCCGAAATCAGATTAGGGCAAAAAACCCTAACTTTGATGAAGGAAGCAGGAAGTAGACAGACAGACGGGGGTTGGTGGAGTTTAACGAGGGGAATATATAGGTTACTAGCCATGTATGGTTAAGCCTAACCTAACCATGGTTGGGTGTTTTTAATAAAAACGTTAACGAAGGCACCAATATCAACACACTAATGGTATTTTGGGGCTTGTTTGGATTTGACCGCGATGAAGGGAAGTTAAGTGAATAGATGATAAGTTAAGCTAGAAAAAGTTAAGTATTATACAAAACTTGTTTGACAGTTTAGTAAAGAGAACCAATGAAAACTTATTTCACTCTATTTGGGAAGTTCAATAAAGCGAAGGGAATGTAAGGGAATATATATAAATTTACATAAATAATTTGATTCTTACATGTTATTTCACTTCTTTGGTAAAGTTGTTTCTATGTAATATCTTTTTTCAAGAGTTCACTTCCCCTCCATTACAGCCCAACTAAGGGAAACTCAAGTTTTTTTCCTCTCCGTTATCTTAACTGTCTCATTATTTGTCAAATGAACCCCCAAACAAGATTAATGTGTCCCCTATCTTCCCTTCCTATTACCTCTAATCCAAACAGGCAAACAGGCCCGTAGCACGTAGGGACTGAGATACTAATATCAACCCACAAAAAAACTAGGCTATGAAGAGTGTGTTTGACAATCCTTACAAAACTGGTCAAGATTACACCTAGCCCAGTTTTGTTCTAAAACTAGTTCTTTTGTAAACCGAGGGGGGTGTTTTACAAAAGAAATATTTTACAAAAGAACTAGTTTAGAGGTCATTTTTTGACCTAGGAAAAGTTGAGTAAATTTTGATCGAACTTTTGCTAAACACTTTTTTCCTCAAAATGAGACTAAGGCCAAAACTAGTGTCATTTTGAGGAGTTGCCGAACAAGCCCTAAAAATATTTGGAGTATCACAACAAAATCCCTATTTGATCTTCTTGTTTACTCTCCCATCACAGGGAAAAAGGGAAGGCAAACTAAAGGGTGAAATCAAGAATCGAGGAATCATGCTACAATTCCCAGCATTCATGAGACAGTTCCCATCTCCTCCCCTTCTCCCTTCCTCCACCCTTCTCCCTTTGTGGGCTTTCTCCCACAACGACGAGCTTCTCCTTGCTATGGAGGAGTCTGAACTCGAAGACAAGGTGCGTGTATCTTCATCGAGTAAGCTAGGGTTTACCTTATGGTTATTTGCTCTCATAACTCCATTTGGGTATCTTTAATTTAGGAACTCCGACTCTAGTTGCTTAAAATTTTTTGTTATGCCGTAATGATACCAAAAATCTTTTTTTCCCCTTATATCTTGATTTACATATTCTTTTACCCTTTCTTTTGTATACTAAATGCTTTAAACATCTCTCACTACTAATGTCTAGCAATTGCTAAAAGGTAGAAATGTCAATAATTCTAGTGGTAGTGTTTGAATGATGAAAGATGCATTCTTTTTATGTTGCAACTCACACTGTGAAAATCCTATTGCACTTGATATATAAATTGTCTCTATTATAAGACGACAAGACTGTAAGTAAATGAAAGTCAAAAAGTGTTGATTATGTCATATCTTGGGTCTGTGAAGTATAGTTAGCCTGTTCTTTTCCCCCTTGTTTTGTTCAAAGGCAGCAAGGACTTTGATCCAAACCTTCCATAACTTAATCACACCTTATAGGTTTGGTATCCCATTAACATCAACGTTTGCCTCCGAAGATTGCAAGAAAAGTTTGTTTTAGACCTTCAAGAGATGAATTTCTGTTGAGGATTAACGTTAAA
>NC_033798.1:82109117-82141191 GCF_001876935.1 Asparagus officinalis | reverse complement strand
GTATATAGTGTTGGACTTCTACAGATCACTGGTATTAAGTGTTTGAGTGTCTTAGCATTCAGAAAAGAAGATAATGAATTCGGGCTTGCATTATGAAAATTTGTATTTGTTTGTATATGTGAACATTGTGAAGGACAATGTGCTTACTAGTGGCGTATCTGATATACAAAATTTAGACTTTTAGACTAGCAATGGTCACAATCTTCGTGATTACTTCTGGATACAATATATATAATTATTGGAGTTATATGGTTCCCTGATTTTATGATGTTTAAGTTTTCTCATGAGAACATCTGCAAAAGGTCTTTAAAAAAAATTGAATGTTTCTACATGTCAAGAACTCGAAAAGTAGTCCCAGACATTATGAAGGCATCCATGCAATCAGATAGTGAAATTTCCTTTGCATAATTGTTTAAGATGCAGATTGCTCAAAGCACTGATTTTTGTAGCTTGAAGAATTTGCATATATTTTGTGCATTCCATAAGCCAAGAGAGCATCTGTGAGTAGTAGAAAGAATTCGCCATTCCATACAGTTATCTTTTGCTTCTTGTACAATGATAATGTTAATGGACATACCATATTGATCTGTCTGAACGTGCGAATGATGTCTATCTGCTCGTCCTAATTTACATGGCTAAATTTTAAAAATGTTCTTGCAAATTTTATTACAAAGGAATATGAGGCAACTTTTGTGATGGGACCAGGGTGGAGCTCTAGTTGGATAGCTGAAGGATCTCAAAATCGTGAACTTTGGCGGCTATACGAATCTGATCAGGATCTAAAGTTGGCAGTGTTTAGATGTGAAGTCTTTGATAACTATCTGTAATTGTTCTGCAGAGGTTCAGGTATGTCGGGTGCCAAACAAGTCTAAGCGTCTTTCGAAGACCTTGTTGGAGCTTCATTGGAGGAAAGGAATCGTTCGACAGCTTGATGGGCTGGTACTATAACTCATTGGGGCCCAATTGAAAGAGATCACGTGAGAAGGATAATCAAGCTAATGTCGGAAGCTCATTAAAGGTCATCAGTGGTGATGTTCGAGGTTGCAAATGGGGTGGGTGGTTCTTTGTGCTGCATTGTAGGTTGAAACAAAGAGGGAGGGGGAAGATGAATATAGGGTGAAGCATGTCCTCTTTTGTGTCCTGGCATTATGAATGATGTCGAGCCACATGCAATGTGTTTGGAAATGGCGTGGATTGAATTTGAGATAGTAATAATTGTGCAAAGAATATATTTTAAGTCGACGAGAGATCAAGGATGCCTACCAACATTTTGGAGATGTAGCACTGTTTTAAAAAAAACCCGCCTAGACTGTTTAGGCGTATGCCTAGGCCTAGGCGGTACCTAGACCGCCTAACAAGCGCCTAGCACATGCGCGGTACATAGGCTGCCTTCCTAGATTTTAGGAGTGTTTAGGGGAGTACTGTCTGTTTATGTGGATTGTATCTTTTAGGCATTGATCGTGATTTTCTGTGTTGCAGTCTTCACGTCCTCCAACCTCCTTTAAACTCATTTAATTTTCAAATATGAACACCTTCACTACCTCCTCCGACCTTCAATAAAATCTCATTAATCACCACTTAAATGAAGAAAGAAATCTGCCTAGACACCAGTCCAGCATTTGAGCTTTCTATAATATTAACATTTACCATCAATTATTGTAATTAAAAAATAAAAAAGGAAACCATCCTAGGTTCTAGGCTCGGGTCCAACGCCTAAGCCCCCTGGTACTTTCTATAACCATGTTAGTTATTGTTTTGGCTACTTAGTATTTAAGTATGCATGGTTTATTTGTGGATCTAATTTTGCTATCCTTTTTTTCTTTTTTTAGCAAGTTTCTATGAATTTAATATATATTTTTACTAATTATTATAACTAAATAATTTAAAAAATAGCCAACTACCTAGTCGACACCTAAGCATACACCTAGATGTCTAGGCGCTAGGCGCTGGCTCAAACATCTAGTTTGCCTAGCGCTTCCTGTAATATTGAGATTAGTCACTTTTGATGCCTTCTACTGTACTAACAATTTGCTTATGCCGTCACTTTTAATGCTTCTTACTGTACAAATAAGTACAACATGCCATTTGCACCATTCATCAAGGTAAACCACCATTCTCAAGTCGTATTATTTGGTTGTCCTTTAATTAGAGAAGAGACCATTGACTCCTTTGTGCGTCTATTTTGTACATGTCTTATTGCAATGTTTGGTAAACATTCTAAGTGTATTCTGACGGATCAACAGCTTGCAAAGAGGGAAGAGAGAAGCGAAGTCCTTTCTAACGTGATTCATCGGTTTCGCAAATGGCGTTCTCTATGGAAAGCACACGAGCATCTAGGGCTTTATTTGGCACTAAAGAAAAGTTTCAATATATTTTTTTGTTGCATCAATTTAAGCCTAATTGTTGAGGATTTTGAATCAAGTTGAACTTTCATGATAGAGAAGCCTGGAGTTAAAAATAACATATAACTAAAACACTTGAATTGAATTCGAGGTAATTGAGTGCGACATACTTTAGAAACATATTTTGTGCTTTCATATATGCAATACAAAGAAGTGAGTTTTAACGCACTTCTCAAATGTTAGATATATAACTTACAACAATTTATGAGTTTGTGAAATAAAATAACTCCAGATGATTTATAAGATGTAGAAGAGAAGGAGAATATCAATCTTAACTATACAAGCCATCTTCATGGTCTCCAAGCCCAACAGAGAAGCATGCACAAGGATTTATACTAGAGCAATGTTCAGGGTTTTTAGAGAGCAACTAAAAGAGATTTTCATTTATTTTTTATGAAGTGGAGCCTTAAACATTATGCAAAGTATTGCAATGTCATAAACCCGAACAAACTAAGTGCTAAAAGAACTCGTATGCTTATCATCCTTTGATAGTATCTTGCAATTTGCAAAATATATGAATTCATCGAAATGGTTTACTGAAATTGCTTTTACACTTTGATATCTTTGAAATATCCTCAATAAATTTTAAAGAGATGGACAAATTCGTCGAAGGAAGTGTTGATCATGGGCAGAGCCTTTAAGGGGCAGGGGAGGCCTTGGGCCTCTTAAACTTTAAATAAAAGGTTATGAGATAAAGACCATGAGCCGAAGCCTTCTATGCGTCATAGGTTTTTGTCCCTCACCTTTTTATTCTATCTATATCATTGGTTGATATACACCAAAGTCATAGCACTGCACCATCAAATTCCTCCTTAAAGACTAATGTTTAATAGTTTGTGTCGGAAAATGATGAAATTGGTTATAGAAGGTTCTACATGTAGTGGAAGAATTTGCACAATTCAACAAATCAAAAAATAGATCAAGTTCTAGAAGAATTAGGTGTTGGCTAAATGGCAATTTCAAGAGAATAGGTTGGGACATAACAACATGATGTAGATCCAAGCTTTTGATATTCTTAAGCAAAACATGTACAATAATTGGACAATGACACTTCCTTTGACTTCAAATTGCAAAGGAAAAATAAAGAAGCAACACCTCGGAGTTGAAAGCCAAAGCCAAGAACATGCAGAAATGTCATAAGAGCCACAATAGTGCTTGCAAGGTGTATATCTTTTATTTTAAAATAGGCTTAATTATCAGATTGATATATTTAATGGCAAATCTGTACCAATAAGATCTATTTAGTGGCGTTGCCGACAATAAGGTATATTTAGTGTGCCTCAAATCGCTATTAATGTCTATGTGATTACCGGCGTGAACTTTGACCGCAACATTATGAATTTTTGCATATATATCCCTCAAATTTCTCATATTTGCATATTTATCCCCCAAATCTTATTTTTGAAGAAGAAACAACCTCTTTCTCTCTCTCTCACATAGCAACATCAGTTCTCCAAAAACCCTTGCCCTCTTCACCACTGAGATTCCTGAAATCCCTCAACAAAACCCTTTTCTCAAACCCTATTTTCTCCATGACTTCACTATGACCCATTTCTCATATTTTACCCATCTTTTCCCCATTACTTTATGTTGAACCCAATTGCTCTTCATGGGTTCGTTCAATTTAACAGAATGATGAGCTCTTATGTTAGTGATTATGGTGAAAGGCCGACGATGTAGCTGATAGTGTGAAGAAGAGGAGGAAGAGGAAGATGAACAAGCGCAAACGAAAGAAGCTCAGAAAACATCATGATTTGTCATCAAGTATTCTTCATGAACCAACAACCAATTATAATGACACTAATTAGGGTCATGTAAATTTGAGCATTGGTTCGGGGAATGAGGTAGATTTTAATTTGTTCTTGTTGTTAGTTAAGAGATGAAGAGAGGTTTTATTTTTGTAAGAACCAAGATTTGTGGGCTAATGTGTACATATGAGAGATTTAAGGGGTATATGTGCAAAAAATCTATAATTTTGGGCTCAAATTTCACCTCTGACAATCGGATAGGCATTGTTGATTATATGAGTCTCACTAAATATTCGTTATTGTTGTTTGTGCCACTAAATAAGTCTTATTGATATAAATGTGCCACTAAATATACTAATATGGTAATTTAGCCATTTAAAATAAGGTATAATGTTTCTAAATATAGTACAATATTTCTAAATTTTTTGACTCATATTGAGATTTTAGATATAAATCATGGTGAAGATCTTGATCTCACAATTAAATGTAATGGTTAAAAACCTTGGTAGACAATATCTCCTATCAACTTAATTTTACAGGAACTTTTCTATATAATTGCATTTTCGTGACAACTAATTCTTCCACAACTTGATCTATTTTTTTATTTGTCAAGTTATACAAGTCATTACATGTCGAATATTCTATAATCAATTTCATTACTTTCTAACATAAACTATTGAACATTAATTTTTCAGAAGGAATTTCATGGTGAAATGCTAAGACTTTGATGCATATCAACCTAGGGTGTAGCCAAGATAAAACTAGGGACAGGGAAAAAGCCTATGTCTTTGATGTATATCAACCTAGGGTGTAGCCAGGATAAAATTAGGGAGAGGGAAAAAGCCTATGACTTATAAAATTTGAGCTTTGGCCTTCGGCTTGTAGTCATTGGCTCATAGACTTTTATTTAAAAATTGGGGGTCTAAAGCCTTATCGCTCCTTAAGAGCTATGCCTACAATCAACACTTCTTTCAGTCTATCTCTTTAGAATTTATTAAGAGGGCATTCAAAGATATCAAGGTGCAAAAGCACCTTTAGTAGTACATGCAAGCAGGCCATTTTATTGAATTGATATATTTTACAATTGCAAGATACTATCATAGAGATTTGGATGATAACCATATAAGTTCTTTTAGAATGTAGTTTGTTCGGGTTTGAAACTTGCAATCATTTGTATAATGCTTTAGGCTCCATTTTTCAAGATAAACGAAAATGTCTCTTTTTGTTGCTCTCTAAAGACCGTGAACATTGTTCGAGTATAAATCATCTGTGCATGTCTCTCTATAGAGCTTGCAGACCATGAAGATGAATTGTAAAGATTGATAATCCTCCTCTTTTATGTCTTATAGATCTTCTAGAGTCCTTTAATATTGACAAACTCATAAACTGTTGCATAGTTATATATTCAGCCTTTGAGAAGTGCGTTGAAACTTCACTTAATTTGTGTTGTAGACATGAAAAAACACAATATGTTTCTAAAGTATGTCACCCAATTATCTCGAATCTGATACATTTGTTTTAGATGTGTGCACTGTTCTAGATAGCGATGCATAGCGCCGCTATAGCAGTTTTCATAGCGTTAATGATGGCTACCGCTATGCTATGAGCGAAAGCGGTAGCAAATAGCGGCCAAAAGCCAGCCTTCATTTGGTGGGTAGTTTTTATATTCTCCTCGACCCATACCCAAACCTGACCCATTTTATCATTAAAACCTTATCAGAGCTCTTCTCTCTCTCCCCCATCTTTGATTCACAGTCACAAAAGAGAAAAAACCCTAGCCGTTGGTGCTTCCTCACCATCTCCATCGCTTCCTCCTTATATCCGGTGCTCCCTCCACCATCTTCAGTGTTTTTTTATTCTTTATAGTACTTTGTTAATAGTTACACATCTATTTCATGCTTAGGATCTCTATAAATCATCAAATACACATTTGTAGAATTTCTAAAATTTTTTAAATAATTTTTCTTATTTTTTAGAATTTTTAAATGTATTTAAATTTGATCACGATTTGACTATGCACTATTTGTCGCTATTGTGCCGTTGTAGGCGCAGATAGCCTTAGTGGTACCTCACTGCTACGCGACGCTATCCGCTATCAATAACTTTGGATGTGGGTTATCTTCCCTCTTATGTTTCTCTATCATGGAAGTCCAACTTGATTTAAAATCCTCTATTGTGAAGCTTAAATTAATGCATCACATAAAGGTTTTTTGAAACTTTTTTTTGTGCCAAGTCAAACCCCTAGATGCTCATGTGATTTTCGTAGGATATGCCAATTGCGAAATTGATGAACCGTATTAGGAAGGGCCACACTCCTCTTTGTAGGGTCTTGACCCATCGGAATGCACTTAGGATCTTTAACAAACATTGCATTAAGCCATGTTAGAAACACCAACATAAAGAAGTCGGTGGTCTCATTTTAAATTAAAGCACAACCAATGTTGTTTGGAAATGGTGGTAATTAAATCCAACGGTTAGAAACCTTGGTGGATAACGACTCCTTTCAACTCAAGTTTAGAAGAGTTTTTCTTGTATATATATGTGCGAGAATGTGTTGTGTGTGATGCATGGCAGTGTGTGTATGTGTGATGAATATAATGTGTTATGGGTTACTTTGTGTCGTGTTTCCCATTATCTCAAATCAAGTGCTAATTAATGCATTGTTTTTGTTATTGCAACTTCAATGGTAATTATACCTGACTATAATAGTTATTGTTGGTTTTCAACCCTAGCATCATATTGTTGACCTTCGTTACTGTTGGATAGGAAAATCTCAAATATCAACTAGGAAGATTACACTGTACACGGATCTTAATGTTGGAGGTTTATAACTAGGTATGGAAAAGTTTTGAGGGATGTTGGGTGAGTAAAGGTATGATGTTTTGGGCTGTTTTAGTTTTTGTTGCTGTCCGGTGTTGGAGACAATGGAGGGTGAGTAAAGATTTGAGTATAAGAAAGAAGGGAGTGACTGAGAAATAACAAGTGCCTTCAGAACCTACTTACCCATTTTGCTTGTGCACAATGGCATCTCTACGAACGAGCAAATCAACTGATGTAGGGATAGAACAGATTTAAATGAACTGATAATGCACGTCACATCAAATAAATGAGATATTTCTTAAAGAGTTTTGATAACTAGCACATAATCAAATTCTAGGCACAATATAGGTCAAGTAGATTACCTATCATACCATTATATAGTTTCTGATCTACCTCTTTATTACTGTTTGTCCAGCGTAGTTGAGGTGAGGTTGGTTTTGCATCCTTTATTGTAGATTTCTATGCATGCTAGTTCTAGTCATATTCTCTTTGATGGATGATTATTCCTAGTCTTCTTGTTTTGCAACCTAAGAAAGAACAACTCCCATTATGCATGTTTGTAATTGCTCTAGCATATTCTGACAAATTTCACATAAAGAGCTCAGTAATATTTCTGAAAATGACATCATCCACATATAGTAAGATATACCAATATCTTCACTTTTACTTCAGTAAACAAATTTTTATCAAGTTTGCCTCAGATTAGAGAAATCTTTTTCAGAAAAGGAACTAGTGAGTTTATCATCATATCCTTGCTTCAAACTTACAAGAATTTTGCTCCACTGGTAACTAGAATGGTTTATTAACCCCCAAAGCACGAGTAATTATTAACCCGACCCTATTTTACAACACAATTATCGTGTTGGACACTTAGCTATGACGTAACACTTGGACAAACACTCAATAATTCTCATATACTGGGATAAGGGAGAGGCTTAGAATGAATATAAAAAGGGGATCAGTAAGGAAGAGCAGAAAGAAAGTGTAAGCCAGTGCTTAGTCTTGCAGTCATCCTTATCCCTGTCTTTAACTATATTATTGTCCTGTGATAGTTAAACCACTAGCACTAAATAGATCTCATAGCTTTTCTCAGGATGAGATTAATAATGTCAATAATTAATATATTGTAGCTGTCTCTCCATGTCTTCCTGCTTAAAAGTTGTTATCCTAGACATTATCTTCCTGTTTGAAACATGACTTTATGAGTTTCTTTACCAGTAGCTTGTAGGAGATGGTCTTGGGTGTTTGGCAGGGTAAATTTAAGGAGCGAAAGGTGAAACTTGATTCCTTCAGTTTCTTAGTTTTCTCTTAAATTCAATCACAGGTCCTTAGTTTTCTCTTAAATTCAATCTTGCCTCCCTTGAAAGCATTCTTTCCATTTCCAAGGTCCGTTGAAAGTTTTGTATATTGACTATGAAGTTCTTCAAAGTGATGGGTGCCTCACTATTCTTGCACTTGAAACTAGTTGTATCACCATTTTTAATGATATTTTTCTTAAGGCTTAAATGCGGCTAGACCCCCTTGAGTATCGTTGCTTTCAACTTACTACCCCTCTAGTTTTATTGCTGCAGATTTACACCCTGAGTGCTTTTTTCACTGTTTTACCCTCAGAGAAGTCACTTGGGAGTGGTCTGACCTATGTGGCATGTGGGCCTCATGATATATGAGAACTTTCTTAAAACCCTTTCGTGTATGAAACCTGGAAACTTAATTAGCTCAATTTCTTATTTTTTTTCCTGAATTAACATGTGCTGCATTTTTAGGTCTTAAAGTTTTTAAATAGTAATGGCCTCAAATATATCACTAGAATGGATTTCTGTCAGGACTTGCAATGTGATGTAATAGAATTGTTAGTCATGTTTTTTTTCCTCGAAAAATAGAGAGAATTGTTAGTCATGTCTGATATTTGCCCACTAGATCTTAACGATGGTGTTGAATAGTGTTTATTGATGTGGTAATTTATAAGAAAGTTTATATATGAGGGCCAGTTTTAAATAAATAGACGAGGATGTATAATTTAATCCTAATCAGACTTTGGTATTAGTAAATTCCTCTCTTCTGTGTTAGGAATCACGTGTAATTGTATATTGGGTTAAATGTGGATAGAGCTCCTATACAATAGCCTAATGGTGGATAGAACCCTGTAGTTCTATTTGTGCAGATAGATCCCTGAGGGAACCTTTTTGACTAGTTTAAGAGTAGAATAAATCACTCAGGGTTTTATTTGCACTTGGGAATACTACAGGGGATCTATCCACAGCAATTTAACAACAGGGGGCTATCCCGCAATTAGGCGATAGTACAGGGGTCTATCCGCAAATAACCCTCTTTTGATTTGTAGATTGCTTAGTTTGATACTTTAACAAAGTTTCTATTTCTGCAGTGGAGTGAAATCAGAAAGATAAATAGCAGTGTGCCGGTGATTGGGAAGATTAACACTGATTACAAGGAAGATTTTGATGCTGACGCAGAAGACGATGATCCAGATAACGTGGATGAGTCTGAGGGTGATGAATTTGAGCAGGAAGCAGGTTGAAGATATACCGCATGAACATTGTAATTTAGCTTAGCTTCTATAAAACGCAAACTGAAAATTGTGTGGTTCTATGAATTTGCAAGTAGTTAGCCTATCACAGAGGCATCAAATTTGGCTTGTTGGTCGCCTTTCAAGTTTCCTGCCTTTGGTGTTGTTTTTTGTGTTTCGCTGAGGTTCTTAGATTCACTTGCAATCTTGATGCACATAGTGTATTTTCTATAAAAATGAAATTTGTTGGAGTTTTTACTGCTCCGTGGAAATGCTTTTAATCCTTGTTTGTCACATTTTCCGTTTATTTTATAAATTCTGATACCATTCTGTACATCTGTGGCTCCAACAAATGAGTATACATGCCCCAAATATCGTAGCAACGAGAGGAATTTCCTCTCTTGTTATACTACTTCTAAATACTACTTCTAAAAGAGAAAACACATGTCAAAACTTTTGCATACCTATTTTGCCCTTTACAATTTTATTAATTCTAATTTTATCTTATAACTATTTTAAAAGTGTGAATGGTATTAAGACTTTTCATCCAAAAATACCCTTCAACTTTTTCGTATAATTGTAAAAGTTTCCATTTATTATTATGGATATTCATGTACTTTTGTTTATTTATATGATAAAACCACACATGCATATACATATCCATAATAAATATACATAATAATCAATATGAGTGAACAACACATGCATGTCAAGAGATGCCCAATTGATGTCCAAGTAATGTCAAAGCTCAATTTATTATTTACCAAATTCTTCAGAGGATGAGCTTTAATTTTCATGAGGAATTGAAGTTTAATGCATGACGTTTGAATCTTAAGAGGTGCACTTATAATTGTTCCTCCCTATTAACTGTAATTCAAACCTAATTATGAGACTATTCCTCTTTAATCTCGTTCAAGGCATTAATCTCTTCATTTCCTCCATCAATCTATAAATACTCCTCTCATTGTGAAAAAAGAAATACTTCAAGAGGATATACAGTTCATCTGCTCCATCAATCTATAAATACTCTTCATCTCCTCAAGGCATTAACCTCTTCAAGCAAGAAGATATACTTTAAGAAGAAGATATTAATAGTTCTAGAAAGCCATTTGATGTGATATTGCTAGGTAAACATAATTGATCAACTATTTGTTTCAGCAATATGCAACTGGTGTCATGCTTTAAAATGGTTTTACATTTTTTTTCCTTTTAGTTTTATAAGTATTTCAATCTTGACTTAATAAGTTTATGATTGCCCCCGGAGCTCTTTTATATACCATCTTGTTAAATGATATCAATTTGCTTATAGTTTTATTTGTCACTCTAACTGCATGATTGATTTTTTTTATATACATGGATTCATGATAATTTCTTATAAATGTGCAAAGTTAGGACCATATACACTCGAATACACAACGAGTGGTCGTCACATGATGATGGGAGGGCGCAAGGGTCACCTAGCAATGATTGATATGATAACTATGGATATAATTAAGGAGTTTCAGGTTTCTTGTGTTATCATCTCTGACTTATGATTGTTGTGCGCTGCGGAAATTTCGGCAGAGTTTCTGGTGCACAATAAGAGAGAAAGATCGATAATAAGAATTCCCGTCTCACCAAGGAGACAAGAATCTGAAGCGGATATCTCAACCAAGTGAGATATCGGCTCTTCCTCTCATCAGTTCTAGGACTGACCTGTCGAGGGATCCTAATAACTATTACAATGGCCACAAACTCAAACAACCAATTTTACGTGGTTCGGCAAACTGCCTACGTCCACGGGGCAAGGAGGGGGATCTACTATTAGAGAGAAAATACAATAGGTTTACAATCTCACAAAATAAACCCTCAAACTAACTCTCTAATCTCTCACAAAATCTCTCTCAAAGGGACGCCGCCAAAAAAAAAACTACCGAAGAGCCTCTCTGCTAATTGCCGCAGCCGAAAAAACTATCCCCTCAATAGCACACCTGCAGCCGCCCAATTGCTTTCCCCTCTGCCTTAGCTTTTGCACGCGCCTCCAAGACAGAGCTCTCTGCACTTGCTTGCACCAAAAGAGAACTCAGCCGCCCCCCTCACACTTTGCACACGTTTCACGAAGCCCTAGGATGGGAATTTATAGGGGTGCTATACAATTGAATCGGGTGGGCTTTCACTTTGTCCGCTGGACACGAGATCACTTCACGCGTCAAAAAACCCAATGGAATTCTCCTTTGAACACTTGTGGCCCCCACACGAAGATGCAATCAACAATCACGGGATTTTCAAGCTCACGTGATCCCTTTGTACTCTTGTGGCCCCCACAAGCATGTCTCCAACAATTCTCCACCTCGGCGAAGTTTTCCCAAAACTAAGCCGATACCAACCAAACCAAACGTCTCACTTGTTGTGTCCAGTACACCGTGAAACAATTCACGACAACAGACTCAATCCATAACAAGTCGAGAACCCAAATGAGAATGCAAACACTCTCCAAATGTCAGTATCAACTCACCAAATCGATCTCACCCCCATCAAATAATCCAACCCGGCTGCATCATAAAGACTGCCTACGTATCCTCTTGCCCAAGGAATCAAGCCGAACGTAGTTCACCCAAATGGCCGCGAACGACCTCAATCCAATAGAAGAGTTCGCAACCCTTCTCCAATATCATCAACTCTGCGGCTGATAGCACCTCCAATGGCCTCAAACACCTCCACCTGAGGCGAACCAATGGTCATATCCAAACTATGTCTGCCAGCTGCACTCGATTCAAAACCCAACTCATCATCTGCACATAAATCCAAATAACTTCCACGCTGTGTCACCTCAGCTGGAATCCCAACCAATGCAGAATGATCTGGAGTAATCTTTACCCAATGTGGAGTAGCATCACTCTCCACCCGCTGCGATACCTCTAAGGTCTGTCCAAAACTCTCCTCCTGCTGAGAGTCAATTAGCTCCCTCATCGAAGCCTCAACCAAAGTGACACTACCAGACCTATCTTCCAATGGAGTTTTACCTCCAATCACAGCAGTTGACAACTCTTTAATAAGATGACCCAAATATGTCGAAGCCTCTGTCCAGAAACTCTTCTGCAGACCATTGCTTGACAACAAACACCGTGTTGGAAACTACTAGGACTTTCTCCAAAGGGGATTTGGTTGCAACCCAAACACGCCTAGAACAGCCACCAACAAAGGAAACCAAACGCCTATTACCTCCCAATGATGTCCCCTTGGAAGGCCCCCAAACATCCACGTGAACTCCTCCAGAACGACCCTTAGCACGGTGAATAGAGGTGCCACACTTCACCTCGGTCTTCTTGCTCACATCAACATGTTCACTGGACTTCAAACTGCAGGTCTTTGCACCCTCTTTCAATCTATGCGAGGAATCAATACTGGAATGGCCAAGCCCCAAATGCCGCAGTCTAGTCGAATCAACAGAAGTCGTCAGCTCTCCACCTGCCACTATACCTCCAGTCAAGTAATACAGGTTATTTCTCCTGACGCCCTTCATCAAAATACGAGAGTCTCTCGCAATCTCGAGAACCATGTCCTCAACACGAACCTTCAGACCCTCTCCAACCAAAGCTCCAATCGAGATCAAGTTCTTCCTCAAAGAAGGAACATATCTCACATCGTTTAACTCTCTAACAGTCCCGTCAAACATCTTTATGCGAATTCTTCCTATCCCAAGGATCTGGCATGCACGGTTATCAGCCATGTACACCACACCACTATCCACCAGCTTCTCAAAACTGGAGAACCATTCCCTTCTAGGGCACACATGATAGGTCGCACCACTATCCAACATCCATTCAGATTCCTCCGAATAGCTATCTGTAGGACTGATAGAAAGCGAATAAATAGAAGAGTCAGAATTATTACCATCCGATACGATGTTTGCTTCTGATGATGGTTGCTTCCCTTTTCCCTTCTGCTTATTCTTCATCCATTCGTCGAGCTTTGGGCAGTCTTTCTTCCAATGACCAGTCTCCTTGCACCAAGCACACTGATCTTTTCCAATTGTAGGATGCCCTACTCTAGACTGTGACTTCCAATTCTTTCGGTTTGGACCCTTCCCTCTTGCGACCAACGCCTCCGCTACTGGCTCAACTGAAGCCTCCTTATCCTTCTTTCGAAGCTGATAATTCACAAGTGCAGCGGTGACCTCACTATACGAAAGTGATGCCTTCCCATTAATCAGAGTAAGAACGAAGGTCTCATATTCCTCGTCGGGCAAGGAACTCAACAACAGCAACGCCTTGTCCTCATCTTCAATCTTGACATCCACATTCGCCAAATCCGCAAGAAGCTTTGTGTAGTGGTTCATGTGATCTCTAATGGAGGTTCCCTTCTTCAACTGGAAACGATAAAGTCTCCTCTTCAAATGCAAGCGATTTTCCACACTCTTGGTCAAATACTTGCTTTCGAGAATCTCCCAAATCTTCTTCGCAGAAGTCTCATTCATCACATCATATTTTAGATCTTGAGTCAAACAAGACCTAATCACACCACACGCCGTTCGATTCATCTTTTTCCAAACCTTCTCTTCAATCTCATCTGGCTTGCCATCTAACTCCAAGGTATCCTCCAAATTCTGCGCGTTCAGCGCATCCAAAACCTCGTATCTCCATAATCCAAAGTTGTTTGTGCCATTAAATTTTTTTCACATCTATCTTCATAGAATGGATATTCAGACTTTGAATGGTCTTCGCGCCAGAAGCACCGCCCTCGACACCCGAAGCACCTTCTTTCCCCGACATTTTACGCACCAACGAACAAAGAATAGATTCAAAACTAAAAAGATAGAGTCTTTACCAAAAGATCCCACCTTTATCACCAACGAAGTCCTAAACGGGCCTCCAATTTGATCTACTCCTCCAACCAAACCCTAGATCTGGAATCTGGGCTCTGATACCACTTGTTGTGCGCTGCGGAAATTTCGGCAGAGTTTCTGGTGCACAATAAGAGAGAAAGATCGATAAGAATTCTTGTTTCTCAAAGGGAACAAGAATCTGAAAGCCTAATATCCCATCAAAGTGGGATATTTGCTCTTCCTCTCGTCAACTCTAGGACTGCGCGTCGAGGGATCCTAAAAACTATTACAATGGCCACAAACTCAAACAACCAATTTTACGTGGTTCGGCAAACTGCCTACGTCAACGGGGCAAGGAGGGGGATCTACTATTAGAGAGAAAATACAATAGGTTTACAATCTCACAAAATAAACCCTCAAACTAACTCTCTAATCTCTCACAAAATCTCTCTCAAAGGGACGCCGCCAAAAAAAAACTACCGAAGAGCCTCTCTGCTAATTGCCGCAGCCGAAAAAACTATCCCCTCAATAGCACACCTGCAGCCGCCCAATTGCTTTCCCCTCTGCCTTAGCTTTTGCACGCGCCTCCAAGACAGAGCTCTCTGCACTTGCTTGCACCAAAAGAGAACTCAGCCGCCCCCCTCACACTTTGCACACGTTTCACGAAGCCCTAGGATGGGAATTTATAGGGGTGCTATACAATTGAATCGGGTGGGCTTTCACTTTGTCCGCTGGACACGAGATCACTTCACGCGTCAAAAAACCCAATGGAATTCTCCTTTGAACACTTGTGGCCCCCACACGAAGATGCAATCAACAATCACGGGATTTTCAAGCTCACGTGATCCCTTTGTACTCTTGTGGCCCCCACAAGCATGTCTCCAACAATGATCTCTTGAAAAAAGTTGTGCGCGTAAATGTGTAACTCCATATTCATCTTTTTATTGTTGTATTTACATGGTCGTTGGTCAGTGCTAGGTGCAAATCAGGGGAATTCTTTTATATATGTATAAATTGTTGACTTTCGATATCATAATACTTAACCCCTTCTCTCATAATCTATCATTGTTTACACATTATAACTTTAGGAATCATGCAACTGATGACGTAGATCCAACATACAGTTTCACATCTCATCTAAAAACCAGGTCTACAAGTAGTACTTGCAACAAATGGGTTATGCAGTAGATGATAGATTGGATTTTTTGATTTATTATGTTCTCATAGGCACTTAGAGGCTTCACATAGGTTCCATTTGGACAAATTTTGTTTGAGCAGTTAATATTTTTCTACTACAGCAGGATTTTTCTATTCAAGTAATTCAAATTTTATGTTGGATGATTTTGATCAAATTCAATTTTCTTTCAAATTATGATTCAGTGGGAGTTTGGCTTCAGTTCATTTCAATAGCTTAACATTAGCTCCCTTTAATGATTAATTCAAGTGGAATCTCCTAAATTTTGTTTATTCTACAAATGTGCAACTAAAAATGGCGTCGCTGGAGAAAGAGGGGAAAATCTCTAAATATTTTTTTTAACTTCACTGAAGTGTAATATGAATGAGTCCTTTAATAGATAATTTCCTTTTTTAAAATTAATTATTCCATCATACCTATTGAACGTACATCTTTACCTGATTATTTTATTATTTCTTTTTTTATTCATTTTCAATTGTTCTTCATGTAATAAATTGCTTTCTTTTCAGGTTAGAGAAATTATCATGGATGTGGTGTTCTTACAAAATGAGCAATTTTTTGTAGTCGCTCAGAGAAAGTAATCTCTCAACATATACTATTGGGAAAATATCTCTTCTCATAGCTTCTTGTGATAATCTTTCACATTTTCATATTTTCTCTTATTATATATCTCTTTAGGCTGCGTCTCCCTCCAATACAGTCAACCTTTCATCAATCACAATAATTGACTAATCTCTATGACGATGTGGACCTCATAGGCTACAAGAGCATGATGTTGTAGCTCCTATCATGCTTAATAAGATTATATTATTTTTCATCAATGATGAATACAATCTCGGCCTTGACATTTTGGGTTTGCCTTGACATTTTTGGGCTTGACTCTGCCGGGCTCATGACGAAAAGAGTGTTTTTGTTTTTGGGTCTTTCATCAAAGTGTTGTTGGTGGTGGTGGTGACTCTCTCAATGAAGTTCGTTGCTCAGATGTTAAGGTTAATAAATTTTTATCGAAGCATGAATGTTCAGATGTTGTTGCTCGATATATGATTGTGGGTTGTTTGTTTTCACAAGGGATGTTTGTTAGTCTATTAGTGTAAATAAAATCTCAAATGAGCAATTATCTACTATTTGCATATTCCTAAATATATAAACATATAATAAAATATCCCATTGTCTCTAATGTAGAAAAACTAATCACCCTTAATTATAGGCAGTTATAGGCAGTTAATGCGCTTCTTTTCTTTAGGTTTCTTGAATTCTACACTCTTGGCACCAAATGGAATGAATTCATAGTGTTTTGAGAAAGAGATTTCAGAAATGAAAATTAATTTGAAAGCTTAGTATTGAAATCCTAAAGATCTTTCCCTCAAAATCTACATGTTTACTTGAGTTGTCCTAGGTTAAAACTTGTAATGACCGCAAAATTTCAATACTGGTTTAAATAATTTTTTGGTATTTATATATTAAATATTATTTTTAAAAGAAGTGTATTTGTATTTTCCCTAATTTTCTAGAATTTTCTATGATTTAAAAATCTAATTTTATATTTATTAATGATTTTGCTAATTATAAATTAAGTTGTTATGGTGAAAACTTTTTAAATTAATATTAATAATTTATTATTGTTATTATTATTATTTGTATTATTAATTATCTTTTATTAATATTTTTAACTTGCACTCTTTATGTCTACCATTATTTGTAGCTGTTAGATGATCAGCACGACAGTCAATTTGTTATCTAGCTTTTTTTTCCTGTGTTTTCTTCTCCGATCAGTCTCTCTCATCATCTCTCACCTCAAACCCCTACCCCGCCTCCCCTAATTTCCTCCATGTTTTCCTCACTCCTCTCCATCTCTCTCTCTCTCTCCCCTCCCTCTCTCCCCCCACTCTCTCTCTCTCTCTCTCTCTCTCTCTCTCTCTCTCTCTCTCTCTCTCTCTCTCTCTCATTTTCTCTCAGCTCTCTCTCAGCCTCTCTCTCTTCATCTCGACGAACAATTTTTTACTGTAGACCCAAACCAACTTTTAATTATCAAAACCGATCTATTTTTTTAATTACCAAAATCGACCAACTTTATGCCACGTAAGCTTAATCACATTTCCTAATTAGTCGGGGTTGCCAACCCCGACTGTTTAGGGCATTAAAAATCAAGTTTAAGGTTTTTAATTGGGGTTTAACAACTCCTAAACAGTCGGGGTTAGCAACACCGACTAATTAGGAAATGAGATTAAGCTTACGTGATATAAAATGGGTCGATTTTGGTAATTAAAAAAATGGTCGATTTTGATAATTAAAAGTTAGTTTGGGTCTACAGTGAAAATTTGTTCTCATCTCGACATCTCTCTCTCCATCCATCATGCACCGGACGCAGTCCATCACCTCAGCCTTCAACACGGGCTGCTCCGCAGCAAGCTCCGACACCGCCGCCAATAACACACCCCTCCGACCGCCTGCCTCCGGTGCCGTCCCTCGTGTTCCTGCATCGGGAGACCTCGCACCGCCACCCGCCCAATGCTCCGCTCTCACCACCGTCACCCCTCCATCACCAACGGCCAACCTCCTTCAAGCTCGCTCATGCTCCACCGCCTGCTACCGCCCCAGCAGCGCCCCACGACCACCTGAACAGCGCCAAAGCGGAACCCCCAAGCTCCTCCAGAGCTAGCAAACCTCCACCGCCGTTAACCGCTGCAATAAAGGCTCAATCGCCGCGAGAGCTCTAACAGCCGCACACGTCAACGGCGGCGACAGGTTCCAGCCCTGCACCTCCTACGCGTCGAGCTGTGACCGGTTCAGCCCGGGCCACTTCTCCGCCGCTCAGCGAGCCTCCACTCAGTCTCCATCCCCCCACCACCCTCCGATCAATCGTGACCACAGCTCCGACCGCCTCGACCGTCACCTCCAAGGCCGCGCCTCACCAACGGCCAGCCCTCCTCGTCGTCCATGTCCTGCCACTCCGGGCCTCGAGCTCCTCCTTCACATAAGCAGGAGGGGGTCCGTCGTCCCCCGCTCGGGCCTCTCCGCCCTTAATCTTCCCGCTCAAAGCCAACCCCAGCTGCCATCTCCTTCATCCCCGGAGCTCGCGCCTCCTAGGCCGACACAGCGCCGCCGCACTGACCCCTGCGGCTAGGCTCCGCCTGTCACTGCCGCTTGCAGGGATTCACTACAGCGACGCGCCCGCCACTCGACCATCGGCCGAACCCATGCTCCCCCGCCTCCAGCGCCAAGATCGTGCGCTGCTCTTGCCAAGCCGCCTCACCGAGCTCTGACGCAGGCTCATCTCCCGTGGCTTTCAGCGATGACCCCTGATCCTTCGCTGCTTGCCTGGGCGCTTGACGGCCACGCTTGCAGCGCCCGGCTCTCTCTCAGTCAGCAGGCGCCTTCCGTCCCGCCGCCAGCCGGCCGCCACGGCAGCTTATCGCTGCAGCCCTCGTCGCTGCCACGAACTGCTGCGTGCATCGCTGAAACAACAAGTAGTGTCGCCGCCATCTCATCCGCGGGCCCGTATCCTCACACGGTAATGACGTATCATTTGACAATAACTCGAGGCAAGATCCCTCTTGCTCTTGACTCATCGTTTTAATTTCTAGATCTGCGGTGAATTAAATATATGCTAAATTGACTGTTATTTATCTGCGAGCGTGGTTTGATGAAATAATATTGATTAAATCATAACAATATGATAAAGAGTATTTTCAGAATAATTATTATTAATTAAAAGAATTTATGTTGACAACAGAACCATTTTAGAGAATTTATAATATCTAAGAATTTTATTTTGAGAAAAAGAATTATTTTAGATTAATATAATGAGAAAAAATATTTTAAAAGAATTTATTTTGGAATAAAGGACTATTTTAGATTATTATAATAGAAAATTAATTTAAAAAGAAATTATTTTGTAAAAGGACTTTTTAAATAAATAGATTTATGATTTTAAAAGATTAGAAATAACTTAAAAGAATTTATTTTGGTAAAAGAATCATTTTAGAATAATCATCAGAATTTATTTTGACAACGGAATCACTTTAGGAAAATTATAATAATTTAAAGGAATTTATTTTGAAAAAGGGAATATTTTGGATTGTTATAATGAGAAATAAACTAAAAGAATTTATTTTAAAAAATGATTATTTTAAATAAATAGATTATTTTGAAAAAAGATTATTTTCTGAATTACTTAGTTGTTGTTCATAATTTTACGACTCTTAATGTTGATTACCTAATATGTCATGATATTATTGTACATAATCAGTTGTATTTATTGTTACTTGTTGCATATGCGAACCATTAGTAGTTCATGACTTAGTGGCTTTGCGCGTCATGAACAAGACTTAGTGACATGTGTGTGTGCGTTGACTGAATGTAGGAGGTGGACCAAAGATCTAGTTCAGATTATGATTATTGACTTAGAAAAGCGAGAAGAGTTGAGATGGAGAAGTTTTGATTCATGTGATCGGATGTGGCTTTTGATGTATCTTCCAGGCTCGCGCCAGTTAATTCGTGTAGTCACTGGCGTTAGTTTGTTGGCCTAAAGTGAATTCGTGTAGTCACTTTAGTCAGTAAAAGTCGTGTAGTCACCCGAGTCCTGCTTGAGTTCGGACTAGTCCGGAATCGGATTGCGTGTAGTCCTCTGACCGATTCGTGTAGCGGTATTGGATGCACGTGAGAGATTTATGAACAGTCAGTTATCCGATGATATGAGCGTTGACTCTGTGTGAGATATGGACCAGTGACCTGTTATAGAATGGCTAGTTACATGACATTGTTACTTAAGGTGATTATGGATTCTTGTGAGATACGGACCAGTTGTAATTTTTTTCCTACATAGATCATGATTAATATTTGATTATCTATAATTTGAGACATATGATATATACATGAGGGTTTCTTTATTTGGATTATTTCGCTCGACGTACTACGTCTCGAGTTGTAGATTTTTAAATATTAATTCCATCTAGTGTATGACCTTGTTACTTGGATGATTATTCTGATCACCAGATGCATGATCGACTTGTTACTTGGTTGATTTTCTTGGATTCTTCTGATTATTATATTCTAGTGATAGATTGCATTTAGATTATTAGTAATTCCCGTAGCATGCTTCTTTTACTATTATTACTAGTTCTTGCATTGGTCGTTCGACCATTTCTATTCTTCCTTGTGGGATCTTGCCGTGTGCCATGCACGCTGACATATTCCTGTTCTCTCGGATTGTACGTCAGATCTAGAAGACAGACAGCTTCAGTTCGGAGTCGTACAGGAGCCAAAAGATCTTTCGCATGAGTGTTTTGTAGACCGAGCAGAAGAAGTTGAAGCCTAGTCATTTCTTTTATCAGCTGTTGGTCCTTAGTTTACTTTTATAGCATTTTCCATTTCTGCCTGATCGTTGTATTTTATATTTTCCAGCATTCAGATCGTTTTGTATAAGGGCAAGTTTGGCCCAAATATTATGTCTGGATGATTATTTCAGTTGTGATATGTATCTTTTGGTTCTGAGTTGTTTATTATATTCTTGCTACTATGATCGGAGACTTGTGCCTTCGCTTTATATTGCTTGACGCTTAGCGTATTAGATTGAGTAGAAGGTCTAGTACTTTTCTCCTCAATACTAATACGTCGTGTGCTTGTTCACGTTTCTATTCCCTGGTATTTTGGGAAGCGGGGCGTGACAAAACTTCCAAACTAGATAATAAAGAGGTGTTACCATGCTATGGATTTGGACAAAAATGTTCCCTTCGACAAAAATCTTTAAGAGAAGTTTCTATTAAAACAGTAGTTATATCAAATTGAAAAGAAGTCTTCCTTAAAACTTATTTGAAACTTAGTTTAATAGAAATTTTTATAAGGACATGTACAAAATTTGTTTTAATAGAAGTTTTAAAAGGATATCAGTTCTAAGAATTTCAATACTAATATGAGTTTTAAAAGGAAAAAAAATTAGATTTTTAAAAAAGAGATTTACATTAACTAAGTTTTAAGATTTTTATTGAAACTAAGTTTTGAATTGATAAAAAATTATGATTGAGTACTAAGTTTTAAATTATGAATAATAAAATTAGGATATATAAAAATTTAAAACTAAGTTTTGAGTACATGAAAATGCATTCATTTTGGTTTAATGGGCCATACTTTATCATCACAATTTAAAACTACCATTTTTAATGCACAATTAAGTTCATGGATATGAGGTAAGGTTCAAAAAGTGATGTGTTATAAACATGTACCAAAAAGGTTGCAAGTGCACAACTGTGTCAAGTTATAGTATTTAAGATATCGATCCCACGAGGAAGGTGTTTTGTAGGAGAAAATATAAAATCGGTTCTTATGTTGTGTGCGTGACAAATAAGATTGATGAGTGAATATGATTGTGAAGAGATTGAGAGAGTGAAAATGGTATGTAAATAGATGCAAAGTGTAAGTGAGAGTGGATGTGACAAAGAATGAATATGATCAATAAGGCAAGAAGGAAAAAGAAAATAAAAATCAAGAATAAAGAAAATAAAATTCAAGAATAAAAGAAAATACAAGAAATTAAAGATGATGGATTCAATTATAGATATGGGTAATCTAAAATTGAACCCACTTCTTAGAAAATGGTGATTCCCTAGAGGGTTCTAGCCTAAAGGCGAATCAACAAAATAAAAAAAAGAAAAACTAAACCCAAGAGGGTTCTAGCCTCAAGGTGAATAGTGCAAGAAATTAAAATCTAACTACAAAATAAATTGTAAAATCTAATTACAAAATAAAATTGCAAGAATTAAATGCAAAAAAATAAATCTACTCTATAAGCATGAAATAAATCTAAGGCAAGAGGGTTCTAGCCTCTTGGCTATTTAACAAGAAAAATAAAATCTAATTACAAGCATGAAAATAAATCTAACTAATAAGCAATAAAAGAGAAATAAAAGAGAAAAAGGAAAAAATGCAAACCTTCAAATAATTCTCCATCTTTATCTTCATCTTCATCATCCAACAAAGAGAAGAAGAGAAAAATTTAAAGTGGTGAAAAAATTATTTTTATTAATTGCAACTAAAGTTATAATTTTTGGAAGGCCTTCTCAATTAAGAGTAGCCCTCCTCTCCAAAAGGAGTTTACAAAATTTTCACCCCTTAACCCCTCACTCTCTACCTCTATTTATAGTAATCTTTAATGAATATGAGCCATTGGATTTGTCTTGAGCCCCAAGTAATAATCTCCACCTTTGAATTTGTTAGTGAAGAGTTTGCTTTTTGTTCTTCTCTAGCCCATATGATTTGAATTTCGAATTTAATTTTCTGCAGCCTATCAATTGATCAAGTTTGGCCCATTCACATGAAAATCAAAATTGATTTTCGGCCCACAATTCATTCAGCCCAAGCAATCCAAGTCTTTGAGCACCTCAAGGTCCGGCCTTTGATTTCATTTGGTTTTCAAACCAAAGTTTGCAGCACTTTCATTCCACAATTCAGTCCATAGGTCCATGCAGCAATCAATTGCATTTAGATTTTTGGCCCATTATGATTTTCCAAATCAAACTACAGCATCGGCCTAAGCTGTAGCAACTTGTCCAAAGTCCACATTTCAATCTTCATTAAATCCGGTCACTTCAAATTGATAGAGTCCGGTCCATGAAAAATCTTCAAAGTCCGGTCCACTTCATTAAATCAAGTCCAGCCCACTTGATTTGATTTTCAAGAGAAAAATCTTCAAAGGCCGGTCCATGAAGCTATTTGATTTCAGCCCATTGATTATATTTTCAAGAGAAAAATCTTCAAGTCTGGTCCATTAAGCTATTTGATTTCAGCCCATTGATTTTCAGCTGCAATCAAGTCTCCATTTCGTTTCTTCATTAACCTGCAATTAAAAGATAAAAATAATTATTAGTGGTATATTTATTCATATAAAATAGATAATGAGGGTATAAAATTGTAATAAAATATGATTATCAAATACCCCCACACCTAAACTTTTGCTAGTCCTCTAGCAAAGAAAATAAAAAGAAAATCCTAACTCACTTTCGCAGGAATCGCGGTTGTATTTAGCGCATACAACAAGCCTTTAAACCCCTAGGTTACCCTAGTGGACGAGTTGTAGTCTCGTGAGGGTTTGCAGTGAATATACCCACAAAATTCGGTCAACTTGCCAAATTAAAGAAGTCAGTAAATAACTAAATTCACTTGATAACTTTTAGATAATCTAATTGGAGCCAGTTATCACTCAAGAAAACATTTTTATATATAACTCTAAGGTATATTTTTAAGAAAATCTTCTCATTGTAGCAATACAAAACCAAGCCAAACTTAGAAATTTAATTTAAAAGTTTTGAAAAGAACATGCTAACTCTTTGTTTTAAATAATTTTCAAGTTGCTTGATTTAAAATATTTTCCCAGACCATATATACAACTATAAAACATTTATTATTATTATTATTATTATTATTATTATTATTAACTCTTTCACCCTTGGTGATTTTTTTCTATTTTAACGGGCTTTCTAAGTGACCTTTTAACGAGTTTTGGGCTAATGGATCCCAACCCAATTGGGCTTAGGTCATTAAGTATGGAAATACTCCTTGGGCTTAATTACTCGGTCAGCTTAGGCTTTATAAGATAGAATCACCTAGAATTCAAGAGTATTATTTTTTTTCTTTTCTTTTGGTGCCCATTTTTCGCACTCTTCTTTTGCATTTTTTTTGTATATGTATATATATTTGAAAAATATGTAAATCAAGACACTTTGAAAAAAAAAATTATTTTCAACTCTAAGTTAAGCATGCAAAAATTTCATTATTTTAAATAAACGTCCAAGTTAAGGCTTAAGTAAAGTATACTACTTTGAAAATCATTTCTTAAGAAATTTATTTAGAGTTATCATAAAAGGTGAACTTAAGTAAATAACCAACTAAGGATTAGAAAATTTTAAATTTATCAAATAAATCAATTATTACATAACTCTATCAATTTGGCAAGTGACGATATTTTTATAATTTTTTTTAAGAAAAAAAAATGTAACTAAAAATATAAAATAACAAGGAAAAATAACTAATTTCTACCCCCACACCTAAATTTTGCATTGTCCTCAATGAAAACTCTATGATGCATAAAGTAAAACAGATAAGAAGTAAAGCACTTACATTTGGTCCGCTGATAAAAAATCTACAATTACCTTTGGTCTAAAGAGGATGGAAAAAAAAATTATTCTTTTTTTTTCTTTTTTTTTCCTTTTTTTTCTTTTCTTTTTCTTTTCTTCTTTTTTTTTTCTTCTCTTTTTTTTCTTTTTTTTTAACTGAACAAGAAACTCTCAAATGAGAGAAGAATAAATTCTTTTTATTATTTTGAAGTAAACAAAATAAACAATGTAGAATAAAATATTCAACATGAAGAGTTCCTGTTCTACATTGAATCATGGTCAACAAAAATAAAATCTCTTTTTTTTTAAGTCCTAATTGTCTCTAATTGTGAAGAAATAGTTAAAGGGTGGAATTAAAAACTAGAAAGAGGACTTACCCGAAAGCATATCTTCAAATCCTAGCTCTCCAATCCGCGATCTTCAAGCTCCAAGCGTTTCCTTCACAAACAACACACAAGTTAAAGAATCAAAATAATTAAAACCTACTTAAGCACCTTCCCCGGCAACGGCGCCAAAAACTTGATGTGTTATAAACATGTACCAAAAAGGTTGCAAGTGCACAACCGTGTCAAGTTATAGTATTTAAGATATCGATCCCACACAGTTTTATTATTCTCAAGGACCTGATCAGCTTCTTCTAAAAATTCTAACTCTTCATCAAAAATTTTATCAAAACTCAAATCAGACTCTTCTTCTTCTTCTTCTTCTTCTTCTCCTGATCTTTCCTGAATGTAATTTATTTCTAGAGGCTGATTATTTGATTGGTCCCCTGGATTAAAAATGTTGAGATTAGCAGAGGGTGTATAGTTTATTTGGGGCCCAGAAAATAAATCTACACTACAAGCATGAATTTAAATCTAACTAATAAGCAATAATAAAGAAATTACTAAAAAGAAATAAAAGAGAAAAGAAATGCAAACCTTCAAATTGCTCTTCATCTCCATCCTCATCATTCAACAAGAGGAGAAAGAACAAATTTAAAGAGGAAAAAATTATTTTTATTAATTGCAACTAAAGTTACAATTTTTGGAAGACCTTCTCAATTAAGAGTAGCCCTCCTCTCCAAAAGGAGTTTACAAAATTTTCACCCCTTAACCCCTCACTCTCTACCTCTATTTATAGTAATCTTTAATGAATATGAGCCATTGGATTTGTCTTGAGCCCCAAGTAATAATCTCCACCTTTGAATTTGTTAGTGATGAGTTTGCTTTTTGTTCTTCTCTAGCCCATATGATTTGAATTTCGAATTTAATTTTCTACAGCCCATCAATTGATCAAGTTTGGCCCATTCACATGAAAATCAAAATTGATTTTCGGCCCACAATTCATTCAGCCCAAGCAGTCCAAGTCTTTGAGCACCTCAAGGTCCGGCCTTTGATTTCATTTGGTTTTCAAACCAAAGTTTGCAGCACTTTCATTCCACAATTCAGTCCATAGGTCCATGCAGCAATCAATTGTATTTAGATTTTTGGCCCATTATGATTTTCCAAATCAAACTACAACATCGGCCTAAGCTGTAGCAACTTGTCCAAAGTCCACATTTCAATCTTCATTAAATCCGGTCACTTCAAATTGATAGAGTCCGGTCCATGAAAAATCTTCAAAGTCCGGTCCACTTCATTAAATCAAGTCCAGCCCACTTGATTTGATTTTCAAGAGAAAAATCTTCAAAGTCCTGTCCATGAAGCTATTTGATTTCAGCCCATTGATTATATTTTCAAGAGAAAAATCTTCAAGTCTGGTCCATTAAGCTATTTGATTTCAGCCCATTGATTTTCAGCTGCAATCAAGTCTCCATTTCGTAATCTTTTGCATAAAAACCCAATTCATTTCACTCTTTGCATTCACGTCCATTCCAATTCTTTGGGCCTTTTAAAATTCAATTATTTGAATTTATCTTGTTTCTTCATTACTCAAGGGCCTTTGTTGAGAGATGAGATTTTTGGGATTTATTCTTTATTAACCTGTAATTAAAAATAAAAGCAATTATTAGTGGTATATTTATTCATATAAAATAGATAATGAGGGTATAAAATTATAATAAAAATGTGATTATCAAAAAGAAAGTCTTTCGAATGACTCTTCATTTTTTTATATGATTAAGTCCATAAATATGAATAGTTATAAATGCATCACATGCAATGCACATGTGATATACTAGTTCAATAAAATACGGATAATGTTCCGGTTGTATATCCACGTTATGAGTGAATGCTATATGTATTTTCTACGATGACCTACTTTGTTTAAGATTTCAATTTCATTTAAATAGATTGACTGTTTTATTTTTCTTTCTTTCTTACTTTTCTTTTAATTTCTTTATTTTTGGCAAGTCATTAGTTGGGCATTTTGAGCTCGAGGCCTAATTCTCAAAGAGGCTTTTCCCAAAGCCGAGTTTGAATAGACATGGTTTGAATCACATCACAAAAGTTAATGGGTTTTCTTAATCATTCAGGTCCAGTAACCTGGCCCAAGATGATGAACTCTCTTGTACCGAGATTCGAGTAGCATTTAAACCCTAGCTCTTTCCTCAAAAGTAGTTGCACTATTGTCTCTCATTCCCCCCTAAAACCCTAAGGGAAAAAAATAATAAATAAAAAGGAAAGACTCGTAGGGCTGTGCAGGGTTTCAGTACAAACCGAAAAAACTGTCCGAACCGACCGAAATTAGCAATTTGGGTCGGTTTTATTTATAAGTCGGTTCGGGTTGAAAACTTTTCAACCCGACCCGTCCGAACCCACCGTATCAATTAACATCATGTTTTTGACCCGTAACCCATACCCGACCCGTTCATAGGTTGACCAAGTAAAATCCCTCAAATCATCACTAAACCCTAACCCTCCAAGTCTCCAACTACCCAAGCCTGCAGCCGCGGCCAGCGGATAGACTCTCTAGGAATTCCCAAGCTTCATCGGCGTTTTTTCTCATAAAATCTCCCTGACACATCGATTCTAAAGATGTTTTTGAAGAATAGTCCAATCCTTCATATATGACTTGGCACAATCGCCATTTTTCTAGACCGTGATGAGGACATTGGATTAAAAGATCTTTAAATCGGTCAAAGTATTTCCAGAATGGCTCTCCCGGGACAATTTTGAAATTCTGAATGCTGTTCCTAAGCTTTACCGTTTTGTGAATAGGGAAAAATTTCTTGAGAAAAACGGTGACAAATTCCTCCCAAGTTGAGATGGAATTTATCGGTAAGCTGTACAGCCATTTTTTAGCTTTGTCCTTTAGAGCAAATGGAATAAATCTAAGCTTAATCGCATCTTCGGTTAATTCTCTCATTTTTATCATAATACATACTTCCTCAAATTCCGAGATAAATATATATGCATCTTCTGTTTCATTACCTAGGAATTTGGGAAGCATGTTAATGAAATGCGGTCTAAGCTCGAAATTTGCTCCATTTACTTCGGGGAGTCTTATGCAAGATGGAATTGCATTTCTGGTGGGGTAACACATATCCTGAAGAACTGGTTGATTTGCCATTTCTTGGATTGGTTCAACACGGATTAAGCGATGAAAATTATCCCGAACCCAAAATTGCATACACCAAAACAATTTTTTTTTTTTTAAGGAAGGAAAGAAAATTAGTTTTTTTTTAATGAAAAGATAAAGAAAATTAGTTTTTTTTTATATGAGAAGATAAAGAAAAAGAAAAATCCTAACTAAAACAAATCAAGGCAATCACTTTTCAATCAACTCTAACTCTAGGGTTTAGCCTAACTCCACTAGACCAGCTCCTAACCAAAAATTCCTACAGTGAAAAGATCAAAGTTTTACCCAGGTAGTTAGCCAGGTAAGGATAGTACTAGAGGGTGATCAAAGATCAATTAAGTACCTCTTTCCTTGCGGAGCGCTTTACGCAACCCCTAAACCTTGCCTTAGACACCAACTATTCTGAGAAAACTTAAACCGTTCACTTAAGGATTTCTTGTTCCTTATTGAGCTCGAATCCTTAGGGGCCAACGTCTAATGAGTTTTAGAAGGCTTGGATTTGTGAAGTGAGGAATTAGTGATTTGTGGGCTAAGGAAAGGGTGATGAAATCCCTTACCTTATCTTGATTGGGGTTTTGCCCTTAAGAATGATTTAAGTGTGTGCCAAATCAAGTGCTACAATCACTTTGGTGAATTCCTACACTATATGAAATGCAACCCTAGAAATTAAAAGCGACTAAAAAGGATGATAAAAAGAAAATCTTTTTTTTAATTATGGTCAATAATAATCAAATGTGAGAAGATGAATTTTATTATGGTCAACAAAAATAAAATCTTTTTTTTTAAATCCTAATTGTCTCTAATTGTGAAGCTAGCTAAAGAGGGTGGAATTGAAAACTAGAAAGAAGACTTACCCGAAAGCAATGCTCCAAATTCTTGATCTTCAATCCAAGATTTTCAAGCTCCAAGCGGTTCCTTCACAAGAAAAATACACAAGTTAAAGAATCAAGTTAATAAAATCCTATTTTAGCACCTTCCCCGGCAACGGCGCCAAAAACTTGATGCGGCATAATTATGTACCAAAATTGCAAGTGCACAATTTATCAAGTTATAGTATAAAAAGATATCGATCCCACGAAGAAGGTGATTTTAAGAGATTATTAAACTTGGTTCTTATATTTTGTGCGTGACAATTAGGAATAAAGAATAAGTGTGATTGTATGAGTGGTTGTTTTGATTTATATGCAAGAGGTAATAAATTGAATTTTAGAGGAGAGAAGGAAGAATTAAAGAATAAATGAAATCACAAGGCAAGAAATATGAATTAATAAAATCAAGAAATAAAACTAAGAATGAAAAGAAAATTTAAGAAAGTCAAGATGGAGGATTCAAAAGAGGTAAGAAATCTAGAATATAATCCACTAACCAATTTCAATTACAAAATATAAACTATTCTCTTTTTATCATATTTCAACTTAGATTTATTAAGCATAGATTATCAAACCATTTAAGGAAAGTGTAACCTATCAAATTATCATCTAAGCTAAAATTACTATTCATGATAAGAACAACAACATGATAATAATCCTAGAATTCATAAGCATAACCTATCAAACCATTTAAGATAAGCATAGATTATCAAATTCTTCTTCTACCGATTAGTTCTCTAGTTGATTATCCTAACATGAACATTTTAAGTACAAGAGAATAATTCATACAATATAAAAGAAATTAGACTAGTTTCATACAATTCTAAGATTCCTACAAGAATTAAATTCACATCTTAAGAAATAAAAACAAGAAAAAGAAGACTAATTACAAAATTAAAAAGAAAAGAAAAATCTAAACTATGAACAAGAAATAAATCTAATTACAAAGAAAATAAAAATCTAAACTACAAAATATATTACAAAAATTAAATGCAAGAAAATAAATCTATTCTACAAATTAAAGTGCAAAAAGAAATAAAAAGACAAGAAAGTAAATCTACACTACAAGCATGAATTTAAATCTAACTAATAAGCAATAATAAAGAAATTACTAAAAAGAAATAAAAGAGAAAAGAAATGCAAACCTTCAAATTGCTCTTCATCTCCATCCTCATCATTCAACAAGAGGAGAAAGAACAAATTTAAAGAGGAAAAAATTATTTTTATTAATTGCAACTAAAGTTACAATTTTTGGAAGGCCTTCTCAATTAAGAGTAGCCCTCCTCTCCAAAAGGAGTTTACAAAATTTTCACCCCTTAACCCCTCACTCTCTACCTCTATTTATAGTAATCTTTAATGAATATGAGCCATTGGATTTGTCTTGAGCCCCAAGTAATAATCTCCACCTTTGAATTTGTTAGTGATGAGTTTGCTTTTTGTTCTTCTCTAGCCCATATGATTTGAATTTCGAATTTAATTTTCTACAGCCCATCAATTGATCAAGTTTGGCCCATTCACATGAAAATCAAAATTGATTTTCGGCCCACAATTCATTCAGCCCAAGCAGTCCAAGTCTTTGAGCACCTCAAGGTCCGGCCTTTGATTTCATTTGGTTTTCAAACCAAAGTTTGCAGCACTTTCATTCCACAATTCAGTCCATAGGTCCATGCAGCAATCAATTGCATTTAGATTTTTGGCCCATTATGATTTTCCAAATCAAACTACAGCATCGGCCTAAGCTGTAGCAACTTGTCCAAAGTCCACATTTCAATCTTCATTAAATCCGGTCACTTCAAATTGATAGAGTCCGGTCCATGAAAAATCTTCAAAGTCCGGTCCACTTCATTAAATCAAGTCCAGCCCACTTGATTTGATTTTCAAGAGAAAAATCTTCAAAGTCCTGTCCATGAAGCTATTTGATTTCAGCCCATTGATTATATTTTCAAGAGAAAAATCTTCAAGTCTGGTCCATTAAGCTATTTGATTTCAGCCCATTGATTTTCAGCTGCAATCAAGTCTCCATTTCGTAATCTTTTGCATAAAAACCCAATTCATTTCACTCTTTGCATTCACGTCCATTCCAATTCTTTGGGCCTTTTAAAATTCAATTATTTGAATTTATCTTGTTTCTTCATTACTCAAGGGCCTTTGTTGAGAGATGAGATTTTTGGGATTTATTCTTTATTAACCTGTAATTAAAAATAAAAGCAATTATTAGTGGTATATTTATTCATATAAAATAGATAATGAGGGTATAAAATTATAATAAAAATGTGATTATCAAAAAGAAAGTCTTTCGAATGACTCTTCATTTTTTTATATGATTAAGTCCATAAATATGAATAGTTATAAATGCATCACATGCAATGCACATGTGATATACTAGTTCAATAAAATACGGATAATGTTCCGGTTGTATATCCACGTTATGAGTGAATGCTATATGTATTTTCTACGATGACCTACTTTGTTTAAGATTTCAATTTCATTTAAATAGATTGACTGTTTTATTTTTCTTTCTTTCTTACTTTTCTTTTAATTTCTTTATTTTTGGCAAGTCATTAGTTGGGCATTTTGAGCTCGAGGCCTAATTCTCAAAGAGGCTTTTCCCAAAGCCGAGTTTGAATAGACATGGTTTGAATCACATCACAAAAGTTAATGGGTTTTCTTAATCATTCAGGTCCAGTAACCTGGCCCAAGATGATGAACTCTCTTGTACCGAGATTCGAGTAGCATTTAAACCCTAGCTCTTTCCTCAAAAGTAGTTGCACTATTGTCTCTCATTCCCCCCTAAAACCCTAAGGGAAAAAAATAATAAATAAAAAGGAAAGACTCGTAGGGCTGTGCAGGGTTTCAGTACAAACCGAAAAAACTGTCCGAACCGACCGAAATTAGCAATTTGGGTCGGTTTTATTTATAAGTCGGTTCGGGTTGAAAACTTTTCAACCCGACCCGTCCGAACCCACCGTATCAATTAACATCATGTTTTTGACCCGTAACCCATACCCGACCCGTTCATAGGTTGACCAAGTAAAATCCCTCAAATCATCACTAAACCCTAACCCTCCAAGTCTCCAACTACCCAAGCCTGCAGCCGCGGCCAG
>NC_033798.1:82095957-82102572 GCF_001876935.1 Asparagus officinalis | reverse complement strand
TTCTTTTTTTTTCTTTTTTTTCTCTTTTTTTTTCTTTTTCTTTTAAGCAACTGAACAAGAAACTCTCAAATGAGAGAAGAATAAATTCTTTTTATTATTCTGAAATAAACAAAATAAACAATGTAGAATGAAATATTCAACATGAAGAGTTCCTGTTCTACATTGAATCCTACCTTACTGTTGAAAATTCTTCCCCGGATTTTAAACAAATTCAGAATGATATAATCAATAATGTGAATTTTTAAGCATTTCGGGGTGTTCAATAATTCTTGCAACAAGGTAAGGTAGGTATTATTGGTGTCATGCATTTTGTATTTCTTAATGAACTTAGACTCTTGTACTGTGAAGTTTTGTTTTCTAACAACCAATTCTTCTGTGAAGTTCTGAAAATTTGGTTGTTGATTATTCTCCAAGAATCTAAGTTCATCAAGAAAGAGTTCTTCAAAATTTAATTCAAAGCAGCAAATGTTTAACACAGTTTTATTATTCTCAAGGACCTGATCTGCTTCTTCTAAAAACTCTAACTCTTCATCAAAAATTTCCTCAAAACTTAAATCACACTCTTCTTCTTCTTCTTCTTCTTCTGATCTTTCCTGAATGTAGTTTATTTCTAGAGGCTGATTATTTGGTTGGTCCCCTGGATTAAAAATGTTGAGATCAGCAGTCAAATTCCCAAAGGACAGCTTCATTTGACCAGTTCTACAGTTGATGAGAGCATTAGAAGTGGCTAAGAACGGTCGTCCTAAGATGACAGGTGTCTGTCCTTTGGGATTGGAAACAGGCTGTGTTTCCAAGACTACAAAATCTACTGGAAAAATAAAATCTCCAACCTTAATCAGAACATCCTCTAACTCACCCATAGGGACCTTGACAGATCTATCAGCCAACTGTAAGGTGCATTTGGTTGGGTTCAGTACACCTAGACCCAATTGCTGATAGACTGAATATGGAAGCAAATTGACACTGGCCCCTAAGTCTAAAAGCGCCTTATCAATGTGAGTATTACCAATGATACATGAAATGATGGGGGAACCTGGATCTTTACGTTTCAAAGGTATGGGATTTGACAGCATTTCACTGATATTGGCGGCTAAAAAGACTTTCTTTGGGACATTTATTCTCCTCTTCTTAGTGCACAATTCTTTTAAAAATTTAGCATAAGATGGAATTTGTTCAATTACATCTAAGAGAGGAATGTTGACCTTAACCTGCTTGAATGTCTCTAGGATTTTCTCCTCCTGAGGAGAGTGTTTCCTAGACCTGAGTCTATCTGGAAAGGGAGCAACCGGTCTAAATCTATCAAAAGCAGGCTCAGGTTCGGGTTCAGGTTCTTGGTCATCTGAGGGGAGTGATTGTTGAATAGATTCATCAGAAGGAGAAGGAGAAGGAATTTGTACAGGATCAAGAGTTTGACTTGGCGGAGTTCTCACTTGATTATCGACCTGTCTACCTGACCGAAGTGAATGGATTGCATTCACTTGAGCTTCATAGGATGAACTGCATCCTGTGTTATTAGGGTTGACCACGGGTTGACTCGGAAATTTTCCTTTCTCTCTTTCACTCACGGCACTAGCTAGTTGACCAAGTTGGGATTCTAATCTAGCTATAGCTTGAGTGTTGGAGTTGAGCATTTGTCCGGTTGATTGCATGAAGGAATTCAACGTGCTAGATGTTTGAGTCAACATATTCGTGGTTTGAGTAGAGGCCTTAATTATGGTTTCTAAACCCCTTTCCAAGACATTGAGACGTTTATCTTGATCTGGATTGTGAGGAGTTTGAATTACAGCTTGATGAGGAGGAGACTGATTTTGATACGGCAGATTGGGTTGTTGAAATTGTGAATGAGAATTGAATGGAACTGTGTTTCCCCTAGGAAAATGTTGGGTCGAAGCGGGAGTGAAATTTTGAGTTCCGGGAGAATTTCCTAGATTCCATGCAAAGTTGGGATGATTTCTCCAACCTGGATTGTAGGTTGGAGAAAATGGATCATTTCTAGGGTGCTGGAATGCAGCGTTCATCTGTTCTATTGCGTTGTTATTTCCTAGGAGAGGGCATTCCTCTGAAACGTGGGTAGGAGACTGACAATTATGACATCCTGGGAAAGAAACATGATTGAGTTGAGCTGGAGCTCGTTCCTTAATTTCTAAGGCTTCTAACCTCCGCAGAATTGTCGCCATCTTCGCTTCAGAAGCAATGTTTGACTCCAAGGAAAGACCACTAGACTTAGAATGGGGAACTGATGAAACCCTGTCATCGCACTGTTCCCATTGCATTGTTTTTTCAGAAAGACTCTCCAAAAACTCCCAAGCTTCATCAGCATTTTTCCTCATAAAATCCCCGTGGCACATTGATTCTAAGGAAGTTTTTGCAGAATAATCTAATCCCTCATAAATTATTTGGCACAATCGCCATTTCTCTAAACCGTGATGAGGACATTGGATGAGAAGATCTTTAAATCGGTCAAAATACTTCCAAAAAGGTTCTCCCGGGATAATTTTAAAGTTTTGAATGCTGTTCCTAAGCTTTACCGTTTTATGAATAGGAAAAAATTTCTTAAGAAAAACGGTGACAAATTCATCCCAAGTTGAGATGGAATTTGTTGGTAAGCTGTACAGCCATTTTTTAGCTTTATCCTTAAGAGCAAATGGAATAAATCTAAGCTTAACCGCATCTTCATTTAATTCTCTCATTTTAATCATAATACACACTTCCTCAAATTCCGAAATAAAAATATATGCGTCTTCTGTTTCATTACCAAGGAATTTGGGAAGCATGTTTATGTATTGCGGTCTAAGCTCAAAATTTATTCCATTTGTTTCGGGAAGCCTAATGCACGAGGGGGTTGCATTCCTAATGGGATAGCACATATCCTGAAGAACTGGTTGATTTGCCATTTCTTGGGTTGGTTCAACACGGATTAAACGATGAGAATTATCCCTAACCCAAGTTTGCATACACCAAAACAATTTTTTTTTATTTTTTTAAGGAAAGAAAGAAAATTATTTTTTTAAAGAAAAAGATAGAGAAAACCTAACAAATCAAAGCAATCACTTTTCAATCACTTTAATTCTAGGGTTTAGCCTAACTCAACTAGACCAGCTCCTAACCAAAAACTCCTACAGTGAAAAGATCAAAGTTTTACCCAGGTAGTTAGCCAGGTAAGGATAGTACTAGAGGGTGATCAAAGATCAATTAAGTACCTCTTTCCTTGCGGAGCGCTTTACGCAACCCCTAAACCTTGCCTTAGACACCAACTAATCTGAGAAAACTTAAACCGGTTCACTTAAGGATTTCTTGTTCCTTATTGAGCTCGAATCCTTAGGGGCCAACGTCTAATGAGTTTTATTAGGCTTGGGTGGTGTAGTGAGGAATTAGTGATTTTTGGGCTAAGGAAAGGGTGATGAAATCCCTCACCTTATCTTGATTATGGGGTTTTGCCCTTAAAAATATTTTGAAGTGTGTGCCAAATCAAGATGCTCAAATCACTTGGTGAATTCCTACTAACTATATGAAATGCAACCCTATGAATTAAAAGCAACTAAAAAGGATGGAAAAGAAAAATCTTTTTTTTTAATTAGGGTTAACAATCAAACAAATGAGAAGGGGGGATTTGTTTGAATTTATTATCTTGTTAGTAAATGTCAAAGTGAAGGGTGAATTTTATTATGGTCAACGGAAATAAAATCTTTTTTTTTTAAGATCCTAATTGTCACTAATTGTGAGAAACTAACTAAAGGTGTGGAATTGAAAATATAAGGAAGAAGACTTACCACAAGCGAATATCCAATTCCTCAATCTCCAATTCTTGATCTTTAATCTCCAAGTAGTTCTTTCACAATAAACACACAAGTTAAAGAACCAAAATAATTAAAACCTACTTAAGCACCTTCCCCGGCAACGGCGCCAAAAACTTGATGCGGCATAAACATGTACCAAAAAGGTTGCAAGTGCACAACCGTGTCAAGTTATAGTATTTAAGATATCGATCCCACGAGGAAGGTGTTTTGTAGGAGAAAATATAAAATCGGTTCTTATGTTGTGTGTGTGACAAGTAGGAGTGATAAGTGAATGTGATTGTGGAGAGATAGAGAGAGTGGAAGTGATAGTGTGTAAATCGGCACGAGATATAAGTGAGAGTGGATGTGACAAAGAATGAATATGATCAATAAGGCAAGAAGGAAAAGGAAAATAAAAATCAAGAATAAAGAAAATAAAATTCAAGAATAAAAGAAAATGCAAGAAATTAAAGATGGTGGATTCAATTATAGATATGGGTAATCTACAATTGAACCCACTTCTTAGAAAAGGGTGATTCCCTAGAGGGTTCTAGCCTAAAGGCGAATCAAACAAAATAAAAATAAACAAAAAGAAAAACTAAACCCAAGAGGGTTCTAGCCTCAAGGTGAATAGTGTAAGAAATTAAAATCTAACTATAAAATAAATTGCAAAATCTAATTACAAAATAAAATTGCAAGAATTAAATGCAAGAAATTAAATCTATTCTATAAGCATGAAATAAATCTAAGGCAAGAGGGTTCTAGCCTCTTGGCTATTTAAACAAGAAAATAAAATCTAATTACAAGCATGAAAATAAATCTAACTAATAAGCAATAAAAGGGAAATAAAAGAGAAAAAAGAAAGAAATGCAAACCTCTAAATAATTCTTCATCTCCATCTTCATCATCCAACAAAGAGAAGAAATATTTAAAGTGGTGAAAAAATTATTATTATTAATTGCAACTAAAGTTATAATTTTTGGAAGGCCTTCTCAATTAAGAGTAGCCCTCCTCTCCAAAAGGAGTTACAAAAATTTTCACACCCTTAACCCCTCACTCTCTACCCCTATTTATAGTAATCTTCAATGAATATGAGCCATTGGATTTGTCTTGAGCCCCAAGTAATAATCTCCACCTTTGAATTTGTTAGTGAAGAGTTTGCTTTTTGTTCTTCTCTAGCCCATATGATTTGAATTTCGAATTTAATTTTCTGCAGCCTATCAATTGATCAAGTTTGGCCCATTCACATGAAAATCAAAATTGATTTTCGGCCCACAATTCATTCAGCCCAAGCAGTCCAAGTCTTTGAGCACCTCAAGGTCCGGCCTTTGATTTCATTTGGTTTTCAAACCAAAGTTTGCAGCACTTTCATTCCACAATTCAGTCCATAGGTCCATGCAGCAATCAATTGCATTTAGATTTTTGGCCCATTATGATTTTCCAAATCAAACTACAGCATCGGCCTAAGCTGTAGCAACTTGTCCAAAGTCCACATTTCAATCTTCATTAAATCCGGTCACTTCAAATTGATAGAGTCCGGTCCATGAAAAATCTTCAAAGTCCGGTCCACTTCATTAAATCAAGTCCAGCCCACTTGATTTGATTTTCAAGAGAAAAATCTTCAAAGTCCTGTCCATGAAGCTATTTGATTTCAGCCCATTGATTATATTTTCAAGAGAAAAATCTTCAAGTCTGGTCCATTAAGCTATTTGATTTCAGCCCATTGATTTTCAGCTGCAATCAAGTCTCCATTTCGTAATCTTTTGCATAAAAACCCAATTCATTTCACTCTTTGCATTCACGTCCATTCCAATTCTTTGGGCCTTTTAAAATTCAATTATTTGAATTTATCTTGTTTCTTCATTACTCAAGGGCCTTTGTTGAGAGATGAGATTTTTGGGATTTATTCTTTATTAACCTGTAATTAAAAATAAAAGCAATTATTAGTGGTATATTTATTCATATAAAATAGATAATGAGGGTATAAAATTATAATAAAAATGTGATTATCAAAAAGAAAGTCTTTCGAATGACTCTTCATTTTTTTATATGATTAAGTCCATAAATATGAATAGTTATAAATGCATCACATGCAATGCACATGTGATATACTAGTTCAATAAAATACGGATAATGTTCCGGTTGTATATCCACGTTATGAGTGAATGCTATATGTATTTTCTACGATGACCTACTTTGTTTAAGATTTCAATTTCATTTAAATAGATTGACTGTTTTATTTTTCTTTCTTTCTTACTTTTCTTTTAATTTCTTTATTTTTGGCAAGTCATTAGTTGGGCATTTTGAGCTCGAGGCCTAATTCTCAAAGAGGCTTTTCCCAAAGCCGAGTTTGAATAGACATGGTTTGAATCACATCACAAAAGTTAATGGGTTTTCTTAATCATTCAGGTCCAGTAACCTGGCCCAAGATGATGAACTCTCTTGTACCGAGATTCGAGTAGCATTTAAACCCTAGCTCTTTCCTCAAAAGTAGTTGCACTATTGTCTCTCATTCCCCCCTAAAACCCTAAGGGAAAAAAATAATAAATAAAAAGGAAAGACTCGTAGGGCTGTGCAGGGTTTCAGTACAAACCGAAAAAACTGTCCGAACCGACCGAAATTAGCAATTTGGGTCGGTTTTATTTATAAGTCGGTTCGGGTTGAAAACTTTTCAACCCGACCCGTCCGAACCCACCGTATCAATTAACATCATGTTTTTGACCCGTAACCCATACCCGACCCGTTCATAGGTTGACCAAGTAAAATCCCTCAAATCATCACTAAACCCTAACCCTCCAAGTCTCCAACTACCCAAGCCTGCAGCCGCGGCCAGCCCACT
>NC_033798.1:82085538-82095947 GCF_001876935.1 Asparagus officinalis | reverse complement strand
TGCCGCAGCTTCCAAGTCTCCAACTTCAGTCTCGGTCGCGACTGCTGCGGTCTCGATCACGGTCGCTTTTGGCTTTGGAGGGTAGTCTACGATCAGGTAAGCTTTTGCTTTCCGCTGTTGAGATCACAACTTATCTTGAATCCTACGGTTTGCGTGGTGAAAGTCAATCTTTTGGATTTTTAATGAGTTTGATGGATTCTGTGACGAGAAGCATTATCGAGTCCTTTGATCTTAAAAATTGTTCACGATCTTGTGGAACTTTTTTTTTTTGCTAGAAGTAAATCTTTCTGAAACTTCAAAATCAAATGGATTCTGCTTAGTTAATGATCGGATTATGTATAGTTAAGGTGGTTTTTAGCCTTTGAAATCATCAAAATTTGTCTGTTTTTTCTTAAAAGCTTCTTAAAATTTTGATGGTCAGTAAGCTCCTAAATATTTTTCCTCTAAAAATTTCCTCTAAAATTTGGAATTTCATTCAGTAATCACCGTACAAGAACGATCTTAAACCCGCTCTCTCCTATTGGAAAAATTTCTATTCGCTTCAATGGGCAGCAAAAGGAGAGCACCGAGTTCCGCTGAAGAAACTGAAGTCGAAACTCAGAAAATGGTAACTCCTGAAGATTCCGGTCCTTTAGAATCAGTTCAAGACATCGCCCTCAACAAAAACACAAAGCCGATGGAGAGGAGGAAGAAGAGGAAAGGACTGGATAAGGAGAGGCACCACAGTGAGCCCAGAAGCAATTCTGAAGTGAAGAAGCCTGCTGAAGGCCCTCCAGTAAAAGAGGCACCTTTCCATTCCTCTTCAATCAGTAACAGCTTGCCCGGGTTCCATATCAATGTGTTTAAAGACCTGGCTTCTGCTGATTTGTCGGTTCGTAAGGCGGCAGCTGAGAAGTTGGTCGTGGAGCTGATCGAGGTTCAGAGAGCATTCGAGAAGGTTGGAGGGGAGAAGGGAATGGAAGAAGAAGGGGAAGTTCAATTGGAGGCGGAGAAGGATGATGGGTTGGATAATTGTGCACCCTCTTTGAGATATGCGATTCGGCGGCTCATTCGTGGAGTTTCCTCGTCTAGGGAGGTAATGCACATTGTACTGGTTGCATGATTTTATGGCTTGGTGTTGACTGGATCCTTTATTTCGATCTTTTCTTGCTTAAACTTGCCGATAGATTAGTGTAATTACTATAATGCATCTCCTGGCTTAGGAAGTCTCATACGGTTATCCACATCTCTCTTTCCTAGACATCTAACCAGCTTTTTACATTAGAAGCCTTATCATTGTATTGAAAATAATTTCATTATCTTTCTTTGTGATATTGGGGTTTGTTTTAATATTCTTATTCTTCTATATATGTATGATTTACCCAAAACTCCTTCAAATCAGATGGATTGCACTTGCAGTCTCTCTGCTAGCTTTGCTATAAATAAAATGACTCTTGTCTGGTTAAATCATAGACACACCCGAGTGTTAAGAGAGTAAGAGAAAAGTCATACCTCCTAAAATTTCCGACCGCTCATGTATGTTTAGATTTCTTTTAGGTTGGGTTTATTTTCCTCAAAACCAAGAAAATGGAGAAGTTTTAAAGATATAAAACTACGATATAGATATAGAATCTAGAGAATGCTCAGGTGTGTTTGCGTTTTTCGGGTTAGGATTTGTTTACTTCTCTCATAATTAATGATATAGAAAGTCTTAAATGTGCGTAGAGAAATGAAGAGACAGAAGGATCAGAGGGTGGGGGAATTTTGAGGAATTGGGTTTGAGTTTCTTTCTATTTTATTTTTCTCAATGAAGGGGAAAGAAAAGTGTAGATTTGATAAAAGAACATCTAGGGGTTGGGTTCATTCAATTTTGTTGGGCTTTGTTGGTTATTTTCCCCAAAATTAAGAGAAGTGAAAGACGGATGTGAGATTAAGCAAAAGTATGTTGGAGGATTATCTTCTATGTTCAATGGAGCTTGTTCCTTTTTCTCTATTATTTTTCTCAAATTCAAGGGAAGCATAAGAAAGATCAGATGTAGAAAGAACAATGAAGGAGTAGGTTCATGTTTGGTGCATTTGAATATTCCTATGTTACCTTTTCTAATTCAATAGGAAGGATATGCAAGAGTATTGTTTATTTTAGGGAATATTCTGCTTGCTCAAGTTACATTAACTGTAGAGACTGGTTTATATAAAGTTTGGGGACTTTGAATTTTTTTACTTTAATGATTTGTTTTATGATCAAGCATAATTAGATGAACCAATATGGCAATTAGAAAAGTGCTATCATATTCGACATATTCATTCATTGAATTTGTTGAAAAATATGACCACTAAATTTTAGATTTTTTTCTTATACAGTGCGCTAGGCAAGGGTTTGCCTTGGGGTTATCAATTGTGGTTGCGAAAATTCCTACTATCAAATTGGAACCCTTGATGAAATCAATAGTTAATTTGTTAGAAGTTTCGGCATCGATGAAGGGTCAGGTAATTATGTAAACATATCTATGTTATTCAATCAACCAAATAATTTCTCCTATTTAATATGTAACTTTATTTTCTCAAATTACACATGTAGGAAGCTAAAGATTGTTTTCTGGGTCGCCTCTTTGCTTATGGAGCTCTTGCTAGATCAGGACGACTGGCTGCTGAATTTTTTGAAGACAGTAATACGTCTTCAGTCACAGATTTTGTGAGTAATGTAATGTCTCTTGCTGGCAAGAAGCGTTACTTACGGTAATACGTCTTCAGTCACAGATTTTGTGAGTAATGTAATGTCTCTTGCTGGCAAGAAGCGTTACTTACGAGAGCCAGTTATGACCATTATTCTGCATGTGGTTGAAAAGGTATGTGCATGTTTTTGACTTTTTTTCCTTTTATGAACCCTACATGTAATTATGTATCATATATTTTTATTGGGTTCTGTAAAACTAAATTTATCTTCTTTTTTGAGCAATAGTGTGTAACTTGTTAAGGCTCATACAACATTTACCTTTGTACTCTGCAAGTTTGTATTGTTCATGACGCAAAAAAGGCATGCAATTCTTTGTAGTGATATCTGCAAGTCAAATTTCTCTACTCTTAATGCTATTCATCTTTATTCGACAACTAGCTTTAATTATCTCTCACGCTAAAGTATAACTGTTTGCAGCCATGGGCTGTAAAACCTCTTAAAATTTGCAATGTGCTCCCCTTTTTTTAAAAGTATTTGCACCATAACTTTTACGAACATGTAGCCCATTAAAGTTAGAAATTTTAGCCCATTTATTAAGAATGTGGTTTTATAATATATATTTTTTAAAATTTTGGTAAATAGGTATTTGTCGTCTGCCCCCTAAGAAATTACTTCGGAACCACCACCGTCCACATCTACTAATTGTTAGATTATTGTAAATTGTATTTTTATGCAAGATAGTTGAAAATGTTTCTAGCATATTGCCTTAAAGGTTATGTAATTAGTACTTAATACTAATTTAATACCTCTGTGACCGACAATTGTTAAGCTACAGGTAGAGCTTGGCTCTGATACAACTGATCTATGATGTGTGGGTACTTCTATCAAGAAGTCGTACCTGTATATGTTACATCCCGTACCCATAATCATATCTGACACTTTTTGGTTACTCCTTAATTATATGCATACATTTATTCAAATGTTTACTCAATTATACAATACATGTTTAGTTTAAAATGCTTGTCATACACCTGTTGGATATATACTATGTTACATGGGTACTTCTATTATGGAGCCATACCCGTACTCGACACATGTCGTGCCCGTGCTTGTATCCCTACCCGACTCTTCTTGGACACTCCTTAAATATATGCATATATTTATTCAAATCAAAACTCAATTATACAATGCCACACTTCTTGGATATATATCCTGCTCTTCACATCCATCTTTGTAACTTGCTAGTTAAGTGTCGAGTTTGTTTCAGCTTTACGAGCTATGATTTAAAATGGTCATATACATATATAACTTAGAATTATGATTATGTCCCATGAGTTTCAGCTGTGTCCCCATACCCTACCTTTTACAAATATCTCGTGTCTCGTAGCTACACTTGCATGCATACCCATGACACCACACACTTCACGTTCAATTTTGAAACTTGTTGGATAAACAACCCGTATCTTTTGAAAATGAAGATTGCAAAGTGTCGTTTGCGTATTTAGATCAAAACTATGATATCTGCCCATTCATTTCACCAGTGTCCCCATACCCTACCTTTTACAAATTTTCTATGCCATGTACTTAGAGGTGCTAAACCGTATCTGTATCCAATAAAATATCCGAAACTGTATCCGTTAGGATATGGATATGGTTACTCAAATCTATAACCGATAGGATATGGTTACAGATATGGTTTTGTAGTAAAATATCTGGATATGTATTTGAAATATCCGAATGCATATTAGTCATACTCTTATGATAGTTTTAATTATTAGATTATGGATTTGTGGTTAATTTTGATGATCAAGATGTCTAATCTTAGCTTTTCTGTTATAATGAATTTATTAACGAACTCTTTTGTATTACATGAACTATATTTTCTCAATACTATCTAGTTTTCTCATATTCGTTTTGTATCTGCATGCATATCCGCTTATATATCCGCATGTATATTCGTAACCGTATCTGATCTTAGCGGATATGGATATAAATTTTCTTTACCGAGGTATATCCGTATCCATATCCGAGATGGGTAAGCGGATATGGATATGATAAGCATCATATCCGAGCCGTATCCGGACCGAATGCATTCTATCTGTACTCATACCATCACCCGTTTTTTTGTGTCCATTCAACTTAGTCACCGACATGTTCACCTAATTGGCCTGATATCATTTGGCTAAGATAAGTACTGTCATTTAACAAGAGGTATCTCTTTCCTTGGGTTTACAAATATGGGTTATGATGGGAAGCTCAGTGCTCCTGAGTTCTAATTGTTGTTTCTACAGAGATATTATGCATTTTTAATTTCTTCCATAACTTTATTTTCAATTAGTTATAGATATTTTCCTTCCAATATCGATTGCATTCTCTTTTTTTCTCTTTCTTTAAATGCAATTATTCATATAGACACTTCACACTTTTCTTGGAAAGGAGGATTTATGGTCTTTGGAATCATGAATTTTGTCCATATGATTCCAAATGATCTCAGAGTACGTGTGTCTAGTGCAGTAAACCACTTTTTCATATGTTGTCTTATGTGCATGTATCTTCTGTGGGTTATGTTATCATTAGGCCAAATCCAATGTTACCTGATTTTTAAGGCATTTTTGGAGTTACATGCTATGTAGAAACATAATGATACTCCATAGAGCATATTCTTTTTTTTAGGTCTATTTGTTACTAGAATTTTGGGCACGTGCAAGCATGCTATTTAGTTTCATGCTTATACAAATTCTAATATTATTAAAGTGTTACAATTTAAAAAAATACGATCTGTAACTTATAAAAAGAAGTGTGGGGAATGTGTGCAAAAGGACACATTGATGCTGGCCCTTCAATATAGTAGCCTGAAGGATATACTTAGGATGTACAATTATATCTGCAATACCTTTTAAATTGAGGGGAAAATTCTACAGGACAACTATAATAACAACAATGAGGCAATATTTAAAAGAAACATGTGCAGAAAACAATTGTAGCAATAGTGACCATATTTGGAAGGCCTTGTAGGTAAACATTAAAATTGGAAATGAAATGAGGGTCTTCTTAGGAGATTAGAGGTTGCTCTAATTGAGGACCAAATGAGTGAGAATCAGTATGAGATAGCTTCGTCATGTATAACAGAGACCACCAGATGCTCCAGCTAGGAGCGCTAAGACCATATGCATGTGTGTATTTTTATCATAAATGTTCGTACTTGATGCACCGAAAATTGAGCTATAGAGAGAAAAAGATATCTTTTGCAAAAGAATTTAGTCTGAATTGAGCCGTAGTTCTTCTTTCCACTTGTTTACATAAGCTAGACCTCTAATTGAGCCACAAATACAAATAATCATTTAATACAAATAAAACTCCAAATCAATAATGATTAATGCAATATTTATGGCTGCTCTTTGTGAGACCAAAATGTTACTAGATATATCAAGAAAATCACGATATGTCGCCCAAAAATTGCCAAAAGTAGTAAAGGATATTGTTACCATATCATTTTGTAGCAAGCCATATAGAAGGATATGTTAGGCAACATATCAGCCATGTTGAGGATATTTGAACCGATGATTAAGAAGGATATGCTAGTAGTTAATGTAGAAGATGACCCATATAGTAGTCCAGTGCCAAATTTTTTGGGGGAAAGGCCTTGTTGTTGCTGTAAGGACAATACATCTTTGCCTCTGATTACACTTCTCAGTGCCAGCTGGTTGAAATGCAACTAGTTTCTAATAATGATTCACTTATTACTTGTGTTCTAACATGGCTTGCTTTTGGGGGTGGGGTAGCTGAAAATGATGCTGCTGAATCTTTTTCAGCATTAGTTTTAATGCAAGCCAGTGTAAGATCTCTTCACCTGATTACTGAGATTTGAGCCAAGAGGTACGAATCCAAAAACAGAGAGGAATATCCACAGAAACAAATTTAGCTTGAACTGCCTGCAGAGTTGCAGAAAGGAAACGCTTAGGTGATCCGTATGCTCTCTTTTTTTGGAAGTGGCATTACGGAGTTTTTTTTATTGAATCCAAATCATGTCGTTACGAACGTCCTCATCAATCGTCATAAATATCAGCATGTTTAGAGGTACATGATCTCATGATTAACCATAATTTGCAGCAGTTCCTGGTCTATTATATATCTTATTTGTCTTGGTTAAGTTGATTTTTATGAATTTCCCACATGGAATTTTAAGTCAGATTCAAGTTGATCTGATGCTCAATATGCTAGTATTTCAGCTACCTTTAGAAGCTGTGATGAACCATGTTCTTGAAGTTCCTGCCATTAAAGAATGTTTCCAGAAGGCTGCCAACATGGGAGATCCAGATGCATTGCTCTTGGCTTTAAAGTTGCAGGAGAGAGTTCCCATAGAGAATGAAATGCCTGGAAAGCTCTTGCCAAGCCCATTTAGTCCTGACACCTTCTTCACTCGAGATCATCTGTCGAATCTTGTCCCTTGCTTCAAGGTCAGTTTTGAACCTGATCTATTTTATTTACTTGTGGATAATAGATTGTTTGTATTCATATTAATTATCAGATATCTTGCCAGGAGTATTAGATGTGTTTATATTTTCTGCTTTGTAGTATGTTGAAGTGATATATAAAGGTCTGAGCATCTAGTTATTCTTAAAATGCTCTTAAGGTTATCTTTGGTTAGGCATGCCGAGAAGTTCCACAGTATTTTGATGTTGTTGCTTGATGTTTGGCTTTAAATTTTGTTAGAATTTCTTTTTTATTATCGAGATGCACTATATTACACAACATACATAATGTGTCTAAACATATGATTATTATTGTGAAAGCAGGGCTCGTTATTGTAAAATAACTTATAAAACCCAATTCACTGAAGTAGCCCAAGGGCACTTAGCTTCTGTAATAAAACTCTTGATCTGCTCGAAGGATTGAAACCTTCTTCAGCCTGCTTTGCGGGTGTAATCCCTACTTCAACCTGATTTTTGGGACACTACAGTGGGATAGGCCCCCAGCTACTGTTTTAATTCCAACTAGCCCAAAGCAAGTAAAATTTATGTCAGTATTACTTAAAAGGTATTTCGTCATTTCCTACATTCTGGTCAGCTCTTCACGAGCACAGTTGTAGGCTCGTAGTCAATAGGCTACATTATGTGTATTTCTTCTGAATAAGTAGCTCTTCACGAGCACAGTTGTAGGCTCGTAGTCAATAGGCTACATTATGTGTATTTCTTCTGAATAAGTATTTTTAGCTCTCCAAGTGTATGGACTCGTAGTCAATAGGCTACATTATGTGTATTTCTTCTGAATAAGTATTTTTAGCTCTCCAAGTGTATGGACGGGTTATTATTATCATCTGAAAAGACCTGTTTTAGTGAATGTTCTATAATAAGTTATGGGGGTAATAACATACTTTATTTCTTACATAGCTTTAAGGTCTACACATTGTTATTATTATTATTATTTAAATTTGGTGTTCGACATGGATGAAAGCTCATGTTGTTTCCTGGTGTATCAGACACCAGCTTTTGGTGAGGGAAGTTACAGATTTGTTTTTGCGTTGAATTCAAATATTTTTATTAATTTCTCTTTTTTTTTGGATTTTCTTTGGTTATTACTGTCTGGTTCCCTTTATTTATTTATTAATTTTTTGGAGTGAATTCTAAGTCTTTTTCTTCAAATTAAGAGCTCACCTATTTTTTATGGCATGAATTTCTTTCGTTTTATGTTCCCAATCTACAATTTACACCATACATGCTTAAGTATTTACATGCATGTCTTTAGTTGTATTTGTGTATAGTTACTAATTCATGTATAAATTATTAATGATTCTTTTTAATGATAGAATCGCTGAAAACTGAAAAGTAAAACGAGAAAAAATGTAGACATTGGTAATAAATGGATGTGGGAAATTTTATAGTTGGCAATTGTGACTGCTTAAAGAGATAGATCAAAAACTTCTGGTCCTATTCTGCAAATGAACACCAGACTTAGAATTGTTGCAGGAGGACTTAATCATTTAGAATATCCTTATTTATTTACTACCAAATTTGCATTTCAACTGCAAGGAGTTTTTGTGTGCAGGCTTTAATGGAAATTCCTATTTATTGTTTGCTCGGAATCAACATGCTGATGGCTGTTATACAAAGTTTTTATATACTATTGTATTTAAGTTGACGTTGACTTGGCTTTTGTTTAAATATTCTACCCTTTCAGGAATCAACATTCTGTCATCCTCGAGTTCATAGTCTTTGGCAATTACTGGTAAATATGCTTGTACATCCCTTGACATCTCAAGGTGAAGTAGCAGCTTGTGTACATTCTACGAAGAAGCACAAGAAGAACAGAAAAGGTGGGTCCTGTGAAGAAATGACAAAGAATGTCCGCTGTTTCTGTGAGGTTGTCATTGAAGAAACACTTCTTTTATCATCTCATGAGAGGAAGCATTTGGCACTGATGATTCTCCTTCTTCTTCTTCCACGGTTGGCAGCATCTTTTCTCCCATGTGTCCTTTCTTACAAGCTTGTCCAGTGCCTGATGGATATTTTACCTACAAAGGGTTCCCATTTGCATGAAACAGCTCTTTATTTTATGAAGGAGTTAGTTAACTGGATTGGCAATGATGACGACCGGCGTGTTGCAGTGATTATAGCCTTGCAGAAGCACAGTAGTGGTAGATTTGATTGCGTCACGAAGACACAAACAGTCAAAGGTTTGGTTGCAAAATTGTTCACTGGTCAAGGCTGCTTGGTCTTTGTACATAACATAATGAGTTTGTTTGTAGAAGATGGTATCCTTGCAGATGAACCATCTGATCAGAGTCAGACAACTGATGAAAATTCAGAAATTTGCTCAGTTGATGATAAGGATGTTCCAGAAGAATCAGGGAACACAGACAGACTCAAGAGTTGGATTGTGGACACCATGCCTCGAGTTTTGAAGAACTTAAAGCTGGATTCTAATGCCAAATCTTGGGCAGACACTGAAATAGTAAAATTTTTGGAAGAAAGGTTTCGGGTGCAGGCAGAAATTATGAAATTTCTAGCAGTTCAGGGTTTATTTTCTGCATCTCTGGGCACAGAAGTGACATCATTCGAGTTGCAAGAGAAGTTTAAGTGGCCTAAAGCAGCCATTTCGAGTTCTCTTTGCAGGATGTGTATTGAGCAGCTTCAGTTATTGCTAGTGGATGCTCAAAGAGGGGAAGTCTCAAATGCTACATCAAGCAGCCTTGAGAGAAATGACCTTGGATCTTACTTTATGTGTTTCCTGAAAACATTATGCAATATTCCATCAGTGTCACTTTACAGAGCGCTTAGTGAGAAGGATCAAGAGGCATTCCAAAAATTGCAAGAAACTGAATCTAGACTTCTTCAAGAGGTAATTTATTGTCCCTTCTCTATCCCTGAATGATAGTTGCATGTCTCTATTACAACAACAACAACAAAGCTGTTGGCAAACTTAACTCCTAGCTTTCCCTTCAGTTCTGATACTTTTTGTTAAGCTAATCACTATCATCTCTTTCTCAGTTGCATCCAACTAAGTTCTTTTAGGCTTACCTCTGTTCCTCATTGCTTCATTAATTATAAACTGATCACTTCTCCTATTTAGTGCTTTCCTTTGCATATTGCCAAACCACCTCAATTGATTTTCTCGCATTTTCTCCTCAATGAGAGCAGCCTCTAACCTCTTACGAATACAGTCATTTCTTATCTAATCTCTTAAGAGTATATACCTCACTATCTGTGTTGTTAGTATTTGAGAGAATAATATTTTGTGAAACTTGAGACAATATCCA